>NC_087200.1:186526040-186688412 GCF_015104395.2 Macrobrachium nipponense | reverse complement strand
TCCATGGTGACCAGACTAATGTAAAAAAAAGTAAAAAAAATTCTCTTAACTGGTTCTTGTGGCCGGGTATCGCAGTCATCAATGATAAACGTTATAACATGTGATACAGTTATAAATGGACTCAGGATAAGAGGGGCATTTTCTATATCCTCAGTGAATGGTAATACTACCAAGTTTACCTACATCAAAACTGCAAGAAGAAGAAATGGCTATGCGCATACTCACTGTCATATTGTTTACATACAACCATTAGCATCAGGAACTAATATTAGCAAACTGGGCTCTCTTAGACGGGGACAATACCTCATGTAAATGGCTATCAATTATTATTGTCCTCTAGCCAAGATTGAGATTCCTTTAAGAAGGACATCTCCTATTCTAAGTAAACTAGATTTAGCAGACAAAAACATTATGCCCAGTTCAAGCAACTTAAGTTTTACCTAGAGGTCATAGCAGATACTATCCCAAAAGGTCAGTTTTTCTTACACTCTAGCAACACTTGTCACAAGCTCGTACAAATTCACCTAAACTGTGTATCGGTCGGTGGCATGGATAATCTTGACCATTACTGCAACCATACCCAGCAAGCTTAGGGAAGTCACCACAGAACTTCACCCTAAAAAACGTGAGTTCGCACTTCGTTTCTTGTTCTTTGCTACCAAAACCTAAAGGTATTTGGAATAGAGAGTGGGGTCTTTGAAAACTAGTGGCTTGACCCTGGACCAAAAATGCTTTGGGTTGTTGGGATTCATTCGAGAGCTTTTCGTCAACCTATCAATTTCTTTGTAAAGCTCCTCGGGGGACAAGAAACCGACTACGCAATAAAAAAAACAGGTTTTGACATAGGAAAATCCTATTTTTGGTATTTGCTGTTGAGTCCTCAAAACCCTCCATCTTCCCTGATAAAAATACATTGGATTTGATCAAGGATCATCCTGTATTGACCAACAAAAAGGAATGGCTTCATGGTTCAGGTTTGGTTGTATATAAAACATATGATAGCCACTTCTTGCGGGTTTTGACATAAACTGGGTTTTAGCATTCCCTGAGAATAAGAGTAAGTGCCCTCTTACTCTAAGTTCATTTATACTCTATCATGTGTTATAATGTTTATCATTATGACACAATACCCAGCCACTAGACAACCGCTAGAGAAGTTACTGTCGACCACCCTATCTGAGGACTCACGATTCGCGGACTCGCCTATTCACGGATTCTTCGCAGAAATTTCAGCTACTTCTGGTACTTTTCACCAGGAAATATTCATAAATTACTGTATTTTCTTACTGTATTTTCAAATAATTTTGTGGCTAAGTGCACTTTTTGTGATAAAAATATTAAAATAATCAAGTATAACCCTAAACTATTAAAATACTCAAGTATAACCATTTTTAGGGGTTATGTGCATTTTAACTATCAAAATATGACAAACTTTCTAAGACGATTTGTATTTTTCATAGCTACAAACCTGAGGTCTTAACAATAGGATAATTTTCTAGCTTCTAGCTGGATCCGGTTAAATCGCAGATGAAAAGCATGGAATCTTGTGAGATCTGCCAACCTGTGCATATATCGGGTGAAAACTGGTCAAAGACCACGCACCCACGACACCGCGTTTAGCCTTTTTCTGAACCACCTGGTGAGAGTCGCGGTTGCCCTCTCTCGGCCTTTAACCCGTTTCATCACCTGTTTTCGCTTGTGTGTCTTTGTGTGCTTGTATTATGCTTCTGCTCCTTCTCAGCCTTGCCAATGTGCGTGCCCAGGAACTCAAGGTTTCCATGTTCTCATTTCCTGGCTTCTTCGGCTACAGACCCACACTCCACATGCAGTAGGTGTTGTGCCAATGCTTGTACCATAACAAATCCCAGCCCGAAATGTCTTGTGTGGCCTAGAGCGGAGTGAAAGTTATTTTATAGTAAGAGGGAGCATCGTAGAGTTTCTACCCTTCCTTCGTGGGAAGGGTTTGTTTTCATCTCCTCACCTTGATCTTTGTCTTCTGCCACAGTCACACCCCATGATGCTAATGTTGTCGTGCTTTGTCTCCTTCCTTTTCTCCCATCGATTTGTCATTGGAAGATCGGGAGGTCCTCAGGCTGATTTTATAGTGTAATTTCGCCCCCTCTCCTTCCTCGGGAGTTAATTTGCTTCCCGCGATGGAGGAGGCTATTTCATCAGTTCTTTTATTTCGGATTCAAAGGGCGTCCAAAATGGCGGCACTCTGGGCATTACTTGGGCTGCGGGGTTCACCCTCCTTGAGGATTTGCTGACGCATTGGATGGATGCTCACCTCACCCCTCAGGCTTCCCAAGCTCTCCCCCCATCCTCTTGGCCTCGTCTACGTTGGTGGCCAGGGTCATCCATTTTGTATTGCTCCGCCAGCGACGCCTGCCGCTTCCTCGGGTCAAGGGGAGGCCGTGACATCGGCGCCACTGGCGACGTCAGCCATTTTGTATCACTCCGCCAGTGACGCATGCCGCCTGCTCGGCTCGAGGGGAAGCCATGACGTCAGTGCCGCTGGTGACGTCACTTTCATCGATGACATCACTCCAAGTTCTCTCAGTGTCATCTCTCCCTGCAATGTCAGTGTCGTTGGTTGGGGCTGCTGCCCTGCCTCGCTCTTCTGTGTTGTCATCGTTTGCTTCTGTGACATCATCGCTGCCATCCAGTACACTTCATCTCCCTTCCGTGTTGTTTGCGCCTCTCTTGTGGATCCGTCTGAGGCTTTATGTCAGGTGGTCTTAAGAGATTGGACTCTGTTTTGAAAGATAGGTTTGCTGCCATGTCGGCTAGGAACACTGAGAGGAAGCGTGTTGTGTCACCCCCTCCTCCTGCCAAGAGGATGTGTGAGGAATCAGTGCTGTCATCCTCTCCTTCTCCTCATCTCTGCCACGTCGAGGTATCGAGCGTTGGAGTGTTAAGGACTTTGCCTTTTCTTTGTCAATGGTCAATGAGTGAGGAGCGGCACGCCCGTGTTCTGAGAGTGTTAGTGTTTGTCACCTGTGCAATCTGCAGTGGCTGCATCGTCCTCTGCTTCGTGTCACGAGTGTTCCCGGATCCAGCTAGGCGCTAGAAAATATCCTATTGTTAAGACCGAAGGTTTGTTCGCATATGAACAAAGGCAGTTCTCAAGCATTTCTGGGTTTGACCTGTGTCTGCCGGTGAAAAAAATCCCTGTAGCTCATTTTTCAAGTATAAATATAACCTAATATATACAGAGAAAAAGCTTACATGGTATGCTGAAGTTACTACCCTCAGCGCAAGCACCCTGAAGGGTGTCGGTATAAGTAAAGGGGCGAAGTGGTTACTATGCACAGATCCTCTGCCACTTAGAAGATTCCCTCTTCAAAAATCCCTCTGCGGTGGGAGCCATTCCAAGCATCCCCTGCCAATCACCCTCCATTATCGCAACTACTTACTTGTACCTACGCGCTTCCCCATTCCTGTAATTAGCGGTCTTGTGTGTGCTGGACGTCTTTTTCGCTCCAGTTTTTTCACCAATTCTTACCTGTTTCGCATCATGGCTTCGTCTGATGTCACTTCTACACCTAAGTTGAGTACCCCAAATTATGTGTTTTTTCATTTTATTTGTTGGTATTTCCCCCATTTTCGCCTTCGGCCCCTTCATAATAGTATTGGAGTCACCATTATATTGGAGAAGAGAGAGGGAGGGATCGTTTTTCCCCCCCTATTTCTCTCATTATCTCTCCCTCCTCGATTAGGAGGATATATTTGAGAAGCATAATTTAGATATGTCTAGATTTTGGTGCATGATTGACTTATGAGGTCGGAGGGATTGCTCATCTCCTCACCTATATTTTTTGATAAAACTGGCCTAGGCTAGCCTACCCGAAGTTAGGCTAGGTGTCCCTTCCTAGTACCCTTATCACATCTTGTGTGTTTTTTGGATCTACCTCTCTGCTGCCTGGATCGAACAAATCGATTTAGCAGTTTGGCCTAAGGTAACCCGCCGGCCGGTCTAAACGAAGGATTCGGTTTAGTAGGTTTGGTCGAGGTCTACCGTCTACTTCAAGTCTGGCAGGGGTGGTCATTTGGGCCTACCCTGTCCAGTTTGTTGTGTTCTCTGTTTAGCAAATCCATACGGGTGCTTCCTTCCCTCCTTTCCTTAGCCTAATATTCTTGCATCCCTCCATTAGACCTCGCTATGAATTTAGTATGTTGTAACATTTATTTTGTGTATATATGTTATGAAATACCGGTCTAGTACGTCTGGCTACCTGGCATAGCCTCCTGATCGTGAGTAACCACCACCAAACCACGACCAGCCACATGTTGTCGGTCGGCCTTCTCCCTACAGAGTAGGCCAAGTTACATAGCGGAGGTCCATCTCTGATCGGTGGGTGGCCAGGCGTTCGTGACCTACCACATGCGTCACATTCTCCCTTCCCCCCCCACCCCACCCCTCCCCCTCTTGCTAGAGGAGGAGGGGAGACTGTATAAAAAAGGGGGGGGGGAGAGGGAGATAATAGTGATGTGGTGTTATTATTATTATTACCACCACGTTTGTCTCTGAGTGGCCGCCGCCGACTCACAAGCGGTACCGCACCAGTCGGCGGTCATAGCTCCGGAGTATTCATTATAGCAGCTCCGTCGCTTGTTGCTTCGCTCGCCAACCTTCTCACTCGGGAGGTTACAGTAGGGAGCTTCGCCCCTTTAAATTAATGCGGGCAGATTCAGAGGTATACCCTACTGACTCCTACACCAGCCCCTTTCCTCCTACATTATAAGAGGGTTTTGGGGAGCGATTCAGCTGGCGGATGGAGCTTCGGCACCCCCCACACATAGCTCCGGTCCTATAATGACCAGGCCAGTGTGACACACCCCACACTAGGCTACGTAGCATTGTCGTATATATTGCCAGTTCTCTATTCCGTCCTATGTTCGGTTGTGGCGGAATTCATCATCTAGGTCCGGCTACACAACATAGCCTTCCAACCAACTAGGTGCCGGAGGAGGGGCCGGAGATTCCCCACCCCCCCCACCCCCCTCCGGCATCGGCGGACCTCAGATCCCGCTTAGCAAACCGATATCTATTATGGGCGGAAACGAGTCCAGGCAATATCACCCAAAGTAATTGACTTTTATTCATAGTACTTATTTTGATCCTGAGTAGCACAGGGTTGCCGTTTTGAGGAATTTCGTCGAATAGTGTGGCTTTCTGGTGACATCTGGCAACCCTCCCTGGCTTTTCCGACAACAGGCCACATCGCTGTGGAAAAAAATTCCACGGCATTGAAGAAAAAAATTCTTCACTTTGCCTTTTTATGTTTTATTACGAAAAAAAAGCTATAAAAACACTATTTCTGCATGTGACAGGTCTAAAATGAATGAGAAAACGTATAATTTACTGTATATCGATTTACAATATCATTGACCTTCTAAGTATGTGAAAAAACGTTTGTTGAAAGTTTGTGAAGCACTTGCCTAAAAAGTGCCTTCATGAGCTGAGAGGACAGCGGAATTGAAGCTCACGAACGTTCGCTTCCGACTACGATTTCTTTGAAAAATCAGAACTGCGTATGGTAACACTGCTAAAAGCCACTGTTGTGAAGAAAAAACGGCAACGCTGGTGTAGCATATAGATCTTGACTTATCTAGATTAAGGTGCATGCTCTTATTCCATTGCCTTGTACCGGAACTTCGGTACTCATAATCAATTTCCATTACAGATGGTCCGTTGCCATGGCAGAGGGGTGCCCCGCCTCCCTAGGCAACCCGTATGGACCATGTAGTTTGCCGCTCCCATGCAAACTGCGCCATACAACTGGAGAGCTACATGGTCTGGCACCCCGACGCGTGTACGGTGTGTTACGAGATGGTGTCCTCTCTAGTTGATGAGCATGTAAGTCCCTTTGCTACTTTATTTGTGTTTAACTTATGTCATAATATTCTCATAAGATGTTATATTAGGTTTTGTTCCAAACATTGTACTAATACGGTTCCTCCCTAAAAGGCCGATCCAGCGGTCCGCCACGAGCGAGGACCAACCTGAGGAAGTGGGTGGCCGGCTTTGGCAAGAACGCCCCTAAAGGACAGCCATATGTACTCGACGCGGGACTTTGTGCTCTCCTTTTTCAGGGGGCCACACAGCCACCACAGCAGTGCCAGCAGAGGTAGCTGAACCGCTCATTGAAGCTATCCGATTGGCAACCATGCCGGCCACCGATGACCAGGACCTGATGGACAACGTGGCAGCCATCAACATGAACGTAGAACCCATGCTCACGGAGGAGCAGGTAGGTGGGGAGGTAAGCAATGCGAGTCTGTTACTTAGCCCTCCTTCTTCTTCCTCCTCCTTCCTGGGCTTCTCTAAGCCCCACCCCTCCTGCTGCGGGAGCACTTTCTGTTGCTCCCAAAGTAAAAACCTTCAAAACTAAGACCTTAAAGAAAGGCACAAAGCCAGCTCCGCCAGCGGCGACGGAGTGGTCCTCGGCTGCACAGCCATCGACCTCCGCTCAATCGCCTGCTTCCCTAAACCCTTCCCCAGATGCGGGAATAGATTTACAGTCCACCGTCCCTAGGGCGGTGGAGTCTGGTGTCGATCTGGAAGCCTTCACTAACCTCTGTTATCGAGGGTTAGTGGAGTCATAGACCAAAGGCTTGAGGCAATGCATCTCGCCTCAGTCCCGGAAGCCTCCGGTCAGGCGTTTACATCTCTGACCGAGAGGATAAAAGCCTTTAGAGGATATGCTCTCCGGCCTCCTTCACTCCGGCACTATCTATGATGGTACCAGACGCCTCCAAGCTTCCTCCTTTTGATAAGGAGAATCCTTGGAGGCTAGCTCTTCATGCCCCGTTCTTGGAAAGGAAACTTACCATCGAAGGATGTGGAACCCGGCCTATTGAGGATTTCGAGATGTTTCCTCCAGGTCTCCAATTCCCATTCCCTGGTTTGTGAGACTGGCCCAACATGCTCTGGTTCGGGTAGATAAAGTCCCCAAGGAGACTGTTATCTTCCATAGAGAGCAGGCTCAGAATATTTGGGTCCGCACCTTGTCCGAATGGGGTTGCATTAACACGAAGTTAACGCCACATAAAGGCTCCTTTACTATGTTTGTGACCCCGGACGGAGTTCCATTACCATGCACATCTAAGGTGGCGGAGCTAACTCTTCAAGCTGCGGCAGAGGACAAGCCGCTGCCGGTATTGAGAGACGGAGGCTACCTCCCTTCTCTTTCCAACTGGATCGGACTTTTGGAAGGACGCTCCGGCGACGTTTACCACAGGTAAACTCGACCCGGAATACGCTTCCGACCTCTTTTCCGAGAGACTGCCTAGGATTATGGATCACCTAGTGAAAACGGAGTTCAAGGCAAAGACAAGACTGGCCAAGGTCTATCAACTCCGTCACTGTGACGCAATGAGGAGCAAAGTGTTTAGGGTTCTGACTAAGGCGCTTTTACAAACGTTCCAGTCAGACCTCTACGATTTCGCTGTGGCCAGACGCGCTTGTAGGAAGCACGTCTTAGCGGGTGCCTCCATAAAACATGAGCCCAATAGGCTCATCAGGTCTTCAATCTGAGGAGAAAACCTTTTCCCGAAGGAGGAAGTTACCAACATCTTCGGGTTCGATGGGGTCCGGACACCAATCAAAATCTAAGAAGAAGCAAGAAGATATAACCCTTACCAGGCTCTAGGCCACAAACGTTAGTTCAAGCAGTGCCAGTTTTCCCAGGTCGGTAAACCTTCCACCTCGAAAAGCAAAGCAACCCCAACAGTAGTTTGTGTTAGTGCCAGCTCCTTCAGCCCCACAGCCGTCTACCTCTTCGGCTATAGTGACTTCTCCGGTCTTTAATCCTACCTATGAAGCGAGAGATCTCTTTCGCTCCTATAGTAGGCATGCCGGAAGTAGTCGACAGGGTGGCCCATGAATACGTGGCAGAGCAAGCGGAAGAGGCTTCCGTGGAGGCAGAGGCTCCAGACCTGCACCCAACCAGTGAGGGTCCGCAGGTAGGAGGAAAGGCTGTATTTTTTCCGGGACCATTGGACCTTCAGTCCATGGGCCCACAGCATAATCTCGAAAGGCTTAGGGTGGAGTAGGGAGAAAGGGCCTCCTCCACCAGTCACCTTTATCAAAAGCCTATGGTGGACCTGATAGATTATGCCAAGGACCTCCTCCAGAAGAGAGCAATAAAGAAAGTGGGACGGTTAAAATTTCAGGACGTCTGTTCAGTGTCCCCAAAGAAGGACTCAGCCAAAAAGAAGAGTGTTCTGGACTTATCCCGTCTCAACTTATACATTCGCTGCGACAAATTCCTCATGCTGACTACCTCACAGGTTCGGACCTTACTTCCCCGTGGGGCCGTCACCACCTTTATCGATCTTACAGATGCCTACTATCACGTCCCGGTAGCAAGGAACTTCTCTTCGTACCTAGGGTTCAAACTAGGGAAACAGGCTTACTTATTCAGAGTCATGCCATTCGGGCTCAACATTGCGCCCAGAATATTTACCAAATTGGGAGAGACGATAGTAAAAGATCTCAGGAAGAGAGGCATTCTGTTGGTAGCTTACCTAGACGACTGGCTCATTTGGGCAACCAGTGTCGAGGAATGCCGCAGATCAACATACAAGGTGATACAGTTTCTAGAATCACTAGGCATTCCAGATAAACAGGGAGAAATCCAGGCTCACTCCAGCGTTTCGTTTTCAGTGGCTGGGAATCCAATGGGACCTGAACAAACACGAGCTATCTCTCCCAACCAAGAAGGCAAAAGAGATAGCAAAAGCCACGAAGTGGTTTCCTAAAGAACAAGAAAGCTTCTCGTCGAGCCCAAGAAAGGATTCTAGTTCTCTACAGTTCGCGTCCGTGACGGACGTCCTGCTAAAGGCCAGGTTGAAGGATATCAATCGGGTCTGGAGATCAAGAGCCAATACCAGACTCAGAGACAGGTCTTCGGCGATTCCACCTATTCTGACGAAGAGGCTCCGTCCTTGGACGGATCACCGGAACCTGTCCAAGTCAGTACCTCTTCAGTTCCCTCCCCGTCTTTAACTATTCATAACGGATGCATCCCTAGTAGGGATGGGGCGAGGATATTCTCACCACAGAAAGGTACAAGGAACATGGTCGGTGACATTCCGCCAGTTTCATATCAATTGTCCTGGAGGCACTGGCAGTGTTCTTGACCCTGAAACGTCTGTCTCCAGCCAAGAAGAAACATATAAGACTGGTCTCGGACAGTCTAGTAGTAGTCCACTGCATAAACAGAGGAGGCTCCAGGTCAAGCAAGTTGAATCACGTTCTTCTGGCAATTTTCTTACTGCCGAAAAAGAACCCAATGGCACCTATCTGCAGTTCACCTAGCAGGAGTCAGGAATGTCGTTGCGGATTCACTGTCCAGGACAACTCCGTTGGAGTCGGAGTGTTCACTGGACATAGATTCCTTCCGGTGGATCGGCAATCAAAATCCCAGCCTTCAAGTAGACCTTTTTGCCACGGAAGCCAAATCACAAACTACCCTGCTATGTGGCTCCCAATCTAGACCCACTAGCATTCGCCACAGACGCGATGTCCGTAGAATGGAACAACTGGCAGAAAATCTACCTATTTCCACCAGTGAATCTTCTGATGAAGGTCTTACACAAACTGAGAACCTTCACAGGCCAAATAGCCCTAGTAGCACCGACTGGCCAAAGAGCAACTGGTATCCACTTCGTCTAGAACTGAATCTCAGGCCCAAACGGATCCCCATCCGAAATTGACGCAGGTAGTACAAACTCGGACTGTGTCAGCTTCCTCAAGAATTCTGAGTGCCCTAACTTTATGGATTTCATGAAGTTTGCAGCTCAGAAAGATGCAAGCATTGATCCTTTGAATATCCTATTTATGAATCAGACGAGAGGGATTCAACAGTCAGACAATACGATTCAGCAGTTAAGAAATTAGCTAACTTTCTGAAGGACTCAAATGCTCATGAGATGACCACAAATTTGGCCATCTCATTTTTTAGGTTCTCTCTTGAGAAGGGTCTAGCTGCCAGTACCGTTACTACAGTAAAATCAGCATTACAAAAGATTTTCCAGGTAGGTTTTAAGATTAACCTATCAGACGCATAACATACTTCTCCTCGATTCCTAGAGCATGAGCCCGCTTGAGACCAGTAGATCGCCCCCAGTCGGTCTCCTGGTTCCTGAATGATGTCCTTAGACTTGCCTCGGACTCTAACAATGAGACGTGCCCATACCTAACCCTTCTTAGGAAGACATTATTTCTAATGGCTTTAGCCTCAGGAGCTAGGATATCTGAACTCTCGGCTCTCTCCAGGAATCCAGGTCATATTGAATTCCTCCCATCAGGTGAGGTCCTGCTATCACCCGATCGACAATTTCTGGCTAAAAACGAGGACCCACAGAACAGGTGGACTCCTTGGAAAATTCTCCCCCTTATGCAGGACACATCATTGTGCCCAGTTAATACATTAAAATCCTTCCTAGCCAGAACTTCTCGAAAGGTTTCAGGCCCTCTGTTTCATTAGGGAGCAAGGTGGAACAATCTCTCTGAAAGGTATTAGGCAGCAAATACTTTACTTTATTAAACAAGCTAACCCAGATTCAGTCCCACATGTCCATGACATCTGGGCAGTAGCCACCTCTATTAACTATTTTCAAAATATGAACTTTGAAGACCTGAAGAAGTATACGGGTTGAAATCTCAGCAGTATTTAAACGCCCCTATCTCAAAAAAGGGATTTTGGACGTAAGGAAAAAATCTATTTCTGGGCTGCGATTGGCTCGTGTCGCCAGCGAAATATCCTTTAATCTATTATTTCTAGGGTAAATGTACTAACACATACCAGAGAATAAATAAATAAAATAAGTAAAAAGGTCAGTATAACTGACTCGCTCACCCTCCAAGAGGGTGTCGGTATGAACACTATGGCGAGTGAGACCACTACCACGAGCCAAATGCCAATAGAATTCTCCCACTACAAAATCCCTCCCAGAGGAGAGCCGACCCACAGAGTGGGTAGCAAGTACTACTACTACTCCATCCCATGCTGCCGACTGCTGCGCCTCTGGTGGCCATCCTGAAGTTAGCAGACAATCTTGGGCGATGGGATGGGTAGGGCGGGATTGCTTCCGTTGGCGACACGAAGCCAATCGCCCAGAAACAATAGATTTTTCCTTACGTCAAAATCCCTTTTCTGGGCTCAGCTCGTGTCGCTGCGCGAAATCGTACCAGAGAAATAGCACAAGATTGTAAACAATTCAACAAAATAAAAGTAGGTCTCAAATAAAAGATAAAATAAAAGTAAAAGAATATAATTGCTAATAAGGATACATATACACAGTGATACAAAATAGAAATATTGCTTAAATTACACTTAATTCTAATAATATTTCTTAACTTAAGGTAATTTACGTATATACGAGGTAATATGGCATATATGTACCAAAATGGTATCTGTGTAAAGCTATGTATCAAAATTCCAGAGCAATTAACATAATAAGTTGAACAAAACAAACTCAACAATAATAATATATAAAGGAATGTATATGACTTAATATACAAAACCCGTAACCATTACAAATAAGATGTATCCCCTAGCATAAAAATAAGGGGATGACATCCATGAGATCAATATCCATAATCAATTGTGAGTGTCCCTAGCAAAAAAATAAGGGACACCCACCACATCATCATAAAAGCAGCTAAGACACAAGGTGACCGTAAATGAACAAGGCAGGAATAGACGAAAACTGATGGGTGAGGCAGGTAGAAAGGAGGACTGGATCTTCTACTAAAGATTAGTTAGAGTCAGGGGAAACTATGTTACCCGCTGCTACTGCTGAAAATTTCAGAGCTTCCAAGGACTTTAAGTAATGACGTTTGAACACTGTCGGCGATTTCCATCCAGTATACTTTTTCAACTCATCGAAGTTCATATGTTGGAAATAGTTAATTGAGGTGGCTACTGCCTGACATCATGTGCTTTTGGGAAAGAGTCAGGATTGGCTTGTTTAATGAAGTACAGGATTTGTTGCCTGATGCCTTTAATAGATAAAGTGCCACCTTTTTCTCTCTTAAAGAGAGGACCCGATGAGGATGAGGAAGGTCCTGGACAGAAAGGCTCGTTAAGGTGAAACTGGGCAAAGAGATACATCTTGTGGAAGGGGTAGTACCTTCCAGGGTTCCCACCTCATCAAAGGATCTTCATTTTTAGCATATAAAGCTACGTTCCGGAGAAAAGTAGCACTTCCCCTGTGGGAAGGAGCTGAATATGATCCGGATCTCTGGATAAAGCCGACAGTTCTGAAATTCTAGCTCCTGAGGCCAAGCTTAATAAAAATAGTGTTTTTCTTAAGAGCATTATAAACGAGCATGTGTCATTATCAGTTTCTGAAGCCAGCTTTAGAACATCGTTTAAGAACCATGATACTGATGTAGGCCTTACAGAAGGTCTAAGTCTAGCACATGCCTTGGGAATAGACGAGAAGTAGGAAGTAGGAATCCGTCAAGTCTATGTTGAACCGAAATTGAAAAATCTTTTTCAAGGCTGACTTGTTTGTCGTAATCGTGCTAGCTGCTAAGCCTTTTTCAAATAAGGATCTGAAAAAGGATATAGCTGAATTGATTGTCATGATCCTAATATCTGATTCTCTCAGGAAGGTTGCTAACTTTTTGACAGCAGCATCATACTGTCTCAAAGTTGAATCTCTTTTATCGGATTCCAAGAAGAGAATATTCTGAGGGTCAATATTCGCATCCCTTTTCGCTGCAAACTTCATGAAATCCATAAAGTTAGGGTTTTGAGAATCCCTGAGGAAGCGAACACAGTCTTCGTTTGTACTGACTGGGAGAGTCTGGGATTGGGGATCCGAAGAGGGCGAAGACCCAGTTCCAGAATTAGAGGGTACCAATTGCTCTTCGGCCAGTCTGGGGCTACTAGAGCCACTTGACCCTTGAATGTCCTGAGTTTGTTTAACACTTTCATGAGAAGATTCACTGGAGGAAAGACATAAATCTTCTCCCAGTTGTTCCAGTCCAGAGCCCAGGGCAGTCCGTGGCATAGGCCAGAGGGTCCAGGTTGGGGGCCACATAACACGGGAGTTTGTGGTTCGCTTGAGATGCGAAGAGATCCACCTGTAGACCTGGAACTCTCTGAAGGAATCCATTGGAACGAACTGTTGTCCAGTGACCAATTTACCGACTCTAGAGGTACTGATCGGGATAGAGCATCTGCTATGACGTTTCTCACTCCAGCTATGTGAGTGGAGGAGAGATGCCAACTGAACTTGTCCGCCAGGGAGAAGATGGCTACCATGACATGATTTAGATGACGTGACTTGGAGCCTCCTCTGTTTTATACAATGTACTACCACTGCGCTGTCCAGGACTAGCTTTATGTGGGAGTACTTTGGCGGACGTAACCTTTTTAGAGTCAAGAACACTGCCATTGCTTCCAGTAGCGTTATATGGAACTGACGAAACTGAGGTGACCACGTTTCCTTGAACCTTCTTGAACTGGGAATATCCTCCCCAAAACCGCTTAAAGACGCGTCTGTGTGGATGGTGATCCCTGGTGGAGGAAACTGAAGGTGACACCGACAAGTTCTTGACTTTCGCCCACGGCCGGAGTCGATTCTTTAGAATCAGAGGGACTGAGGATAATTTGTCCCTGGACCTGACATTTGCTCGGTGAGCGCCAGATTCTGGTTAGGTCTTTCAGTTTGGCTTTCATTAGGATGTTCGTCACTGATGCGAACTGGAGTGAACCCAGGATCCTTTCCTGAGTTCTTCTTGACGCCAGTTTGTGACTTAGAAATTGCTTGACTGACTTCGCTATTTCCTTCCTCTTGGTTGATGGAATCGACAGAGTATGGGAGGATAGATTCCATTGAATGCCCAGCCACTGAAAGTTTGACTCTGGAGTGAGTCTTGACTTGGTCCTGTTTATCTTGAAGCCTAGATATTCCAGGAACTGAATCACTTTCAGTGTTGCTTTGTTGCATTCCTCGACTGTTGAAGCCCAGATCAACCAATCGTCGAGATACGCTACTACCATAACCCCTTGCGATCTGAGTTGTTGAACTACTACTTCCGCCAGCTTCGTAAACACCCTGGGTGCTACGTTGAGCCCGAAAGGAACTACCTTGAAGGAGAATGTCTGGTCTCCTATCTTGAAGCCCAGATACGGACGGAAGTGTCTTGCAATAGGGATATGATAGTAAGCGTCTGTAAGATCGATAGAGGTGGTGACGGCCCACGGGGAAGTAAGTCCGCACCTGCGAGATCGTGAGCATCTTGAACTTGTCGCAGCGAATGGCTAAGTTTTTAAGCGGGACAAGTCTAAGATTACCCTTCTTTTTGTGAGCCTTTCTTTGGCACGCTGAACAAGCGTCCTTGAAATTTTAACCTTTTGACTCTCGCTATAGCTCCTTTCTGAAGGAGATCCTCCGCGTACTCCGTCAATTCCTTGGAAGGAAGTTGGCGGAAAGGTCTGGATGGGGGTGGGTTCGCTAACCAGCTCCAACCCAGGCCTTTTGAGACAATGCTCTGAGCCCACTTGCTGAAGTTCCACCGGTGGCGAAAGTGAAACAGCCTCCCTCCTACCTGAAATTCCTCATTGGTTCTGGTAGCCTCCTCGGCCTCCCCACCCTGAAATGTTTTCCCCTATTAAAGGGACCTCCGATCCTCTCCCACGAAAGGATCGCTTACCTCTGCCTCCCTTACCCGAGCGGTCATACTTCTGTGAAGCTTGACCCTCGAAGACCTGGTTGTAGGCTGGAGAGAGAGCATAAGAGGTGGAGGGCTGAGGCTGAGGAGAGATAACATAAATCGGCTGCGACTGAGCCTTGGAGGTGGAAGGTTGGGCTGTTTGCACTAAAGGAACAGCCGGAACTTGCTGAGAGAAGCGTGGCTGCTTCTTCTGGTAGGGCTGGAAACGTCTAGGTTTCCTTTGAGCCTTACCCTTACCGGCTTGGTCCTGTCGTCTCTTGGCCGTAAGACCCCAACGGTCTTTAAGGCTCTGGTTCAATCTCGTAGCCTCTGACTGAACCTCCTTAACCATTGCTTCTGGGAAGAGGTCTGCTCCCCAGATGCTTGACGTAAGCAACTTATTCGGCTCGTGCCGAATTGTTGCTTCTTGTAGGACATGCTTCCTACAATTCGTCCTAGCAGTGGCGAACTCAAACATATCAGACTGCACCGTTTGAGTCAAAGATTTGGTAAGAAGCTTGAAGAGCGGTTCCGACCCATAGGCAATGGTAGCCACCTCGGTCATAGCCATGGAATTAATAGACCTGGCTAACCGCGATTTGGCATCAAATTCCGCCTGAATAAGGCTATCTGGAAGCCTAGGTAGCTTCTCACCAAACTGCTCCATAGCACAGTCTGGTTTGAGTTTGCCAGCTGAGAAGGTGTTAGGTAAATCTTCCCACAATTCACCGGCTGAAGGAAGTAAAGGAGATGTAGGATCTGCTTCCTTCAGTTGAGGCATGGAGTCCCCCTTCTGGGCTGCTGGAATAGTAGTCGTCGCGATCTTTGTCAAGAAAGGGAGCGGGGTACTCTCTTCCATCGTAAAGATCGTAAACGGACTCTTAAAAGGTTGGATTTTCGTGTTGGAACAATCCATGTCCTCTAGACACCTGAGCCATTCTCTTTGAGCCTGGTCACGTGAATAGAGGACTGTCTCCTTTGGTACTTTATCATCCCGAGTCATGGCTGCGGCGGTGAGCCTGGCGTAGCCGATGAACGGGGGCTGAAGGTCTTCCGGGTAGAACTCGAAGTCCTCAATCCTCCGAGTTCCACATTCCGGGATAGAGATGAGCCCGTCTTGGAAGGGGGCGTATGACGCTACTCTCCACGGGTTGTTCATTGAGAACGGAGGTAGAGAGTCATACGGGGGAAGTTGGGCTCCACCTGTGCTGAAAGGTGGAGGAGAGGCTAGAGGAGCTTGGCTCAGTCCGGCTATAATGTTGTCCCTGAGAGGTAATCCTATCAGACAACCGAGAGATCATTTGTTCCATGCTATTTTTCAGAGACCCAACCAGATCGCCCACTTGTAACAGACCAGCGTTGGAGTCCAAAGCCGGAGCTGTAGCGGAGGTGGAAGGGTGGCTCTGAACTGGAACCAAGGGTAGCGGAACTGACGACTCCGCTGGAGTGCGAGATCTCTCCCTGGAGGATCTACTCCTCGAGGACTTAGAGCCGGACCCAGAAGCTTTAGATCTCTCTGCTCCGGGGTTCCTAGCCGGAGACTTACGAGCAGAGGATGACGCCGAAGCCGTCTTCTTAGACGACGACGACGTCTTCGTCAAGGTTTTCACTGCTTGACCCTTGACCTTGGGTCTAACTGAAGCGTCAGGAGAAGTATAAAGTTCATTACCCGTAAAGCCTTGGAAGGATGGAGAGGTTGCAGGAGTAGAAGAACCAGTTGCACCCAAGGGTATCCCTTGGGTGTCCAACGAACTTACCTCGACCAACAGGTCGTCTACACCTACCATAGGTTCCACATTAATGTCAAGCGTCGCGACTTCCGAGGAGATGTCCTGGCCTTGGTCTGTCAACGAGGCAGCCAGCTGTTGCTGGATGAAAGCGATAGTCGGGGCCGCCTCTGCTGGGTCGACGTAGCCTGTCGCCTTGCCTCCGGGGAAGATTAGTACCGCCAACCTCTTCTCAAGGATGTAGGGCATACCCTTGGCGGCGTTCTTCCCGAAACCGCCGACCCTCACAGCCGGAGCCTGGAAGAGAGGGTATTGATTAGATTTAAGAATAACTTAAAACTAAAATCAACTTAAAGCTTAACTTAAAATTATAGGGGCTATAAGACCCCCTGAATTTTACCTTAAGTTAGTGATTAATGTAAAACTTAAGCATTATAACAACTGAGGACCAGTTACCGGAGTTGGAATACTTACCCCGTCTAAGAGCTGGCTCACCAGATCGTAACAGATGGTACACGTCTCGTGGTACCAGACCTGGATGTCCCCGTGCGGAGTCGCGCATGGAGCATGGGACCGGCAAACTTCGTGTCCACAAGGGTCCTGAAGTGTGGCGGCGCATCCCGGATGCTCACAGTTGGTGGTCTGTAAGTGGAAAGACACATGAGTATCTTAAAGACTATCACTTACAGGCTAAAGGACATAAGAACTCCGTTGCATGCCGGAGCTCGGAAAATTTTGGGCATAACCCCTCCCTTAATCGCCTGAATAGGCTATAACCCCGGAGAGATCCGGTGAGACAGGTAAGGGAGGGGGGATGGTTTAAGGTACTTAAGATAAACTTAATAGTTTAACCTAATAAAACTTAAACCTAAAACTCGAACGTACCGGACTAAGTCCAGTGCGTGGCGGAGTGTTGTAACTCAGCGAGACGGAGAGGTAGAGAGACCAACTGTATGTTCCGGTCCATGCTGGGTGGACTAGCACCTTTCCGCTGGATGCCAGGACTCCGGTGGTAAAGGAGCCCTAGTAAGGTGGGAAAGAGCGAGAGGACATACAGACTCAGGCTAGCAAACGGAAGCGAACGGGGGGTAGCCAAACGGAGGGGGGAAAGGCCAGTCCCCCCCACGTTACCATCCGGCCGGACCGAGAAGCCGGAGAGGTCGAGTCCAGTCTGGGTCTGTCCCGTCCCTCTTCTCCCTCCGCCTGGGGGGAGAGAGGGAGGCAGGCTCGGGTATGCGGAGCGAGCAAGGGCAGACCGACCCACCCCCCCGACTCTATAGAAGAGCGGGAGGGGGGGAAGGTGACTGGACAGGCGTCTGGCTGCCTCGTGATCACGTAGTGACCACGGGGCGGTAAGAACAAAACAGAGACAACTAAGCCTAGAACACACCAACTGATCAGAGAGATGCTATCGGGAAGCAACCGAACTGATGAGCGGTAGCATATAGGCCCAATGGACCATAACCAACTGATCAGAGAGATGCTATCGGGAAGCAACCATGACCTAGGCTAAGCAAGCCAGACGCCTAACTAACCTAAACAAATATCATAAATAATTCAAATGAATAATAATAATGAAAGAAAGAAAACAACATAGTAGGAGAAAAAATCCAGGAGTGTACGACTAACCCGAAGGCAAGTCTACCACTCAAAGCTAGCCGAGGCCGATACTAAGAGCCGTGGCTAGGGTCTGGATGGAAGGAGCCTACATAAGGTAAAAGACATGCATGCATGACAAAACCGTGTAGACCGTACCCTAAACAAAGCGGATAATTAAAATAGAGCGTACATAAATAAGGGGATGTTCTGGGTATGGGTGACCAAGAACGAACCCACCACGAGGCAGAACCATGCTGCATGCTTCCGACTAGAGTTTGTATTTATACCTAAAAAACGGCAAAAAATACGGGCTCAGGGCCGGAAATAACCAACTAGCAATAAACATTGAGTCTTAACTTAGCTGCTGCGATGGCTGCACGCTCCATGGTAAATAAATCCAAAGAAAAGGGCACAAAAAAACACAGAGTAAAAAAGGGCACGTGTGTATCGTGTGCGCTAACTGAAAAGGATGACCACCAGAGGCGCAGCAGTCGGCAGCATGGGATGGAGTAGTAGTAGTAACTTGCTACCCACTCTGTGGTCGGCTCTCCTCTGGGAGGGATTTTGTAGTGGGAGAATTCTATTGGCATTTGGCTCGTGGTAGTGGTCTCACTCGCCATAGTGTTCATACCGACACCCTCTTGGAGGGTGAGCGAGTCAGTTATACTGACCTTTTTTCTTTATTTATTTATTCTCTGGTATGTGTTAGTACATTTACCCTAGAAATAATAGATTAAAGGATATTTCGCGCAGCGACACGAGCTGAGCCCAGAAATATAGAGGCCTTTAAATTCCCAACAGTGGCAGCTGGAAGTAGTTTCCCCAGAATAATTGTGCCTTAGAAACTTCCTTCTAACCCTTCTATTTCTTTTTCCCTAATACTCTCCTTCCTGCCCGACGCTCGTCGTATTCCCCACCAACCTACCTCTTCCGGGCCGGGCTGGCCCTGGCCATCCCGTCCTCGGAACTTATGTATATAATAGTTCTGATATTCATTATATACCCATAACTTTTATGTCCCAGTCTGTACATATTCATCCAGGTCACTTTACGTACCATGTGTACCTTAGTATTACCAGTCTTTGTATATATTACTCTTAAGTCGTAGTTTAAGCCATACTTTAAGTAGTAAATAAGTTTATTTCTACATTAAGTTTAGTCATTAAATTCCATTTTATTTAAACCTAAGGTTTTATTAACCTCCATTTTTATACTGGTTTGCTCTATTTGGCTTGGATGGTATTCTCTTATATGTTTTCACCGGCAGACACAGGTCGAACCCAGAAAAGGGATTTTGAGGAAGGAAAAATCTACAGAAATGGTCGAGAAACGCAATTGTAAGCTACAATTCTTATATTATAGTAATATTCAATCATTTGCCTTCATTTTGCAACAAATTTGACGTCTCTAGCACAATATTTCGATTTATGGTGAATTTATGAAAAAACTTTTTCCTTACGTTCGTGCGATACTCTTCCGATATATTTTTTTTGTGGCGATTTTCCTAATGTTTGCACCCTTTTAAATTTGCCGTTACATAAAGTTTTATATATGGAAATGTGCGCAATTTCATGCACAATACAACAAAAAACAACCCATGGTTGTAGCTTTTATCAGTTTCGAAATATTTTCATATAAATAACGTTAAGTGCAAAAATTTCAACTTTCGGTCAACTTTGACTCTACCGAAATGGTCGAAAAACGCAATTGTAAGCTAAAACTCTTATATTCTAGTAATATTCAATCATTTACCTTCATTTTGCAACGACTTGGAAGTCTCTAGTACAATATTTCGATTTATGGTGAATTTATGAAAAAAAAAAAACATTTTCCTTACGTTCGCGCGGGTAACTCTTCCGAAAAAATCAGAATTTTTTGTGCGATTGTCGAAATTTTTGCACCATTTAAAATTAGCTGTTACATAAAGTTTATATATGAAAATGTGCGCAATTTCATGTAGAATACAACTAAAAATGATTGAAGGTTGTAGCTTTTCTCTTTTTTCGAAATATTTGCATATAAATCACGATAAATAGAAAAAAAACCACGTTCGGTCAAATTTGACTCTACCGAAATAGTTGAAAAACGCAATTGTAAGCTAAAACTCTTACGGCCTAGTAATATTCCGTCATTTTTCTTCATTTTGAAACAAATTTGAAGTCTAAAACAATATTGTGATTTATTGTGAATTTTTGAAAAATATATTTACCTTCACTATGCGCGCCGATTCGCGCCGCAAGTCTCCGAAATATGTACATCGCATTATCCTAATATTTGCTCCTTTCATATTAGCCTTTTTATAGAGTTTCATATATCAAAATGTGCGCAAATTCATGAAAAATACAATAAAAAATAATTGAAGGTTGTAGCTTTTTCCATCTCCGAAATAATGTGCATATAAAAAAATATATATATAAAAATTTCGACATTCGGTCAAATTTAACTCGTCCGAAATGGTCGAAATCTGCAATTCTAATCTAAAACTCTTACAGTATCGTAATATTCAATCATTTGTCTTAATTTTGAAACAAATTGGAAGTCTCTAGAACAATATTTAGAATTACGGTGAATTTTTGAAAATAACATTTTTTTACGTCCGCGCGTTACGAATTCATACATCATTTTGTGATAATATTTTTCCGGTGTTGATTTTATTGTTTTACTATGTATTATATATCAAAAGGATTGCAATTTAGTGTACAATACAACGGAAAAAAAGTAACTCGTTAGCTTTGACCGTTTTTTGCACAGCGTGATTTGAATACAATTATCTATGAATTTTTTTTTTTCGCTACCATATATCGCATTATTTACATATGATAATGATATTATTTTTCATTTCTGATGATTGCATACTAAACTTCAGGCAATGGAAAAAAAAAATGAGCCAAAAATGAACCCTTAATCTTCGAAACTAGGCGCGCTGTGATTTTTTGAAAAAATTATTTTTTCCGCTTCCACGCTCACTCCAAACCGGCGCCGGCATACAGGAGAGATTTTGATTTTTAAGGCTTCGGCGTAAGAGGGTTAAGTGGCAGAGGATCTGTGAATAACCACTTCACCCCTTTACTTATACCGACACCCTTCAGGTTGCTCGCGCTGAGGGTAGACTTCAGCATACCATGGTAAGCTTTTCCTCTGGTATATATTAGGTTATATTTGATACTGAAAAATGAGCTACAGGGATTTTTCACCGGGCGCACAGGTCTTTCCCCCGAAATAGATTTTTCCTTCGTCAAAATCCCTTTTTTTAGAGGGGTTTTAAGTATTCACAGATTTTAGCTATTCGCGGGGGGTCTGGTACCCATCTCTGCGAATATGGGGGATCTACTGTAGTCTGGTCCCCATGGAGCTCTGGTTAGACCATGGAAGGGTAACTCCTTGAGGACTCAAGAGCGACTACCAAAAATAGATTTTTCCTATGCCCAAAATCTGGTATTTTACACAAATATTTTCCATGTTTATTGTACAGCTATGTAAAAAAAATTTATTGTTACTGTTTCTTTATTAATTTACATTGCTTTCAACTCTAAAAGATTATGCTAAAGCTTTTACTGTCCTGCAGTTTATAATTTATATTAACAAGAAGGATTTTATTTTACTTTACAGTACTGTTTGTTTATATAAATAGTAAATAAATACTTTATCACAACAAAGAAAACGAAATGGTACTATGAAAGAAAACAACAATGCTTACGTATAGAGAGGTAACTTAATTAGTTGCTAGATGATGACTTTGGGGGGTTTTTTGGGATGGTTTGAGGTGTATTTTTGTTTGTAATGATATTAAACTGTTTTAGTATGACAACTTACCTTTATTTGAACTATCAAATTGACTGTTATACTCATTTTACAGTCGTTGAAGAGGTAGGGTGAGGTGTGACCCCCAAATTTTTCCCCTTAAAAAATTATTCTATCATGTATCTCAAGTATCATGTGAGTTAAATTTACAAGACCAAATAACAATAGGTCAACCTCTTTTCCTCCTATTTATCTATTCCATTTTTTTGTTTGGCTAACCCATTTTCCTCCATCTCTTTATCTATCCCATCTTCTAGTTAAGTTTAAAAAAGTAAAAGAGAATGCCAAAAGTATCATATTATGCTTGTTGTGTAGATGCATATAGCCAGAAACAGCTGATGTGCTCTGCATGTGTGTGTGTGTTGTGTGTGTGTGTGTGTGTGTGTGTGTGTGTGTGTGTGTGTGTGTAGAATCTACTGGTCATTTTTACCAGATACATGTAAATTTGGAATAGCCACAATGCCCTCTTAACTTCTCACATTCCTTGCTCTTTTTTGGAAATGCTTGTAACTACAAAACCTTGCACTCCAACTTGAAAGAAATTTGAAGAAGTCACGATGTCCACTAGCAGGAAACAAATCTGCGACACCATAATATGGGTTCATTTCCCACATCACGACTTCTTCAAATTTCTTTGAAGTTGGAGCTCAAGGCTTTGAAATTACATGCGTATCCAAAAATGAACAAAGAATGTGAGAAGTTAAGAGGGGCATAGTGGCTATTCCAATTTTACATGTATCTGGTAAAATGACCAGTAGATTATACACACACACACACATGCATATATAAGGGATTTTGACAAAGGAAAAATCTATTTCTGGCTGAGGACCTGTGTCGCCCAGTGAAATGCTCCTTATAGCACTCATTTCTAAGGTATAAATATGCTAAATATACAAGAGAAAAAGCCATATGGAATGCCAGGGTTATACCTGGCTCGCTCACCCTCATAGGGCCTCAGTATGGTATCTGGGGTGTGTGAAAACCACTACCAGAGGTCCTCTGCCAATTAGACTTCTCCTTTCTCAAATTCCCCCACTCTAAAGAGGGGTCGTTCCACGGCCATCTACTGCCCGCTACTGCTACCACTCACGCCCCGTCCGACATTCCTGAAATAGCACCCAAGCTTGGGCCAGCTCAGGATGAGGAAGAGCGAGGGGGATGGGTTCACTGGGCGACACAGGTCCTCACCCAGAAATAGATTTTTCCTTTGTCAAAATCCCCTTTCTGGGCTCAACCTGTGTTGTCCCGTGAGATAGTAACAGAGAATTGGCCACACAAGCTTGGTAAGTACAGTGTAAGCGAAGCTACTGGAAGGAGAAATAAAATTTATCTGACTAATAACACATTTTAATAGAGTTCCTTATCAATAATGATCCTTAAATTTATAACATCATAAACAAAGGTAAATATGTACAAAACTGGTATGACCAAAGTAATACCATCACCAAGTAGTACAAAAATAACTATATACAGAATAATATCCCACAAATATATACAGTACAGGAGTGGGTTGATGTGCAATCCAGATGAGGGCCAAGGCAAAAGATAGGGAATATAAGCGAGGCAGGTAGGAGAGAAAGTACTAAAAGGTAGTTACTAACCATTAAGAATAGTCATTATTATTATAACTAGGCTGTATCAGGGGGAACGATGTTCCCTGCTGCCACTGTTGAATATTTAAGGGCCTCTAAAGACTTTAGGTAGTGGCGTTTAAATACTGTCGGGGATTTCCAACCCGTATATTTCTTAAGGTCATCAAAGTTCATATGATGAGAATAATTAACTGAGGTAGCCACCGCCCAGATATCATGTACATATGGAACCGAGTCTGGGTTGGCTTGTTTAATAAAATAAAGAATTTGTTGTCTGATCGCCTTCAGGGAAATGCTTCCGCCATTCTCTCTAATAAATAAGGGACCTGAAGACTTTTTAGAAGTTCTGTCCAGATAGGTTTTCAACATATTTACAGGGCATAGAGATAGATCTTGTGGAAGAGGGACAATCTTCCATGGAGACCACCTGTTCTGTGGGTCTTCATTCTTAGCCAGGAATTTTCTATCTGGAGAGATTAGAACTTCTTCGGACGGGAGGAAATCAATATGATTTGGTTCTCTGGAGAGAGCCGACAGTTCAGATATTCTGGCCCCTGAGGCCAGACTTACTAGAAATATGTTTTTCCTGTGAAGGTTAATATGAGCATGATTCGTTATCAGTGTCTGAAGCTAGTTTAAGTACGTCATTTAGAAACCAGGAGACCGTGTGAGGACGGTCTGCTGGTCTCAGCCTGGCACAAGCTCTCAGGATAGACAAGAAATACAAATCTGTTAGATCAATACTAAAGCCAAACTGAAATATTTTCTTCAAGGCGAATTTAGTTGTAGTAATGGTACTAGCTACTAGACCTTTTTCAAACAGAGTCCTAAAGAATGAAACTGCCAGATTCGTAGTCATTGTCTGCACCCTTGAGTCTTTTAGAAAGGTGGCTAGCTTTCTTACTACTGAATCATACTGCCGTAGCGTCGATTCTCTTTTCTGATTCTGATTCTAGGAACAATGTGTTTAGAGGGTCAATATTGGCATCCTTTTTTGCCGCAAACTTCATGAAGTCCATAAAGTTAGGGCATTCTGAATTTTTGAGGAAGCTGACAGTCCGAGTTTGTACTATTTGTGTCAGCCTCGGGTTGGGAATCCGCCTGGGGCGGAGTCTCAATTCTACCAGAAGAGGAAACCAATTGCTCTTTGGCCAGTTGGGAGCTACCAGCACTATCTGTCCTTTGAAAGAGAGGTTTATTGGTGGAAATAGGTAAATCCTCTGCAAAATGTTCCAATCTATGGACATGGCATCTGTGGCGTGAGCCCGAGGGTCCAAATTGGGAGCCACATAACACTATAGTTTGTGGTTGGATTCCGTGGCAAACAGGTCTACTTGAAGGTCCGGAATCTGTCGGCAAATCCAATTGAACGATCTTGCGTCTAGAGACCATTCTGACTCCAGTGGAGTTGTCCTTGACAGTGCGTCCGTGACAACATTCCTTACTCCTGCCAGGTGAGTGGCTGACCGGTAGGGCCAATGGTTTTTTCCGCATGCCAGTGAAAATAATGCTAACCATCACATGATTTATGTGGCTCGACTTGGAACCTCCTCTATTTATGCAGTGAACTATTACTGCACTGTCCAAAAACTAGTCTGATGTGGATTTTCTTGGCCAGAGTTAGTACTTTAGGGTTCAGAAAAACGGCCATGGCTTCTAGTACATTGATATGAAGTTGGGGAATAACCTCCCCAACCGCTTAGTGAGGCGTCCGTGTGGACTACTAACGCCGGCGGAGGAAATTGTATCGGTACTGATTTTGCTAGATTTGTAACTTTCGTCCAAGGATGGAGTCTCTTCCGCAATATCGGCGGGATCCGGGAGATTTGTCCCAGGATCTCTTGTTGGCTCTTGTCTGCCAAACTCGCCTGATGTCCTTCAGTTTGGCTTTTAACAGGAGGTCTGTTACTGAAGCAAACTGAAGTGAACCTAAGACTCTTTCTTGGTTCCTCTGAGACGTCTGCTTGTCTCTGAGGAATCGTCTCGTGGCTTTCGCTATCTCTTTGCACTTCTCCGGCGGGATAGATAGCTTGTGTGTGGTCAGGTTCCATTGTATTCCCAACCATTGAAAACGTGATGCCGTTTCTGGAATCCTAGGTATTCTAGGAATTCTATTACTTTGGTTGTTGCCCTGCGACATTCCTTGTCACTGGTTGCCCAAATGAGCCAATCGTCTAGATAGGCTACTAGCATTATCCCTTGAGCTCTTAATTCTTGTACTACTGTCTCTGCTATCTTTGTGAATATTCTGGGTGCTATATTGAGCCCGAATGGCATGACCTTGAAGGCGTAAGCCTGCTTTCCTAGTTTGAAGCCTAGGAATGGAGAAAAATGCCTTGCTACCGGGACATGATAGTAAGCGTCTGTAAGATCTATAGAGGTGGTGACGGCCCCACGGGGAGGTAAAGTCCGCACCTGCAAGACAGTTAAGACAGTTAGCATGCAGAGCTTGTCGCATTGAATGTATGAATTCAGATGGGACAAGTCCAGAATTATTCTTCGTTTGTCCGAGTCCTTTTTTGGTACGCTGAACAGGCGTCCTTGAAATTTCAAGTATTTGACTTTCTTTATGACCTTTAGAAGAAGGTCTTTGGTGTAGTCTACTAGGTCCGTCGTTGGGTTTTGATAGAAATTGGTTGGTGGAGGAGGCCCTTTTATCCAACTCCACCCCAGTCCTTTTGATATTATGCTGTGAGCCCACTTGCTAAACTTCCACCGGTTCCGGAAGAGGTACAGCCTCCCTCCTACCTGGGGATTCTCACTGGCTAGATGAGGGCCTACCTCCCCGGCTCCCCCGGAAACTCCGCCTCTGGCGGAAAGTCCCTCTTGCTCTGCTACCCCTAGCAAATCTGTTATAACCTGGAAACGCCCCTTGTGCTTCAAAGGAGGCGTTGAAGGCCGGAGATGAGACGTACGCAGCCGAACTCTGAGGTTGCTGAGACGTCTGGCTCTGCAACACTACAAATTGCTGCTGGGGCTGAGCCTTTGAAGAGAGGGTTGGCTAAGCTGGGCTACAGGGACTGCCTGTACCACAGCTTAGGACTGGAACTTCCTAGGCCTCTTTCTGCCTCTGGGATGCGCTCTGGAGGGTTCAAATTTCCTCTTGGAAATAAGACCCCACCGGACTTGTAGGTTCTGGTTTGTCCTGGATGCTTCCCGAGAACAGTATTCACCATACCCTCATGGCGAATAGGTTGGCTCCCCAGATTGGAGCTTTAATGAGCCTGTTGGGCTCATGTCTGATAGAAGCATCGGCTAAGACGTGCTTCCTGCAGTTCCTTCTTGCTACGACGAAGTCATATACATCACACTAAAGGGTTTGTAATAGTAACTTCGTTAAGACTTTGAATAGAGGCTCTTCAGCGTAGACAAGGGATGTCATCTCCGCTGTAGTGACTGAGTTGATGGACCTAATCAGTCTACATCTTGCCTCATATTCCACCTTGACCATAGCCTCCAGGAGCCTAGGTAGTCGCTCGCTGAATTGAGTGGAACCACAGTCTGGGTTGAGCTTTCCTACTGTAAACGTTGCTGGGGCATCCACCCAGCACTCCAGGTCTCCTGGAAAGAGCAGGGAGGTTAGGTCTGTCTCCCTGATTGAGGCATTGGTTTTTCATCCATTGCCGCCTGCAAGGTCAGCTCTACGACTTTTGATGTGCATGGAGTTGGAGTTTCGTCCCCTACCATGAACATAGTGTATGTGCCTTTATGTGGTGTCAACTTGGTGTTGACACACTTCCAATCTGTTAGAGTATGAACCCATGCCGATTGGGCTTGGTCTCAAGGGAAGATAACGGTCTCCTTTGGGACCTTATCCATCCCAGCGGGTAGAACTCAAAGTCTTCTACTTTCCGGGTCCCACATCCCTCGATTGTCAACATGCCTTCTGAGAATGGGGCATGGACTGCGAGCCGCCATGGGTTGTTGTTAACGAATGGCAGGAGTTTTGATGCATCTGGCACCACAAAGGGTTGTTGTGTGTCCGGACCGGAGGAGTTCCGCCATCAAGCTCTCCTGATTTTGCAGCCTTTGGGTCAAGGACTGAATGGACTGTCCCGACGTCTCTAGGCTTGAAACGAGCTGAGATGACATTTCTTGGAACTTGGTCTGAACCAAGTTGCCCATCTCCTGCATAAGCAGACTCGAAAAGGTTGCTGGGTCAAAGCCGGACTCCATGGTCTGGCTCTGGAACCTTTAGCTCTCGACCTCTGGTGCGGGGGAGCAGCTTTAGCCGAGTCCGCCACCGGCTTAGAAGCTGATGACGTACTGGCAGGCTTGTTTTGGGAGGTTTTGGGGGTTTTTGGGGGCTTGTTAGCCTTTGGTAGAGGCTTCTTAATGGTTTTTATCTTCGGGATTACCGAGCACAACCTGTCCCTATGGTTCGTGGATTTCCCGGTAAATCCCTGGAAGGAAGAAGAATGAGACCGACTAAAGGACAGAACTTTAGTCCGGATACCACCTGCCTCACTTACCTCCCTACCTTGTCCTTGTGTGTCGACGACCATCGGCTCATGCTCTAGACTGATGGCTGCTACCTCCTCGATGACCTCTTCTCCTAGTCCCTCCAGTTCTTCCGGTAAGACCTGGGTTTCTTTCGCGGATCTTGGCTATGATAGGAGCCGTCACATCCGCCGTTACAGCTGCCGACATTTTCGCATTGGGGTACAGGAGGGAGCACATCTCCTCTGACAGCATGTAGGGCTGCTTGGATTTGACGTTCCTACCAAATCCGCCGACCCAGATCTTGAGGGTTGCCAACGAACCAGCCTTGAGGGCCTGAGGAGTCTGTAAGAGATAGTCGAATCAGGACCTTTTGTCCTTATGTCTATTGATCCATAATTCCATATTGATCTACGTAACTCAATGTAACTCAATATAATTCTCAGAGTATCATTTAGTTCAAATAGTACCTACCGACTCGTTAGTGCGGTCAGTCACAAGTGTATAACACACTTCGCAGCCATCATTGTGCCACACCAGGAGGTCATCCACCTGGATTGCACACCCAGCATGGGACCTGCAGACCTCATGTCCGCACAGCTGTTGAAGAACTGCCGTGCATGCAGTCTCCTGACAGTGTACCATCTGTAAGTTTAAATGATACATGAGTATCGCTAAATGGACCTGCCGGAATTGCATCCGGCGGGATGAGTATCATTAAGTAAACCCGCCGGAGTCGAGTCTGGCGGGACATGCGTGTTTACTATACATTACTAATAAATATACTAATTCATCTCCTCAAGTTCCCGCGTGCTCCGGATCCAAAATCTCACTCTCGTCGTGAGTGCCTTAACAAGATTGCCTTGGTACGAGCAGAACAGGGAAAGGATAAACCTGGCCTGAGTCCGCTCACACCGGAGTAGCAATTCCCAGTACTATTCTGGGAGCGCTTCTCTTAGCCCCAATCCGCCCCCACCGGAGTGGTAAGCAGAGATCACTGACAGAGTGTTGAAAAAGGAGGGAGCGACGGGACTTGGTATGGGTTGTTCCGGTCCCAGAATACCCGATGGGGTGATATATAGCCATCGTAGTAAAAACAAACCAGAAACATACCCTGGAGGTATAAATATAAAACTAAACTCTAAAACTATTTAATTAAACTGTCTGTCTTCGCCTACTCTGTATTCCGCCCATTCGTTATTGCTATAATTATAGTTCCGGGTCTGGCCTAGTAGGAGAAACAAAACAGGGAAAATAGGTAAACCTAGGCCTGAGCCTGCTCAACTTGGGAATTGTAGCTATTGTCAATGTAATAGGAACAAATTCTCTAGCCCAGTTCCGGCCCCACCGGAGTGGGAAAATAGCAAAAGAATAGGAATCCGGGGATAGAGTGGCGAAAACATGGTAATCCAACCCGGCATATACCATCTCGACAAGTTAGGTGGCCATCCATATCTCGCCGAGGTGGACGCCAACCGGTGTAATACCCGCAGAGCATCAAGAGCTATCCCACTCCCCCAAACATCCCCCTTCCCCTTCAATCAAGGTTACGGCTCTAGCTGTTATTACCAGAAGGTAATGTATAGCGAGCCAATATCGCCCCACCGAAGTGGGCCCTGGAGGGAGGGAGGTGCCGAGAGGAGTGGCACGCTCGTGGTCGGTTGGTCTAGGTAACTGGTCAGGTGGGACAACTCCTCCGAGAAGCCGTGAACCAACCTACACCAAAGGGTCAGAAGACTTAAAATAGGCACGCACTTACAAATAATAAACAATTGATAAGATAAAACAGGAGGTCCTGATGTGAGAAGGGGGAGAGGGGAGGGGCGAGAGTGTGAAAGACCACTTGAGCAGCTAGCCTACCCTCCAAAATCGGAACACCGATCTGGTCAGATAGGCCAGGGTGGCTCTGAGCAACTAGCCTAACCCTCCAAAATTGGAGTATAACTCCGATCTGGTCAGGTAGGCCAGGGTGGCTCTATAGGACATCACAAGGAGGCCACTATAATGGCTAACTTAACCCTCAAAAATCGAATTTTGATCTGGTCAGGTAAAGACTAGCCCCTACAAACGAGCCAGGAATACGTTTCTCTAGTACTGGCTATACAACCAAACCAACGAATCGGTTGGTATCGTCAGTGTATACTAACTAAAAGGGGTCGCGGTATCCCTTGCCTAGCCTACCTTCCAAAACCAATTTTGGTCTGGTCGGGTAGGCTAGGGTATCCACTCACGTCAGGAACAATCTTATCTGATGCAAATATCATAAAATTCCTAACAAATGCTTAAATTAATGTTAAACACGACAACAATCAGTATGAAGAACTGATTGAAAGTCGTCATGATATTGTTATGAATATGCACGCAGGTAGCGAAGCACACAAGATGGCTGACTCGGGAGCGGCGTCATGCTGGGCTCCCGCTACGTATCATCAATCAAAAACAAACTCATAAATTGCATCGCTACCCTACTGTGAACAAAAATGGCAATTGCAGTACTCAACTTACGTGAGGAAGCTTCCTGATGATCACACATCTTGGAAATTACGCAAAAACCTGCCATGATATCACTCACGTGCGATCACAAAAAGTGCTATTAAAGGAATGTCGGACAGGGCGTGAGTAGTAGCAGTAGCGGGCAGTAGATGGCCGTGGAACGGCCCCTCTTTAGAGCGGGGGAATTTGAGAAAGGAGAAGTCTAATTGGCAGAGGACCTCTGGTAGTGGTTTTCACACGCCCCAGATACCATACCGACGCCCTATGAGGGTGAGCGAGCCGGGTATAACCCTGGCATTTCATATGGCTTTTTCTCTTGTATATTTAGCAATATTTATACCTTAGAAATGAGTGCTATAAGGAGCATTTCACGGGACGACACAGGTTGAGCCCAGATAGATAGATAGCTAGATAGATAGATAGATAGATAGATAGATAGATAGATTAGATGATTGATTGATTGATTGATTGAGTGATTGATTGATTGATTGATTGATTGATTGATATATATATATATATATATATATATCTATATATATATATATATATATATATATATATATATATATATATATATATATATATATCTGCATAGCTTAGATATTGTCTTATTCAATTCACTTATTTTACTTATCTTTCTTTTCTTTTTTTTTATAGTTTATTCTTTATTTCTAAACATTATATTATGCAATGGCTACTTCCTCTTATAGGCTCCTTGGATTTACAGCATCTTGATTTTCCAGTATGTATAATAATAATAATAATAATAATAATAATAATAATAATAATAATAATAATAATAATAATAATAACAGTATACAAGAAACCATCTACTGTGTCAAAGAAAATAGAAAGGCTCTGAAAATCCCATCTAATTAGCATTAGAAATAGAAAATGAACTAGTACATTCAAGAACTATGAAAGAGCTCTCTACCTGGCTTCCTTGATGGTTATCTGGCGACCATTCATAAACTGATATGGAAGAACTACAAATGTGTGCGTAGCTATCACAACATTGTCAATGATCACTCTGACTGACCAAGATCCAGGAAGAAGTGGCTTATGCATATCAAACTTGTGAGAGACAACCTGAAAACAGAATAAAATTTGGATGACCATTATCCAGGAAGAATTTGATGATGCTTGTCAACCTTGAGAGACATGTCAACAGAATAACATTTTGCATGAAAATTATACTACACCACACTCTAAAACTTGGGGATATAAAGTGCCTAGCCTTGCTAAGTGCTTTCAATAAATATGACAAATTTTTTAATCAATCTGTATTTTCATAGCTAACAAACCTGAGTCTTAACAATAGGATAATTTCTTCTAGAGCCAGCTGGAAACCGGTTAAAACCAATCGAAGATTGTTAAGCAAGAAATCTGTGGCATCTGGCAACTCCTGCATATACGAGGTGGATGTTGATCACCAACCAGGCTTGGAACCTTGTGATGCACCAGTCTTTCTTCCAACAAAGGATATGAGAGGGGCAGCTAGAGGTGGGCAGTTAAGACCTCAGGTTGGTTAACCATTAAAAAAAAAAACAAAAATTGATTAAAAAAAATTGTCATTTGTTTCATACAAGGAACAAACTCGTCTAACCATTAAAAAAAAAAATTGATTAAAAAAAAATTGTCATTTGTTCATACAAGGAACAAACCTTCGGTCTTAACAATAGGATAGACTCATACTTGGAGGGAGGTACAAGTACCCTGAACTGGCTTGGGATTCAGCCCACCTAACCACCCTTCTGAGAAGATCGATTTCTAAAGAAGGGGGTTTGAGCCCGTGAGAGAATAGATAAACAAGTACATACCTAAAAACTCAACCTTCTGGGATTAAACACATGAGGCATGTCCAGAGTCATTGCATTTGTGGAAGGTAAAAAGAACTCTGCCTGTTCAAACAACAACCACATAGGCCACAGGGATTTATTACTACTCCCCTCTCCCCTTGTTAGAGAGGAGTAAGTGCTACTGAGAAGCAAATTTGTTTATTGTACAGGAATAAACCAAGTAACTGCAACCTGTAAGGCTGCCACGCTGACCTATATCAGACCAGTTCCAGCTTATGATGTGTCATATTTTTCAACCTGCCTGTAAGAAGAAAGGAAAAAAGAGAAGGAGACCAGCCATCTCCCTCATTCCGTCTCACACGCAATCATTTTAGGTGAGATACAAACTGTCCTGTGGAGAGCACTGGATGAGCTACATAAATTGATGGGCAGTTGTCACCATCAGACCCAAGGGAAAAAAAGTGTCCTAGGACCTGTGGGCAATGTCCTTCTGGAAAAGGAAGTGAATGTGGTCTGCTGAAGCCAAGAACCAGCATTCAAAACCCTATGAACAGACAAGTTCTTCTTAATTGCCAGAGACAAACTCATTCCTCTGAAGTCATATGCTCTAGCCTGCACAGACTCTGTGACAGAACTATCCAATGCGATCTTGTAACCCTCGTTTTGGACCGACCAGGTGACTATCACTATAGAACGACTCCTCTAATGAGTAGCATACTGATTGTATAACATCATGAGGGATCACCTCATAGGAAGTCTACTGTTGAAGATGCACGTTTCCTTGGCAGCCCAAGGACTTCTCCCAGGTCTACAGTGCTTTTACTTTGTCCTGCAAAAGTTTACAGTAGGAGATTTTGAGTATATCTGTTCCGAGTTTTAGGACATCCCCGTGGCATATCCTATTGTCTTTTCAGTCTACTTGGACGTCCTTGTTAGACCTCTGATTCTAGAGGTCTTCTATTCATGGTCCCAGAATTGTTGATTGGAGATGAAAAACTACTTTCTATCGCCAGCCCCACTGATTTAACAGTCAAAATGCACCGTGTGGAGTCGTCACCTCTGTGGAGCCCATGGTAAGCTACATTCCAAGCAGGAGAAATGTGGTGGCCAACAACCTAGCCATTGGGGTAAAGTCCTATGTATGGAGTGGTCTCTGCATCAGAACATAGTGATTCACTGTTCTATCTTTGGGAAAGACTCATGTTAGATCTCTTAGAACATAGTGATTCACTGTTCTATCTTTGGGAAAGACTCATGTTAGATCTCTTTGCCACTCTCTTCACCAAGAAACTGTAGGTTGCTACGTCTATAGAACGCCTCGCCTTCCCAGCAGAGTTTTAGTTATATTTAATTATAAAAGTAGCAGCCATGCCTTCTCCTGAAGCGACTGTTGTTGGGAGAGTGGGTATGTCGTAGGAATGATATTTCCGGTCTGACGGAAGCTTAGGGTAAGAGAGGCAAGTCACAAGAGTAGCTAGGCTTCGAGATGGATTTTAGGGACTTCTACAATAAGACCTATTTTCCTTCCCAATTTGCTGGCGTTGTGTTTACCACCTTTCAGGCAATGCTCGAGGCGGTTTTTGGAAGCCCCGTGATTCGAAAACAACCAGTATCGCTCTCAGTCGGCTGCGAGACGTGATCTCGGACAGAGGTCAAATTGCCAGCCTCCCAAAATTAGGCCTACCCACGACGTACTGGTGGACACGAACCCCAGACCTGAACAGAGGTCAGGCCGCATTCTTCTACAAGGATACACTAAATATTGCATAAAGGTACGTCTGAAAGTGTAAACTTCAACCCAGCACCTTTTACTACCATACGACTCTTGCTAAATTCATTTTCAATTCTCATTTTTACCCCTTCTACATCAAAGCCCTTTGTCCCCATCGGGCCACGTGCTCCCCTTTGTGACTTGTTAAAGACCAAGCTTTCGTGCATACCTCAGTGAACCATTCGAGTTTACCTTCCCCAATGTTAGAGAATTAATCAGCCTTAATCAAAGCAAGAAGTCATTTTTCCTTTTATCTCGTTTAATCTGGGATTCTTTTCCAGATTCCATGAGTCACGTGCCGTCTCTGCCCGCAAGTGTGCATTACCCCAAGTTTATGAAAACCAGCTATAACAGCTCAACGGAGCCATCATTTACTTTTTCTCCAGCCCAGCACGGGCCTTTTAGTAAATAAATAGTTGTTAAGTAACGAGCTGAGTTTTCTGGCGACCTTCCCTCTAAAGAACTTAATAATAACTTTCAGCTTACGGTAAGTTTAAGCAATTCCCTCTTGAAATCCCTAAATTACTTCCGTTTACGTATCTAGCCTCTCTCAAGGCTACTATATACGTAACAAGGTCTACTTCTTGGAGGTTTAGGATCCTCTTCCTCAAGTAGAGGATGCTCTTCTGCATCCTTGGCACAATCTCTATGGTACGCTTTCCCCTAGTTCTGCCAGATCGGTCAGGTTCTGGACAGAGTAGTCTGCCATCAGTCAAGTCAGAGTAGTGAGACCCAGGAATTTCAGGATGTCCTTGGTGGTGCCTCTGTGTCCACAGGCAAAGTGGTTCCTAGAACTTCTGTATCTTCTGTCAGAGGTTCCAAATAAATCCTCTATGGAACCTCTCTTGCTAGTCTCGTGGAAATGCTCCAACAGTCGGTAAGATCTCTGTTGCTTCACAGCCGGGGACCATCGAGTATCTCCTGAGAGTGAGAAGCTTTTCTTGCAAAGCAGCAGGACACATGTCCAGCTATCTCAGGAGGTCTCCTTTAGCAGTTTACCAGGGCAAGTAGTCCAACTACCATGGTGGGGGTGTTGACAGTATTTCTCTCCACTCAGTATTACAGTGAGTGGATAATGGATTTTCTATTCTTGTTTTTCACAGCATCTCAGCTTCTGGGCACTACAGGGCCACCTTCGGGTAAATCCTGTGCATCCTGGGAAATCATGGTGTTGTTCAGGAGTTTTGAACAGTCCTTTTCAACAAGAAAGCTCAAACGTGCAATTTGCGATCTTACTCATCAGTCGGGAATCTGACTCTTAAAGACAGTTTTCCTGTTAGCATTAGCTTCCTCAAACAGAGCGGGTGAACTTCATGGCCTGGGTTATGACAGTAAAAGCACCAGGGGCAAGTGGTCTGTGGCCTTCAAACTTGTCCCGGATTTTGTAGGTGAGACTCAAAATCTCTCAGTTCATGATCGCAAATTTCTCTCTTTTTCATTCTTCTCCTGAATGAATTGGTGGACAGTGATCCATAGGAGTTTTTGCCTTGTCCTGTCAGAACTCTGCCCTGACCAAAGGTCTAAGTGTCATAGACTATCTTAGCACCGGTCGGTCCAGAATGGAAGTTTCCAAGATCTTTTCATTCTGGCCACGTGAGGTGATTAAGCAGGCATACTCCTAATCAGATAGTTCTGTCACAGAGTCTGTGCAGGCTAAAGCATAAGATTTCAGAGGAATGAGTTCCTCTCTGGCAATTAAGAAGAACTTGTCTGTTCATAGGGTTTTGAATGCTGGTTCTTGGCTTCAGCAGACCACATTCACTTCCTTTACCAGAAGGACACTGCCCACAGGTCCTTGGACACTTTTTTCCTTGGGTCCAGATGGCTGGTCCCTCCTTTCTCTTTTTTCCTTTCTTCTTTCTGCAGGCGGGTTGAAGAATATAACATGTCATAAGATGGAACTGGTCTGATACAGGTGAGTATGGCAGCCATACTGGTCGCAGTTATTTGGTTTGTTCCTGTACAATAAACAAATCTGCTTCACAGAAGCACTTACTCCTCTTTCTAACAAAGGGAGAGAGGAGTAGTAACAAATCCCTGAGGCCTATGTTGTTTCTTACTTGAACAGACAGTTCTTTATACCTTCCACGAATGCAATGAATCTGGACACGTCTCATTGTGTTTAATCCCAGAAGGTTGAGTTTTTAGATACTCGTTTATCTATTCTCTCATGGGCTCAGACGGAAGTTCAATTCAACTCTTATGATTATGATACCTGTTAAGAAGGTACTTCTGCACAGTTATATGTTCAGCAGGAAAGAGTGTGTGGAAGAGTTAGAGGATAAGTGGATAGATGGACAATAGGTCCACAAAGGGAAAGACAATAGCCATAGAACAGATGTACATGGCAAGACAAGAGTAGAGTACAAGTGCATGCATGTTAGTATCACTGATGACACGTCAAGCCAAAGATAACTCGTTAGATTTTACAAACATTTCCATTATAGCATGACTAGCTAAACTGATCAAGGAACAAATGATATTAGACAAAATCTTATTAAGAAACAAGTCTAGAAAAAAATATGAGTTTACAAAAGGACCACAATGTTTAAAACAAACCTGGTCTCCAGCTTCCAGGGTTATTTCTTCAGCAACTTTTGCTCCAACAGGATCCATCAATAATAGGAGAGGTTGTTGCACAGTCTCCTCCTCTTCTTCTTCACCACCAACATTGTCACTTTTAGCGCCTGTCCAGCGAGTTATGACTGTTATATCACTATTTGGACCTAATGCCCCTCCCAAGTTTCGGAAGACTTGCTCTTTAACATCAAAGTCAGATCCAACTTCAACACTCTGAAAACAAATTCAATAACATCAATGATAAATTCTAATAAAACAGAATATCACACAAAGATAAAATGCAGCATGAACCACACCATAACCTGAACTCTGAAGGGTCTTATATTATCTGGGATATTAAATACTTGAATGCTTAGACACTGCTATTGTACAAGTTCAGCAAGAAATATATTGGCATAAATGCTTTCAAAATGTGTCAAAACAATCCTCATTTAATTATTTAGCTTTCTATTATTTCCATGTATGAATTTATATGCCATGTATGAATTTATATAAAAACAAAGTGGAAAATCTGAAATATTACATACTCTATAACAATTAATTTTCATTAATTTTTCACAAAGTTGTTTGTTTTAAATTTTAAAAATAATAGGGTACCATGAAAACAAAAATATATTATATATATGTACATCAAAAACATTACTGTATAAAAAACTACACAGGTTACACTTACAATAATCCTATCACTGATTTGTCAAAAGGGGGACGATATTTATTGTGGGGGAAAAAAGGAAAAACCACGTCTCTAAATTAAAGCTGGCTTCATTCTTGATGTTTCCAACATATTGGACTAAAATTCCCTGCAAAAATTCAAAGGTGTTGATGATTGCAATTCTTCAGTAATAAATTCAATATCTGTGATCACAGACAAGTAACATTTAAATAATTTTGGGTTTACTGAAAATGGTTTTGAAAAATTAATTCCTGTATGCTAAAGTGAAAAAAAAACCCTAAAATATAAAACAATTCTAATAAACTACAAAGTGCCAAAAATAAAAAATTTATTAATGGATTCATAACTAAAAATAACCTAAACACAAAGATTATTAAGCTGATATCTCACATAGCAGTTTTATAAGCACTGCAATGGTTGTCAGTTAGGTAACCGCCTTCATTGTGTTCATTAACTTCTGCATAAGAAAGAAAACTCCTGAATCTCCAAATCCTCTGCTTATGGACACAAGGATCCCTATCTGCCTTCTCTAATGATTCCACAAGGTTTAGCGCAGGAACATAGGATCTATCAGACCCTGACATTCTTGTAGACTCAAACACCTGATGCAGAGGAAAGAGATGTCTGGATCCACTGGTCAAGATGCAGAAAAACCTTTCTTCCCATGGACAGATGTGCATCATCCTGTAACCTGGAAGGGCAATAGTCAACATCCTTGGGTGCAAGAAGATGAATGTCGGTAGTGGTCTCTCCTTGAAGATCGTGATGAGGAGTGTTGTCGTGGCAAAGAAGAGTGATTCAGCAAACCCGAACAATCTGGTGTAGAACCACGCCATGGTTAGCCACAATCCGTCTCTATCTGTGTAGAACCACAGTTGTATCCTTATTGACCTCACGGCCATGTCTAGTCACACATCCGTCTCTATCTTCGTGGCCCATCTATTCACATGTCCATGTCTGTGAAAATCAGGGGAGGAATCACAATCTCTTTTGGTCGAACATAATCTAGAGCAAGGGCATGACAAATGTCTGGAAGGCCTAGGACTTACTGGACTTCTGAAAGGTCAGACATGAGTGTGAAATAAAAGAATGTCTCTCATAGCTGAACTATAACAATATGATGACTTCTAGACATGGACAGGAGGAGGATCCACCATTCGAGATTTCTTGATCGGAGCCTTGTTGTCTTTTCTCTGAACTTGCACAGGACAAATTGGAGAAGTAACTACTACTGTAGTGTTCCTCTCAGAATGAGATTCTTGAGGGTGAGAGACTGACAGACAAGACACATCATCTACGGGAATATATATGTGTGCGGACAAGTCACAGGTGTTGCTAAAGGCAAAGAAGAGGAAATGGTCCTTCATTTCTTTGGGGAGAGGATCAGTTACAAAATCTTTAATCCTCAAACGAACAGGGGAAGAAATACTAGAAGACAACGACGAGGATGAAGACGAAGAAAGAGACTTACACCGCCTCCTCTTAAGAACACAGCCGTACTCTCTCAAAAGACCAAATTGATTGTGTCAAACATAGCTGAATGAAAGAGTTCACAGCATGAGCCGCAGCAGATGACATCATAGCAGGAGCCAGCTGTGATGTTATGGGAGCAGACGAACTCTGTACATAAGCGTTGGTACTGCTGTAGCCTGAACGGGAGGCAATCCAAGAAGATGTGTATTAAATACCAGTGATATCGCACTTGACGGTGTAGAGCAAGACCTGGCAGAGTGGAGGACGGAAGGGCTAGGAACTGTCATGGTAGCCAACACTGGAATTTGCGAAGACATGAAGTGGGGTAACAGGCCAGCTAAGGTTGGTACTCCTGATAGGCCTAATGAGGCCCAAATGACCAACAACTTCTGCACATCTAACCTAAACACCCTGCTTCCTTGTACTTCCAACAGCAGAAGGACCATCAAAGGGTATGGCTAACAGGGAGGGAGGCCATTGGCACTTCCTCTGCCACAAGCAGGGAACCTAAAAAGGACAACAAATTGTCCCGAGAAAGCAACAAGTGTCAAGGAGGTTTTCCCCTTAACTCTTCTAAAATAGCCCTAAGACCAGTTACATCGGCCTCTAATTTGCCAGATCTCATATCCTGGCCAAAAAAGGGAGCTTTGAAAGAAGAAAATTTGAAGTAGTATTAGTACTAGAAAAACTGCGAGTGGCAAAAGCTGCAATCTGAAAGGTTTTGAAAAGATGAGAAACTTTTACTCCTAACCTCACTTCTTGTCTTAGAGTCAGAAGAATCTTTTTTTTCTGTCTTTTCCTATATTATCTGCTTCTTGCATCTCCTTATACTTAAGCATTCATTATTTCTTCTAACCAGCCAATACACTGATGACAGTGATCATAAAAAGAACAACCTTGTTCCTAAATTTAACACATGTTGTGACCGTTGTAAACTGAAGAGTAAAGATGGGAAATACAACCCCCCTTACCTTACACACTTGAAACTTGTCTTCATCCTCTTTGGATGACATCCTTTATGATGACAAAAACACAAGAAAAGCCAAACCAAACACTAAAAACAATCTAATTATCAACAAAATCAAGCAAACACTCTCCAATGCATATTTGCAGACCAATGACAGAAAACCTAAATGGAAAACTACAGACACTCAACCCACCCAAAAGGGATGGGATGGATCCATAGATAGTTCAAACTAAATGATGGTATCGTAATTGTTTCTAGTTTTCACACACTATTGTCCTCCCACCTGATGTGGGAATCATAAACATGAGGTAAGATCATTTCATTCAAAAATATTGTTTAATATATTTAGCTTGATTATTATGCATACATAATTAATCATACTGTACTTACCTTAAATTCATCACTGACTTGATAAGAATTGGCTTCTAATACTGCTGATGCATACAAATGGCATTCTCTATTCTTAGAGATAAGTAACTGCGTTACCGTCTTAGTACTAAGTCTGGCTGCAGCATTGTACAGTGTTACGCTCACATCATTACTTCCTGCTGGCCGATCTTCGTGGTGGTAGCGATTCTCCCAGTAACTTTCTAAGCCTTGAGTTGCTATAATCAAAACATTTCACTTCAATATATGACATTTATGTAATCAAAAGATATTATAATATAGCATAGTGTCACATTCCTTTCACAACAAATGCACTGAATGCCTTCAAGGACTTGGTTACAGCAGTAAGATAAGCTGGTATCAAGAAAAAGTTATACCTAGGAATCTCTAAGTCTACCATCAACCAAATGAATACCTGAGCAGTTCTAACCCCCCTCAGTTAAGGGTCTGTGGCTTCAACAACTATTGTTTTTTGTAGTTTCTCAAGGTACTATTTAAATAATTTTATTATCTTATATTCCTGTATATACTTGTGTATCATGCAACTTTTGAACACCTAATTTTTGAAACTAATTTTATGGGGGGTCACATCATTCATGAGCCATAAAATTTATAAAATTAGTTTATGCAATATTCATAAATTAGCATTGTATTAAACAATACAATCAAAACAAATATGTATACATCTTTTCCATGGATCTTTTAAAAAAGTTATACTTTACCTCACTGTATCCAATAATATTGTATGTATTCCCATATTACAATTGTATTATAAAATACAAGCATAGCAATTATGTGCCATTTGCATTGTTTAGGTTTTCGTGAACATGGACAATTGGATATAGCATTCAGGAGTTTTTGTTTACGTATCTATTAAATTTCAGTTACAGATAACCATAGGGGAAAGTTTTTTTCCCATCTGCTATACATGTTAAAACAACAGTAAAAACTGATCTTTCATGCCAGTAGTTTTGATTAAAATACTTTTTCTCTCCAATTTTGCTTATGGTCAAGTTTGATGGCATATCAGAGTTTAAGGGCTTCATGCATGTAGCCAGCCAATGTACAATACTCTATAGTCATTATCAGCCTGAACATTGTTTTCTAAGCTTCAGATAAAACTTGCAACTTAAATTTAGCAGTATATTTCCTTGCCTGTATTTTCTCCATAGCAAATAAGGGTATAATGTAAAAATATATCAGTCCTATTCTACATGATGTCATTTGTAACATAACTACAGTAATTGTTTACAATTGAATGATGGTTGAAATGCCAAGCAAAACAGCTGTTGTTGTCCATTCAGCTGTTCATAGCTGCTTCTCATTCAGTTGTTTATGGTTGCATGCATTTAGGCATCTAATATAATATTACTAACAATACTTTTATCATTCATTCTCATTTACTTTTTTAACTAATTCAACTGGAAGATGGGATAAAGAGATGGTGGAAAAGAGATTAGTCCATTGTAATTTTGGTATCTCAAATAAAAAAAAGGAACTTGCATGATACACAAGATACATGATAAAATTCTTATGGGAGAAAAAATTTGTGCATCGCATGATACGGGAGATCACAAGTTACACAAGTATAAAAGGTAAGTACAAATGCATTATTAGACAACTAGAAAATCTCCCATATCAGATTATTTCAACTAGAGACACTGATATTCCCCTATTAGTTAATGTTCAATGAAAACATGTATAGTATGTTCTAACCCGTAAATGAATACAGTAGTGCCTCAGGATACGAAATTAAACCATTCAAAAGCAGCCTTCTTAACCTGATTTTTTCGTATCTCGAACTACGTTTTACATGTAAATTGCCTAATTCGTTCCAAGCCCTCCAAAAACACCACAGTAAATTTTATAATAAAGCTAAATTGACCAATAAACAATGAAATACAACAATTTGGACCATTCAATACCTAACATAACCTATACTGTACCTTTAAATAAAGTGTATTAGTGTACATGGTACAAGAAATACTGTAGTACATACGTACATATGTAGTAAAATGTGGAACCTTACCTTTCGAGAGGCAATCTCCGAAAGTGGCAACAGAGGAGGAGGACAAATGGCAGAAAACATGAACACTTAACTTTACGAAACACATTAAAAATTGGCAGAAAACATTAACACTAAATTTCACGAAACACTAACAAATGGCAGAAAACATTAAGACTTAACTTTAAAAAAAATTAAAATTAAATTTCTTTATTTTTGCCTTTTTCTGATTTTTACATTTTTTTTTTTTTACTTTTTATATTTTACGTTTTTTTACAAAATTTCAATTTCTTCCCACCAAATGAATGCCAGTCTATTTACGGAATTTATCAAACCACCCCCGAGAAGCCTTGAAGTCTGGGGTTGCCATCGATGTCCCTTCTCCATCGTCTTTGGCCTGAGCAATCAGATCACCGAAAATAGTGCTGGCCTTGTGGCAGATTGCCATCTCGGTTATCGTATCGCCAGCAATTTCTTTGTCTTTAATCCATAGAAGAAGCAGCCTCTCCATCTCAACATGCACGTGGCTCCTCTTGTTGGACAAAATAGTCACGCCCTTGGAAGGTGTAGCTGCTTTCATGGCTTCCTTCTGCTTAAGGATGGTGCCTATCGTCGACGGATTTCGGCTGTATTCCTTAGCAATCACACTCAACTGCATGCCAGCTTCATACTTCTTAATTATCTCCATCTTAGTCTCCATAGAAAGCATTCTTTTCTTTCCGTGAACTTCAGCAACATTCGTGGGACCCATGGCTAATTAAGTTAATTAAGTCCACACACAACACAATAAAGTATACAAGTAGAAAGCGAAATCACTGACACGAATTTACGTTAACTAACGAAATACGTGTATGTGAACGAACAAATTCCGTGTGCATACGATAACGCTGATGCGACGAAGTGGCCGAAGGACGCCTTTACGTAAAGGCATGATGGGATAGATGCTGACCAATAGGAGAGCAGGATCTTACGGCGGTGACTAGCATCAGGAACCAATGGGAGAGCGGGAGGATGGTGGCGAGTCTACTGAGTTAGCGGCGCGCGAGTTTTAAAATTGTTCTCGGCGGTCAGGGCGAATCTCGGACTTTACAGTACACAATTTCGTAACCTGAATTATTTTTGTATACAGAAGCAAAAAAATCTTCGTCTTTGCTTTCGTAACTTGGAATTTTCGTAAGTAGGGACTTTCGTATGTCGAGGTTCCACTGTATTGCCTTATGAACAAAAGATCAGGAATATTTTTAAGTTGAATACATCATGAATGGAGAGGTATCAAAGTACCTAGTTTTTGTTTCTTCTAATAATGAACAATTTCACCTCATTCCTTGGACACCTACAATAAAAACAAAATTTTATCCATAACCTAAAGATATACTATACTACTACTATACCAGCAGGGGTTCCATTTCTGGCGGGATGCTGATAACCAAAACTCTGTGATTTATGGTGCTTATAACCGGTTAATGATGCCAATAACTGGTTAATGGTGCCTCTGTTAGGTATGTTATCATGCCATAACTCTATTATCTTATGGCACTAGGCAAGCTCCATAAAACCAGATCGCTATTAACCGAGTCCGCCAATAACCAGGGACTGGCTGTACTTGACTTAATACTGATGTACCTGAATTTCACAGTTTTCAAAAATTATACCATGTTTGCATGAAGCCCTCTATGAAGATATTCACATAAATTCTTAAAAATTATAATGGATATTTGCACATGAACAATGCACACTGTTATGGTAAGGTACCATGCTTAAGTAGCTTGAAAAGTAATGCAACCTTTTAATAAAGTTACATTCATACCAATGGTAGGCAGATCAATGACAAACTATTAACAACATTTTTTGCTTATTTAATGACCCAATTTATATTACTACTAATTACACATGATATGAAAAATTCATGATGACAAACCCTGTAAGACAAATTCTCATGCATTATAAATGAATCAGATTATTAAAATTCAAGGTTCCATGAAAACTAAATTGCACATGTAATTTTTAAATCTGTGTTGCTTTAAATTCTTATTTCATGCCAACTATCATAACTTTCAATCATCAAAACAATTCCCCCCAAAAGATAAAAATAATTACGGACAAAAAATCAGGCTCATTTAGTAAACTTACATGAATAATATGGTGTATACAACCATGCATCTACTTGATTAATGACTGCTTGATTAATGACAGCCTCAAATTTCCGAGCAAAGAACAGGTTTCGAGATGCTGAAGCCTGGAAAAACAAACATTGATAAGTGTTTTTAAAATGAATTGGGTAGCTTTTGTGATTTGATATTTAATGAAGATTTCTATTTAAAGACAAATGACTTAACATTAATAACTTAAAGACTGTTGGCAGTTGCCAATGTATTCCTAAAATGGACAAAGGGTGTTTCAATACTTATTGTCAAATGTCAAACATTGTAACTGCAATTCTAAAACTTCTGAAAGGGCCTAAGATACCGCTTTGTCTCTGCACAAGACACATCACATGCCAACTGAAGGATAAAGTAGATATCATATGTAGAATAAGCAGTAGAAAACCTCACTAGTTTTTTTTCATTTCTTGGCTAACTTTTCCACACAGTGACAAGGCATCTTTTCATAGTACTCCTAGGGTAGGGTATTCATGAAAGTACAGTGAAAGTCCACATTTTGGACAAAATATATTCATTGCATTTAATTCACTGTACAAGCAATCCTTTGTTATTAGCAGGATTCTGTTTCCAACGGCGTGACAATAACCAAAAATTGCAGATAACTGAAAATCAGTGATAACAGCGCTTATCAGTGCTGATAACCGGGAATCAACACTGTTGTTAAGTGGGGATCGGTGCTGATAAATAGAGATCTGTGCATATCAGCGTCAAAACTCCAGTTATCGTCATCTCCAGACAACCCCCGTAAAACTGGATCACCAATAACCAATAACTGCACAATTTGATTTGATTTTATGAAATTCACACTGACAAGCAAAGCACTAGGGCACTTTCTACCATTCAGTGTTGAGACAGTGAAAAAAGGGAGTTCAACTACTGCAGTTGAACACATAAAAGAGGGAGTTCAAGTACTGTAGTTGAACAGATTTTTCAGTCTGCATATGTGTTTATACATATGTACACAAGCATCATATTACAAAACCCAATGCATCTGTTCTGCCCTCTCTCTACTGGTGCAATAATATTATTGACTTTTATTTAATGCAGCACAGTACTATACTTAATATTGCACAAAAATATATTTTAGTCTCTGTATGTATGCCTGTAATGTTCATATATGCATCATGCTAAGAAATCTCTGTACTACATATACTATTGTTCATTTGTCCACCTTCTTCCTGTTTATCTCTGACAAAAACTTTTTATGAAGAATTTGAGTTTACCGTATATTTGTGTATAAGAAGACCTGTAGATAAGATGATAAGGTAAAACATTATGGCAAATTTTAATGAATTTATCTCATATCTGTAGCATAAGACAACTGCTAAATTACAAAACCATCTTTGTATAGGCTAGCTTCGACACTTGAAATCATGACAGGAATGGGTCTTAAGTTTATACCTAGGCCTTTTCAACAGTGGATGCATGGGCACACTAGTAAAAATGATACAATATGAACACTGTTTTCACATGCTCCAAAAAATTTAATTTGTACCTAAAAATACTTAACTCTTAGCCACATTTAACAAAATGATATTGTAATGATACAATTAAGTTTGTTCATACTTACCTGGCAGATATATATATAGCTGTATTTTCCGAAGTCCGACAGAAATTAAAAAACTTACGACACACGTAGTGGGTGGAGTCAAGGTGGTTAGTACCCATTCCCGCCGCTGGGAGGCGGGTATCAGGAATCATTCCCATTTCTATTCATAATTTTTATTTCCACTGTCTCCTGAGGGGAGGTGGGTGGGTACTTAATTATATATATCTGCCAGGTAAGTATGAACAAACTTAATTGTATCATTACAATATCATTTTGTTCATGAAACTTACCTGTCAGATATATATATAGCTGAATCCCACCTTTGGTGGTGGGAGTAGACAGAATAGAAGATTTTAGGAAACATATATATGCAGATAACTGATATCTTGATTCCTTACCTGTTAGCATAGCTGACTTCGTGGTTACTGCCGCGTAAGTCTGCTTGTGCTATTAGAGTTGCCAGCGAGGTAGAGACCTATATAGCTGGTGCACTCAGGATGATCTGTCAACGGGGGCGTGACCACGATGTGACTAGACCATTGACCATACAATGAGGGCAAACGAAGTAAAAAAACCACCTGGCCTAGTCTACCAAAGGTACACATATACCACTAAACTAGACTAAAGAAGGGAGATCCGCCTCGGGCGGTCCACCCCCACAACCAAAAAACACACACGATTAAAAGCTCACCTAACCACTAAAGGAAAGGATGAGTGCTACCTCCTGCCCCCCAAAACAGTGTGTCTGCAGCGACATATGGTCCAAGCGACGAGCAATGTTCGTATGTCGCTTTCACCTCCCGCAGGTAGTGTGAAGCGAACACCGAGTTGCTCCGCCAAAATGTGGCACTCAAAAAAATTTGTCCACTGAGTGCCATATTCCTGTGAAATGGCTATCGAGGTCGAAATAGCCCTCACCTCGTGGGCATTCACTTTTAACAGTTTCATGTCACTATCACTACATGTGGAATGAGCTTCCTTAATGGTGTCTCTCAAGAAGAAAGAAAGCGCGTTCTTTGACATGGGAAGATCGGCTTCTTAACCGAGCACCACAAGTTGCCCGAAGGTCCTCTACAGTCCTTCGTTCTGTCTAGATAGAATTTGAGAGCCCTGACAGGGCACAGGACTCTCTCTGGCTCATTACCCACGATCTCTGTCAAACCCTTGATTTCAAATGTCTTGGGCCAAGGTTGGACGGGTTTTCGTTCTTTGCCAAGAACAAAGGGCATAAAGAACAAACAGCATCAGAGTTCTTAAACCCAACATGCTTGCTTATAGCCTGGATCTCACTAACTCTCTTCGCCGTCGCCAGAGCAGTTAGAAAAAGTGTCTTCCTTGTCAGGTTTCTAAGCGAAGCTAAGTTGAGCGGTTCAAAAATACTGGACGTTCAAAAACTTTAGAACAATGTCTAAGTTCCAAGAAGGGACTCTTGGTTGGGGTACCTCGAAGTCTCGAAAGACTTAAGAAGATCATGAAGGTCTCTGTTGTTGGCTAAGTCCAGTCCTCTATGCCTAAAGACTACAGAAAGCACACTTCTGTAGCCTTTTTATCGTAGGCACCGCTAAGTGACTTCATTTTCAAGTAGAGAAGGAAGTCTGCGATCTGGCTCACAGAGGTAGAGGTGGAGGAAATGTCTTTCTTCCTGCACCAGCTCCGGAAAACAGCCCACTTGGATTGGTATACGGCAATAGAAGAAGGTCTTCTTGCCGTTGCGATTGCTTTCGCCACTGGTCTTGAAAAACCCCTCGCTCTGGCCAACTTCTGGATAGTCTGAACGCAGTCAGACTCAGAGCGGGGAGGTTTTGTGATACCTCTCGAAGTGGGGCTGTTTGAGTAGATCTATCCTTGGAGGCAGAGTCCTCGGAAAGTCTACAAGAAAGGACATGACCTCTGTGAACCAGTCGGTCGCTGGCCAAAGAAGGGGGCGATGAGAGTCATCCTCGTTCCCTCTGATGCCGCGAATTTCCTTATCACTTCCCCTAGGACCTTGAACGGGGGAAAGGCATATACGTCTAGTCCCGTCCAGTCCCAAAGAAGGGCGTCTACTGCTACTGCTCCTGGGTCTAGAACTGGTGAGCAGTACAGCGGGAGTCTCGTTGTCCTGGAAGTTGCGAAGATGTCTACGAGAGGACATCCCCCATAACTTCCACAACCTCTGGCATATTTCCTGGAATGAAGAGTCCACTCCGTTGTCAGAAGTTGACCTTGTCGACATGAGCAGATCTGCACGGACGTTTTCTACCCCTGAAATGAATCTCGTCAGTATAGAGACGTCGTGTGCCTTCGCCCATAACAGGATCTCCTTTGCAAGGAAGAACAGGGATCGAGAGTGGGTTCCTCCCTGTTTCTTGAGATATGCCAGGGCTGTGGTGTTGTCCGAGTTGATCTGCACCACATTGCCGGAGACTTCGTTCTGAAAGAACTGGAGCGCCAGATGAACTGCTGCCAGCTCCTTGAGGTTTATGTGCCAGGACACCTGTTCCCCTCTCCAGTGCCTGACACTTCCTCCCCCCCCAGTGTTGCTCCCCACCCCGTGGAAGACGCGTCGGAAAACAACACTAGGTCGGGGTTCTGAAGCTTGAGGGAAAGACCCTCTGCGAGCTTCAAAGGGTCGGTCCACCATCTTTCTTAGGTGTTCCTTTACCTCTTCTGATAACACCAGAATCGAATCCAAAAGTGTTTTGGTGCTTCCAATTGTCGGCAAGGAAGAATTGAAGAGGTCTGAGGTGCAACCTCCCTAGGGAAACAAACTTCTCCAGTGAGGAAATGGTCCCCAGCAGACTCATCCATTCCCTCACCGAGCATGAATCCTTCCCCAGAAAGGTTGACACTTTGCTTAGGCAATCTAGTTGTCGCCCCTACCCCGGGACGGAAAAAGCCCGAAAAGCCACTGAGTCCATCTGAATCCCAGATAGACTAAAGACTGAGAAGGGGTCAGATGTGACTTTTCGAGGTTCACCAGAAGCCCAGGGACTTCGTTAACGTCAACGTCGTGTGAAGGTCCTCCAGACACAGTCTTTGTTTTCGAGGAGGCCTCGTATGAGCCAGTCTTTCCGTCCAGGTAGAGAGAGATCCTGACATTGGAAAGATGAAGCCACCTCGCAATGTTCTTCATCAGTAGGGTGAATACCATGGGAGCAGTGCTGAGTCCAAAGCAGAGAGCCCTGAATTGGAACACTTTTTGGAACAATTTCAGGGAGGAACAAACCGCAGGTATTCCTGGACTGGGGGTGGATGGGGAGACGTGGAAATACGCGTCCTGGAGATCTAGTGAAGCCATCCAATCCCCCGGTCTCAAAGCTCCCATCACTGACTGAGGTGTCTCCATCTTGAACCTCTGCTTGATGACAAAGAGGTTCAGGTTGCTGACATCGAGTACCGGTCGCCATTCCCCCCCCGACTGCTTTGGCACCAGGAACAGTCTGTTGTAAAATCCGGGGGAATTCAAGTCGGAGACCTGTTCTACGGCGTGTTTCACGATCATCTGATCTAACAGATCGTAAAGTACTTGTTGTTTTTCTCCCCGATAGGAAGGAGACATGTCCCTGGGTGTCGTAGACAGCGGGGGTGGTTTCAGGAACGGGATCCGGTAACCCTTCTTTAAGATGTCCACGGACCATTTGTCCGCACCTCTCTCTTCCCAGGCTTGCGCAAAAAAAGCTGAAGCCTGGCTCCAACCGGTGACTGAAGGACTTCTGCTTCACTTCTTGTTCTTGGCCAGCGCCGTGGCTCTACCTCTGGAAGTGCCTCTTCCTCGAGGGCTGGTCTCGAGGAAGAAATACCTCGAAAGGGCTTCGATTTCTTGATAATCGAAACTCCCGAGGACGAAGGAACCGCAGGTCTCCTTGAAGATTGTGCGAGGAGATCTTGCGTGGCCTTCTCCTGTAGACTGGTCGCAATGTCTTTTACCATAGACCTGGGGGAAGAGATGATCCGAAAAAGGAGCGAAGAGCAAGTCGTGCTGTTTCTGTGATGGAGAAAAGAAAAACAGATTTCGCTGTAAAATTGCAAAACAGGGATCTCTTCTTCAAGAGCCCTGTGCAAAAGTGAGCTGTAAGCTCCTCCGAACCATCTCTGACGGCCTTGTCCATGCACGACATTACGCTGGACAGCTCCCCCAGACTAATCGAGTCGGAACTCCTAGACTTGGCATCCAGAACTCCCAAACACAATCTAGAAAGTTGAAGACCTCTAACGTCCGAAAGAGGCTTTAAGGTGGTAGTCCATTTCCGTAGTTGACCATGAAACTTTCGAAGAGGACAGGTGAGACCTCCTCGAGGCATCCACAATGGCTGGCGAAGTCTCCTTGGGCTGACGAGGGAGTCTAATACCTACGTCTTCTCCCGTCTCGTACCAAATGCCAGCCTTCCCACTAAGTCTCGAAGGTGGCAGGGCAAAAGAAGTCTTTCCCTGAGACTTCCTTTTCTCCATCCAGTCATGGACCTTACGAAGGGCCCTCTTAGTTGAAAGGGACTTCTTCATCCTGACGAAAGCCGAGACCTTTGTTTATCTTGGACGAAGAAAGTTGTGAAGGAGGAGAGCGAGGAGCCTCCGGGTGAAACGTCTCTCCAAACTCTGATTGAAGAAGGCGGGTCAAAACCTGGTAGTCGGAAGAGACTGCCGCCAAAGGTTTCTCGTCATCCACTTCAACCGAAGCGTCACTAACCTCTGCTTCCGACACAGGTGAAGTTGGAGGCAAATAGGCTGGACCAAGACTATCTGGTCTAAGTTTCCACGAGGCGCGTTGCTGTGAAGTGGAAGGTAAAGCTGCTCATTAATAGGAACTCCGGTCGAATCTCTAAGACCCGGAGCAACTTGCAAAGACTCATCACAAACAGGTGGGAAGCGACGAAACTCCACATCTTCGTCCACGAGAACGTCCGCTGGCGCACACCTGGCGTCCATGGCGCACACCTGGGCTCCACTGGCGCATACCTGGCGTCCACTGCGCACGCCGGCTGTTTTGCAAATAAACTAGCGCGGATTGGCGTCCACTCGCGCGCTGCTGGCGTCCGCTGGCGCACGCTTGGCGTCCACTGTCGTGCGAATGACATTAACTAAGGCGCGCTCTTAACATCTCGTGCGCGCTCTGCTTCCGCTGGAGCACTCTTAGATGCAACTGGCGATCGCTTTGGCTACCGACCGAGCGTCAGGAACGTGAACTTGCACCGAAGCGTTCACGCAAGTATCAAGCTCTCGCACCGCAAGCTTACGAGCGGGTAATACCGCTTCATGCGCCGAGCGAGCCAATCCTCTTCACGTCCTCCAGAGAGCCGCTGGGGAGTCGCACGAACTCTAGCAGGCGAAGAAAGTGGAGAGATAGACGAGCGAGGAGAGGGCGAGGGAGACCTTCTAGATCTCTTCACAGGCAAGACGGTCATCCTTTCTCCTGGGACGTGGTTGCGTCCCTTTCTTAGCAAGAGCATCAGCAAGCTGTTGCTGCAAAGAGCGCAGGATCTTCTCAGTAGGAGAGGATTCCTTGTCAGGTGACGGGCTGATCCTGTGAGAAGGCGAGGGGCGATGGGGACGCCTTCTTCCTTCTCCCAGAACTGCCGTAGCACCGCGCTCGAGAGCGACTGGGGCGCTCAACAAAGTCATCATCCGATGACTCCTTACGCTTCTTCTGTGGCGGGAAAGCAGCGAACGCACTCTCAGGCGAAGATCGCCTCTCGAAGAGCCAAAACTGGACGTGAAGCGTCACGATCACCAACGCTCCTTTTCAGCGGGCGTGAAATAGAATGCGAGCTCCACCCCTTGTGCGGGAGGAAGCCTCTGAAGAAGAGAAACACTCTTTCATGAGGCGTGCACGCGCACGCTCTTTGGCAGTTGTGTAGCGTACACAGATACTGCCGAAGGCACGTCAGATCGGTGTCGTCCCCGTAACCCTCCTGCGGCTTTCGACATGCCCTCTCCCTGAAACCTGGGAGTCCGGCAGCGGTCTAGGCCTAGAGGCGAAATGGGGCCGATCTGACGCACCCTCCACCAACGAAGGAGCACTGTCACTGCACTTTGCACCTTCACTTTTGCCTTCTAAGGCGAGCACTTTAGATTCTAAATTACGAATCGACTCTAAGATAAGTGTAAGGGTATTACCCTCTACAGACACTGCTTCAGGGCCCGAAGGCAACACTACAGGGTTAGGAGTAGTGATTAAAGGAGGGTTAGTAGGAGAAACATGAACTTCCTGCCGTTTACCTGAAACGCTCCTGGAGGAAGACCTCCTTAACCTATCCCGTTCAAGCTTACGCAGATAGGACTCATACGCTCTCCATCCAGAATCAGAAGAACACTCACATTCCTTGCAGCGACTTTCATACATGCAATCATGCTCTCTGCAACTTTTACACAAAGTATGAGGGTCTACTGATGCTTTCAGTAGCCTACCTCGACAATCACTCCTGGTACAAAAACCTGGCGCTAGCCGAACTAGAACCAGACATCTTATTTAAAGAGAAATCAAGCCAAAATCAATCAAATCCACAATTAACGTGTGCCTAGCCACCGATCCAAAGTCAAGATACCAAAAAATCAAAAAGGGGTACTTATAGTAGCCAAGTTTCCTAAATTCAAGACGGAGGTGCTGAAAACTGTGTTTACAACACCGGCGACAGAAAAATTATGAATAGAAAATGGGAATGATTCCTGATACCCGCCTCCCAGCGGCGGGAATGGGTACTAACCACCTGACTCCCATTACGTGTGTCGTAAGTTTTTAATTTCTGTCGGACTTCGGAAAATACAGCATATATATATCTGACAGGTAAGTTTCATGAACAAATCATGTTTAGAAGTAAAGGACTTACCTCCAGTTTTGGCCAGTCGCCAGTAGTGAAATCATTGGGTGAACATCCACACCAGTCAACAATATGTTTGTACTGACATTTACAGCCAAGTTTTCTTTTCCAGTTGGTAACATGTAAGTTATTATCTGTAAATGTCTGGCAGAACTTTGAATTGCGAAGGACAGTGTGGAAGAAAGACTGAAAAATACAAATAGTTCCAGAAAATTATTGTAAGTCCTTCAAAAAATTAATAGCAGCCCAAATACTTTTTAATTCAAAAATTAAAGTTTTCAGGAACTGAAGTCATTCACTTATATATTTTCACAAAATAATTTACTTCTTTCACAACACATGCTTCACCAAAAGAATCATACCTCAGCTGGCAGAAGTGTGTAGGAGTATATTTTCTTTAAACCCGTCACTAACTGGTCTTTACTGTTTACTACATAATCAACAAATCCACGATTGAGGCAAAGCCAATCACTGCCTCCATCAACCCGAATGCCTAGAAAATATTTGCACAATGTACGTAAATCTATCTTTAGTGTTAGAGACTACAAAATATTAATGAATGACAAGAACAATAAAACACATCAATTTTTAGTTAATTACACAAATACATAAAAACAAATTTTAAGCTTGAAGGATACAAACCATTGCTTTTAATTACAACCTCATTTTAACATCATCTCATCTTTAAATGCAACATTCCAAAAAGACCATGAGCAAGCACATCAGCCAAGGAAAGAAAAATGGTGAGTACCACAACAGGAAACCTATGACCCATCCTCTCACCCTACTTCCTGGGGCTTTAAGGACTTGAACCTATACTGAAGCAACCTGTACACACACACACATGGAAATACAACTTTCTGTGAAGGTATGAAACTGAACTTATCCCATTTATCTTGACACAGGCACAGCAGTTCTCTTACCTTCTCACATAAATACTCTGCAAATGGGTCCAAACTACTAAAAGGGTCATAATGCCAATGACACTGAAATGCAGGTGGCATGTTTCAAGCAAAGATCTTTGGAGGCCCGTGTAGAACAGAAACTGTGCCAAGAATGAAGTTTATATAAAATCAATACCTGGAAAAAGCAGAGTAGCTGTATGTAATAGTCTCTAAATGAGATTCCCAGGCTTGGGAACAATCATGGCACAGCTGCTTCCTGTCAGTAATGCTAGCCTTGGAATTCTGATGAGCAGAGTGAAGCGAAAGAACATCATGAGTTGGAGGTTTGAAAAGGGATGGCCTCATACACTTTTTGGCTCCACTGAGACAGGTTCACCAGCTTTCTAGAAGCTGATCTAAGCAGCATTAGTAATGGGCTGAACAAATCTCAAAATTTAGAGGCTGACCTTGGAAGAGAAAAGGATGTCTCCATAATCATTCATAATGGTTTTATTCTCTTGATTAGTATATTTTCACCTTTTATTTTATTTTATATTCTGCTGCACTACCTTTTTAAAATTAGGAACCAAAAGTGTACACTCAAACAAACATTCATGTAATGCACTACACTACTATAAGCAATTACTATATTAATCACACTTAATTCAAGAGATATTATCCTTATCAAAACTTTGAGTTAAATAACAATAAACAATGCAAAGGACAAAAATAAACTGACATACAGACTGATAATCCTAAAAAATTATATACAAGAAATTCCATGACCCAGATGAAAAACAGCCCTCAGTCAAATCACCTGAATTATTGCCTAACTTCTTTTCAGGATTCCTGTTAAAATATAAACAATGAAGAAGGATGGGAGTAGAACTTGTATGTGTATTGCATATATGGCCCTGAGATGACTTAACTAATTATGTCAAGGTGAATTACAGGGTAACCACTTATCCCTGCAATATTTCAGACGTACCAGAGGACCAAGGAGCTCTTCACTTCCAGCTGATGGGACTATGGGATTGGGATTTACCATTCCACCCACTGACACGAAGTGCAGTCAAGTTTAATTTCATGGCCGTAGTGTTTGAAGAATACTGCCTCTGATGGCTACCCCATCAATTCAGAGAATGCTTTGAAAGAAATGCTTCCTAAGAAAGCCAGCAAGGTGCTCACATTCTGGACATCATGTGACTTAGGAAAGGGGTCGGGGGAGGGATTGGCATTTTTAATCAGAAACACTAAGATAATTTTCAGCCCATGCAGTTAGAGTAGCTTGGCTTGTTAGTGATAGGGTGTATGAAAAGAGGGCCATGATATCTAGGAAAACCTTGGGTGACCAGAACAGGAATAATGTCTTTTCAGTAATATTGAGTCAATAGAAGCATACAGGATGTCCTCTTTAAAGGATCCTCATCCTTGGCCAACAACGACAGCCAGGGGACAACAGCAAATGGCAGCTAAATGTGTGGATAGTGCAGTGTTGTCCCCATCTGAGAGAGCAGAGTTCACTGATCTGGGGTCATGATGCAAAGGTACTCAAGAAGACTGCTTTTGGAGCATATGGAAAAAAAATCTTTACACCATCCCAACACATACTCTACTAGTGCTTAGAAATCATCCTCACATTCTTTTTAGTGTCTTTCTTCTCCATGTGCTGTAGACACTTGCTAATTATATTAATCAAATTGCATTAAGGGATATCCACTTTTATCATGCACTATATAATTAAATTTACTACAAAAGTTCATCAGGTTGTTACATGTAAACCACTTCTGTAAACAGTCATATTAATATGCCTGTTTATGTCCTCTCTCTCTCTCTCGTGTTGTGCATGATTATTTCATTCCCAGTTAATATTCCTTAATATGATTTATATAATTGTTTCTATAACTAAACATTGTGATTTACCTGTATATTCAAGGTTTCAACCACTCATATATGATTGCCTAGCTGAAGTAGATTAGGATGTGTTTTAGACAAAGCAAGGATATGTAAATTTCTGTATGCCATCACATATAAACAGCAATACAGAATAGCCCAGAGAGAAAACGAGAAAGGACCCCCCCAATATTCGCATTCTCGAGAATTGCAGATTACTCTATGGACCATATCTACCCAATACTGACAGGAAATTCACGTATTCGTGGTATTTTTCTGAGAAATATCCACAAATTACTGTATTTTCACATCAATTTCATGATTCAATGCACTTTTTCATATAAAACTTTTAAAAACAAGGTACTAAGCATTTTAAGTTGGTTTTTCTTGAGTTTGGGTGTATTGAAAAATAACAATGTCGAAAATTGTATTTTTCCTAACTATACCAACCTGAGGACCTTTAACAATACGAATATACTTTCGGCGTAGCTGGAATTACGGCCGTTGAATCTTAAACAAGGTGGTTAGGCAGTAACTACCGTGGGGCAGGCTAACCTGCCCGGATGTAAACACTCCACTGTGCCTTTCAGCCCAAGTTCAGATTGAGGGGTGGCATGAGGTGGGCATATTTGTTAAAGGACCTCAGGTTTGTATAGTTAGGGAAAATACAATTTTCAACAAATTGTTATTTGTTCCGATACGTAATACAAACCTTTCGGTCCTTTAACAATAGGAAGACTCACTGATTGGTGGGAGGAATCTGAGTGAGCCTCTTGAACTGATTGGAGTTCTGCGCACCTAGGCTACTCCTCCTGGTCGTAAGAGTGAGGAGGAGTGCCCTGCTGCCTCTGACAACTTGATTGGAGTATAGGAGCTGCATGATCAAGATCCCCAGACTTCTGGGCCTTTTCGAAATGAGTGAGGGATCGTGACTCATCCGAAAAAGGGCTGTGAAGAATATTGGCGTCGGAGACATTAATGCAAAGTTCTGGGAAGGGTTTGCATTATTGTCAGTCTCCTTCCTCCCCTTGCTAGAGGAAGGAGCAGGATTGCTTCTATGATTCTGATAAGAAACATAAGGATGCTTATGTATAGGCTTACTGCATCAATCGTCCGACCAGCTAGTGTGAGTTTGAGTCCTATCCTCAACCCAAAGAACGAGGAATGGAGAGATGAGGCGTGGAAGGGGGAGAGCCAGTCACTCTCGAATCCTTCTTACCTCTACAACTGCACACCATGGACAAGATGCAACTTGTCCTGTCAAGGAGCTGGGTAAGCAAACACATTTGCAAGCATCCACCACTGGTCCAGGGAAATGAGGTTCCAAGGACCTGTGGGCAGTCCCGGAGGGAAAGAAGGATATGGTCGCGATGACCTATCCATCTTCCTGTCCGACATATTCTTCGGAGTGATGTCCAGTACCCATACTGGTCTATCAGTCTGCAGCGAAGTGTCTCTCGGTCTCGTATCCCACTGCAGCAAAGTGTCTCACGGTCTCTTATCCCACTGCAGCAAAGTGTCTCGCGGTCTCTTATCCCACTGCAGCGAAGTGTCTTGCGGTCTCATATCCCACTGCAGCGAAGTGTCTCTCTTACCCCACTGCGGCGAAGTCTCTTTGTCTCCGTAATGGATAAAGACACCGACACTCCATGGTGGGTGTCGATGGGGGGTTGTGGTTACCGGAACACGCTAGTAGGACGAAGTAATAACTGATCTGGAACAACCGATACAAAGTCCACAGCGTAGCTCGTGACGGTCTTGGACGCTTCGACAGATGCCGACTGACTGCGTTCGGTTGTGTGAGGCGAGCTGTCCCTGCATCCGAGGCGTAGTCACGTGACCATCGCCTTTTGAAGGGTTATGCCGAGAGACCATACAAATCGTCTATCTTTTGCCACCGATGCCGGAAGGCAAGATGAGGATTCTCTCAAGGCATGTGACCAACAGGCGAAAGTCAATTGCCTTCTAGAGACCGAGATCCTGATGGCAAGACAGTTCTCATAGTAGTTGAATCTCAACTAAGGAGAAACAACACTATGTGCCGTTGAAGACGAAGGTGATAGGTGAATGCCAACCTACGTCTTCACAGCCGAATCGAGAGAAGTAACTCTCAAGATTCTGAACGTAGAAAAGTCCCGCCGATGACACCAACCCTCGAAGACGGCTTAATCCCTGTGATTTACAAAGGACTGAAGACGCTAACCCGCTACTTCATTGCTGTTCGGTGAGAAGTCAGAGTTGCAATTAAAGCGGAGCGCTTTCCAGTAATGAAAACACAGGGATTGTACTGCCTGAAGAACCACTTCTCATCGGCTGAATCATCTTCTTCTTCCCAGCTTTATCCAGGGAGGACATCTATATACTTGGAAGTAGAGCTGGCAGGGCGGGGAACAGGCGATGTCTTCCGTATACATCTACAATTCGGGGTGAACAATGAACAATTGCACACCTTCGAAAACGAGATATATTTAGAAGACAAACTCAGGTGTCTGAAGAAACCACTCCGCATTATCACAGCGGCAGGTGCGATGCAGCGGGAGACTAGGCTACAGACTTCTGTTACCGTGCGGTAAACAGAATGATGATAGCGAGTCTATTGAGATATCTCTGTCTGAAAATTCTCGCAATGTCCAAGGCGATGCAGTAGAGATGGTCATTCACGTATGCGAGAATTCCAGCCAACCAGAGACCTAAATCTGTGATTGCCGGGCAGAGATTCGGTTCGGTAGTCAATCATTGCAGAGGAGAGTGACATAATCCGACCGTGCTATCTTGGAGAGCCAGCTGGTACTGGGCTGTGGCAGGCAGCCCATACACCGCTAGCTCTCGCTCACTCGTCATCCTGAGTTGCCAGGTAATCCATTCCAAGAAGGAATGCGTTCGGCTAGAACCATCAAGCGCAAAACAATACGCTTGAGCATTTGCATTTAATCGAAACGGATTTCGGTGATTGCAAACGCTGAGGTGTTGTTGTTGTAACAACACCATAAGTATCTCAAAATCGAAATTGGTAACTCCTGGGAGGTTTGCAGGGCAGTCCCAAGTTGCAGTTCAATTAAGAAGATACTATTCGTCTCGGTCACAACCCGTAGAGTTAACTACGGTATGTGCCTACATCTCGGACAATTCAACTGATAATAGAAGCATGTCGCGAGGGCAATATACGTAGTATATTTGTAGGTTCCTGTACATAGACCTCCATCCTAAATTCTCTACCATTCGAGGAACAAGAATAAGGACTGGAAGCCAACACACTTCATTCTCTAATGAAGAGAGCGAAGGAGAAGTTTTCCTGGAGGAAGACTTCAATGGTGATACCGAAGAAGATAGTTCAAGCTGAACTGGATGTTCACACCCGTTCTTCTCTATCCTGGGGTTGGCCACTTACTGAGGCGACGGACCGCCAGGTCCATCCAGGCTGAGCCCCTCCCGAGATATTCTTCCTTCAGCAGCAGTGCTTCTCTCGAACGCTAGATATTCCAGGAATTCGAGCCTTCGGTGAGATTCCCGATTATCATAGTAACAATTATCTGGGATTCTCTTCTTGCCCACCCTAGACCATGGTTTCGCCCAAGTGTTTGCTGATCTTAGAAGACCAGAACACTCGGAGAGTGCTAGAAACTCCGAACAATTCTAAGCACTCGGCGAAACCCCCACCGAATTTGTCAGACGATCATCGGATGGTGGTCCTCCCGATTCCCGTAGAAATCGAGGATAGGGCAAGATCCTTCCTCAACAACAGGGACTTAGGTCCGGTAAGACCCAAAAGTCCCCCCAGGAACGCAGCCCCCGACGTGGAATCCTACAGAGAACGCTCTGCAGGATCCCTCCCCTTCCCTTCGCAGCCATAGGGAGAGGTGCTCGCCTTCCCAGCGGTGCTAGCAGTCGGAGAAGCAAGTATGGGCAGCCATCACCGTCGGTGATGGCCGCTCAGAGTCTAGAAAAAACGTTACCGTCTGGCGAAAACGTTTTGTTCCCACGAGGAGGGTTACGAACTCGTACTGTAGGCTAAATGTCTGCCGCCACCGTGACCGTCGTCTGGGTGGGGCTGAGCGAGCACCTGACAGGAGAGAGCCGATACCATCCTCCGACATGTCCCAGTCCTCGTAAAGGTCGAAACCTCTCAAGAGGACCGAAGGGGGAGCCCACCGGTCTCGGTGTGCGTGGTCCAGTCGGACCGTCACGTGAACGGCGGTGATGGGCACTCTGCTGAGGAGGTTGAAGGGACAGGTGAGGGAGACCTGACACTCCTACCCTGCCTACTAGCAGAACCAGTAGGCTGGGAGGACTGCAGCGATCACCACCCACGGTGGCTGATCGAGCTGCAGGTCTGACAAAGAACGGAGCATCGGTCTCTTATGTCAGGGGAGCTGTTATGAGAGCTCCTCCCCTGCCTACCAGCAGAACCGGTAGGCTGGGAGGACTGTAGGCGATCATCACCCACGGTGACGTTCGAGCTGGCGGTCTGGACCAGCGGTCTTCTTGTAGGGAAACGCTGAACCAAGAACAGAGCATCAGTCTCTTCAGGAAAGCTGCTGGTAATCGGGCTGCACTGGTCAAGTGACTAGACCGAGAGCAGCAGCGACGGTCCCGAGCGTCAGAAGAGCTGCTGCTGGTTCCCCTATCCGTCCGGTCCAGGTGGGAGCGGCGGTCAGGGACCGGCAGAGTTCGCTGTCGCGGTGGGAGCGCACCCCTCGCGATCACTCCTGATCGCCTCGCTCTTCCAGGTGTAGCCCGAGGAAGTTGAAGGGATAGAAGAACCAGCGTGCTGGGGGGGGGGGGCTGCAGATGCTCGCCAACCCACGGTGGTGATTGATCTGCAGGCCTGGTCGAGCGGCTGGACCGAGAACAGCGGCAACGCTCCCCGAGTCAGAAGGAGCTGCTAATGGCCCCCCTCTCCGCCCGGTCACGGTGGGAGCGGCGGTCAGGGGACCGGCAGAATCTGCTGTCGCGGTGGGAGCGAGGCCTGTCCTCACGGCGCGTCACGCCGCTTGGACCAGCAGGCGACCGAGGGGACTACTTCTTCCTCGCCTCAGCCTGCGCCCGGATTCTGGGACCATCGCGTCAACCCTGGGTACTGGCGGCTCGCCACGAGAGCAAATCGCTGGCCTGGTGGGAGTTGCCCAGGCGACTCCCACCAGACTTCCGCTCCATGCCTGGATCCTGGCGCCGAGCGAACTCTGTTGCCTGGGTCTTGGCTGCATGGTCACCCACAGGTGACCATACACTTGGTACCTCTCGTGAACGAGAGGCCGAGACGGTAGCCTGGCGTCGAGGCAGAACCTCTGGCGCCAGGAGAGGAGGTACCGGTGTTAGCCGGTACCCCTCTGGTCCCGTCATCTTCTTCCTTGCAGAAGGAGAGACGGGCCACGTTCCCGAAGGAACAGGAGGACCAGCGGAAGCCCCAACTGTCCCACTTAGAGACTTCTTAGGGGGAGGAGGCGACTTCTACCATCTTCTGCGTTTCGTGCCTGGGTCCTGAACTGGTGGCGAATACTCCGCAGTCTGGACCCTGGCTGCACGGTCACCCATAGGTGACCATACACTCGGTAACACTCGCAAGCAGGCAGCCAAGATGGTTCCTGGTCCGGAGGTGGAACCTTCGGAACCGGGAGAGGGAGATTACCAGCAGCGGTGACCTGTACCTAACCTTCCATGGTCCCTGTCTGCTTCCTCCCCGAGGAAGGAGAGACAGGGCCCGTTCCTGAAGGAACGGGAGGACCCGTGGAAGACCCACCTGTCTTGTCCCTTAGAAGTCCATGAAGAGACTTCGGGGGGGTTAGGGGGGGAGACCACCTTCTCTTTTACGGCAAAGCCTTAAAAGTTGAAGGGGGAGGCATGAAGAAATGATGATCTCGAAGAGAAGGATGACGACACTTGATGAGCTCTCTCCTCTTCAGTTTCTCCTGCCAGACTTTTACCATCAGGAGTAGATAACCTCACAGGGCAGCGTGACAGCTTCGTCCAGTGACAACTCCTTGGGTAGTAGTGGTAATGAAAATGATTATCAGCAGGGGACCAGTACACACACTCGAGGATCAGTATGCAACATGCTACGAGTCATAGGTACAATTCTAAGGTTAGGATCACCAATACTACTGAAAACACAATCATCACTAGTCTGTAAAATAAGGAAAAAAAATTAAAGTATAATGAAGGATACTCCTCACACATCCAAAGGCACCGCCCTCCGAAGTGAGAGAAGACCCCCAACACAGCACCGCACGCCCATCCTTCTACCTTCTTCCGATAGTAAGCGAAAGGAAGAAGGAGAATAGAAATTACCATAACAACAAAACACGGACAAACCTTTGAAGTTCCCTTGGTAATTCCCAAGTGTGAGCGTAATTTCCGGATGAATACATGTCCAGTTACAGGATCAATATTACTTACGTGAAATACATGTCATCCAATCCTACGATTAAATACATATCTCGTCCTCATGCAGGTCTGAGCCAGTGTTACAGGGGCGAAGAACGTAAATATGTTGGCATACCTTAGCCGCCAGCTCTTAACACAAGTAGAAGGGCGGTTACAAAGGCCATCACAAAAAGTGGGTTTGTATATTAATTGAAAAAACCAAGGACAAACCTTTGTTTAGTATTAATATCAAACACCGTATATGCATAATTCTTTAAATACAGAAAATAAACCAAAAGGATCCACCGGGAAAAAAGATTAATGACCAGTCAGCCGGAGCTCACAAACACACGTCTTCCTCGGAAGACGGCTGAAAGTAAAGTGGAGTGTTTACATCCGGGCAGGCTAGCCTGCCCCACGGTAGTTACTGCCTAACCACCTTGTTCAAGATTCAACGGCCGTAAGTTCAGCTACGCCGAAACAAGTATATTCCTATTGTTAAAGGACCGAAAGGTTTGTATTAGGTATCAGAACACTCTAGAATCATGAGGATGTGGACGGTCATGGACGTGAGGTGGTTTGGGTCAGTGGACATGTTTCTCAGCCTAATAGGGCTTCTTCGCCTCTGCGTGATAGGAAGGCCAGCCTTTCTCCCATGCCCAAGAAACCTAGGATTTCAGGTTCTCATTCCCCAAGTTCCTGCTTGCTTCAATCACCTTCCAGAGTTGGGACCTTCCTTGAGACCAGTCTCCTCCTCCAGGACGTTCTCTAGTGTGTCGTTCATCTTGCGACTATGTATATGAGTCATTACAAGGCTGCATACATGGTTTCGTTGCATGAGCGTGTATGTGGTTCCATCGCATGACTGTGTACGTGGTTTGGCTCAAGGCCGTGTGTGTGATTCATCAGTTGACCATCTTCCTGAACCCTCTTTCTAGGGATCTTCCGTCATTCGAGGTTAGTCCTGCCAGTGGAGGGTGTGATGTTCGGCTTTCAAGGGAAGGCTCTCCAGTGGCCTTAAGGAAGGATGAGGATCCTTCTAGGCCTTCTACTTTGCGCTGTTGCTCTCCTCTGCCAGAGCCAAAAGAGGGGGAGAGTCAAGAGTTTCTGTCTTCTTTTTCAAAGGTTATTGATCTCACTGGTCTACTATGGTGGCCAGGATAGTGTCTCGTCGCTCTGATGGAGGTTCCGTTAGCTCGTCCTCCTTTATCAAGGTTGCTACAGTCTAGTGCCATCTCTTACCTGGGCTACCTCAGTGCTAATTTGTGGGCCAACCTGCTCCTGGTTAGGAGGGACGTGGCGTTGTCGAAGGTGGCAAGGTTGGTGGATTCTGAGTCCTTGTTTCTTTGTAATGGGGACCTCCTGGACTTGCAGCTTCTCTTTCCAAGAATGCAATTAGATGTGATAGACCATGCTGATACCAAAGACAGGCTAGTTCGCTCTCGCCCTCCATCTACTCCTACCTCCAACGGTATAGAGTAGGCGGTCTCCTCCCAGGAAGTTGGCCAAACATTCGACATCTGTAAAGGCTCCTCAGTCTACTGTTCCATCCAAGTCTAAGTCTATGCAACAGCAACGCCCATTTCAGCCTTGCCCCTAAAGAGCAGGTCGTCAATAAAGAGGGCACCATCCCTTCCTGTTGCCATGGGTGGGGGGATGCCTGGCAGGCCATTGGGCCAACGGCAATTCCACGGATGCAGGGAATGTGGGTATATATGTGGCCTTCGGGTGGGCTATCATCTACTACCTTTCGACTATCCTTCCCCTGTCTCAGACAGAACTCTCCTCAACCTAACTTATGCTCAAGCTCTCTGATGTACTTGCTTCTTCGGGAGGAAGTGTTGAAGATGCAAGACAAGGGTGGAGTGAAGGAAGTACATCGTCCTTCACCAAGGTTTTTAGTAGGATTTTCGTGGTTCCAAAGGCTACGGGGAATTGGAGGCCAGTGATAGATCTTTCACGCCGAACCACACTTCATCAGGAGGACAAGGTTCAGGATGGAGACACCCTGGACGGTTTTGGTAGCCGTAAGGGAGAACGACTTTATACTGTCAATAGACTTGAAGAATGCTACTTCCAGATTCAGTTCAGCCTTCTTCCAGGATATTCCTTTGCTTCAGCCTTGGAGAGCAAGTCTTCCAGTTCAAGGTCCTTTGCTTCAGTTAGACTACAGCCCCCTCAAGTGTTCACAAGGGTCTTTTCCCTTATTTTGACGTGGGCTCAAGCTCAAGAGATTCGCCCATTGGGATACCTTGATGACTGACTGGTCTTGGCAAGTCCCAGAGAAAAGCTGGTGGGATAGGGATAGTCTTCTTCTCCAGTTTTCTTGGAGCCTAGCCATTGTGGTAAATCTGGAGAAGTCCAGTCTGCTTCCCAGCCAGAGGATTCTTTACCTAGGTATGTCTATAGATACGGCAGCATCGAGGGTTTTTCCATCAGACCAGAGGTTGCAGAGGTTCAGGTCAGTGGCATGCTCTTTCCTTTCCTGTCACAGGCCAAACAGCCAGCTCACCATTGGCAGCTAACTTACTGGAAATTAACGATGAAGAAAAATGCCAAAAAAATATGGCAAAAATTTCTTACAATACTGTGAAAACATAATCAACTGGTCTATCTGGCATTTGAATTGAAAGAAATATAAATGGCCTATATATTTTGTGTAACATGGATATCACCAATTTATTAAGCATAGTTTACTGCAACTGCAAAATTGAAAAAATACATCACCATTTAGATAAGGAAATCAATTCTGATAACTATTTACAAATCATAAAGGCCTAATCAACTCTGATAGCTAATTAGAAAAGCCTAACCAACTCTTGATTACTATTTACGTTACAAATTGTAAGAGACTGAGGAAAAAGGATGGCAATCGGATAAAAGGGAGAGTCATAATCCATCTAAGGTGGTATTCACCATATGCCTTCTCTCATATTTTCCAATATTAATATAATTAAATAGTAGTTTGTACGCATTATGAACACAATGTATATACGTACAAAGTCTCACAATACATACCACACAATGGTAAAATCACAAAACAGCACATTAAAATTTCAGATGAGGTAATGTACAAATATTACGCACCAAATGGCAATTTCCGTTCTCCTATTCTCCACATATGAGTCTCACATTCCAGGAAGGTTCGGTCAAGGCCCTGTTTCTGGAGAAATTTGTTGGTGTCATGGCCATGGGACTTCAAAAAATTCCTTTCTCGATTGGAAGTTAAGAATTTCACTAACTCTTCATTAGTTCTGCAATTTTCAATGAGATTAGAAAGAATTCTACTTAAATCAATAATAATTCTACAATCTTTGATTTATGAAAAATAATACCACAGTTCTATTCCACCACTTGTTTCATACTAGAAAATTAGCATTTTAACTAATGAGCAATAAACCTTTTAGAGAAAATTTGAAAAACATGAAATATAAAATAATGACTCATGTCCCTCACTTGATAGGATAATCAGATTCACTGAGATTTATAACAAAGTCCCATTCCCAGGTTTTCATCAGAAGGACCTGCTTCATACAGTGAAGAAGAATTGTAAGTAGAGATGCACCACCCCAAATGGTTGACAAACGAAAATGAGAGACCTTGATGTTTGTGAACTGTTGTTCCAGCTTCAGAACTTCACGGTGCAAGTAGTCTTGTCGCTGCAATTAAAGTAAAATTGTCAAAATAAAGTTTTAAATTTTAATTATGATACACAAACACTGGCTCATTACAGCCATTTGTTTATGTACATACTCAGATGAGCTGGCACACTATTAAATCGCCAGATGATAAACCCTTTCTTCTAGACAGGGTTCACCCCCCTCTTCTGAAACCCTCCCTTTGCTCTTGAATTATGCATACTATAGGTACACCAAATCTGAGGGAATGGGTGGCAATGAGGATGATGATGATTATTTGCATAACTAGGAAGGCAATCTTCTTGTATACACATATGTTTATGAAGATTAAGGTTTCATCAGCAATAATTATACAAAAAACTATTGGTACTGTACAATTCTTCCAATAATTTGTTTCTCTGTAGAGACACATCAAGTAGCAACTGTCCAACATTCATTAAAGTACAGTATTTTCACTACTTACTTTTAAAATGCAATTACTGATAAAAGCATGGGAAATGTGAACTATGAAAATTAATTTAATTTATGTTAGAGATGCATCAGCCAATCAACAATAAGCACTTGAGTATCATCCTCATAGCCTTTGATCACCACTTTCACCAACCATCCTTGTGCAAGTACCATTAGATCAGAAGGGAAGGGAAGCAGCAGTAAGCCTGTTTTTAAGAACTCACACAAAGAAAGAGTTGTTTTGGAAGGTGGGTGGAGCAGGGAAGGATTTTCCCTGGCTTGGAAGGAGTGGGAATAGTGTGGGATGGATGGAAATGGGTAAGAAAGTGTTTGACTGTTAGAGCTTATTTTGTTTTGCTTATTACGTTTAAGCTTTTTCCACATTCTATCAAATGATATGTACAGTACTAATGCACTAGACAGTAGTGCCTCAGGTTACAAAATTCATCGGTTCCGAAGCGGCCTTCGTAACCTGATTTTTTCGTATCTTGAACTACGTTTTATATGTAAATTACCTAATTCGTTCCAAGCCCTACAAAAACACCACAGTAAATTTTATAATAAAGCTAAATTGACCAATAAACAATGAAATACAACAATTTGGACCATTCAATACCTAACATAACCATGACTGTACCTGTGAATAAAGTGTATTAGTGTACAGGGTACAAGAAATACTGTATGTACATGTACGTACGCATGTAGTAAAATGTGGAACCTTACCTTTCGAGTGAGGCGATGTCCGAAAGTGGCAGCAGAGGAGGAGGACAAATGGCAGAAAACATGAACACTTAACTTATGAAAACACATTAAAAATGGCAGAAAACATTATCACTAAACTTTACGAAACACATTACCAAATGGCAGAAAACATTAACACTTCTTGATTATCTCCATCTTCGTCTCCATAGAAAGCATCCTCTTCTTTCTGTGAACTTCAGCAACATTCTTGGGACCCATGGCTAATAACATAAGTAATTAAGTTCACACACAACACGATAAAGTAACTTACAGTACAATGAAAGCGAAATCACTAACACGAATTTACATTAACAAACAAAATATATGTGAAAAAAACGAATTCCAGGTGTTTCACTAGAGGCATGATGGGACAGATCTGACCAATAGGAGAGCAGGGTCTTGGCTTTCGTAACCTGGATTTTTTCGTACGTAGGGACTTTTGTATGTAGAGGTTCCACTGTATTTTGTAATGAAATACATCAAGCACAATGCAAAAAAAAAAAAAAAGTATATCCCCCTATATCTATCTATCTATCTACAGCCCACCCCTGCCTATTTGCAGTTCAGGATTCACAGCTTCACTTACTCATGGATTTTTCTGTGGAACTTGCCTCCAAACTATTCATGGAAAATTCAGTCATTCGCAGATTTTTTCGTCGAGCAATATTCACTAATTAATCTCTCTGCTTAACAACCCCAGAGTCAGGGTGCTTTGGAACTCACACTTTACTCACACTGGACAGAAAGTGCTGATTCCCAGACAATGCTAGTACCTTGGATAATATCCAAAACCAATAGGCAACAAAGGTAACATGACCCAGAAGAAAGATTGGTTGGCCAGAATCTTTTTCTTTGACTCATTTCATTATCTCTTTCTCTCACATTTCATTACCCAAGTAATTTCTTGTCCCATCAACTTAACACTTTATCTACTTCCCATGTGTAATTCCTTGACAGTGTATAAAGTAATTCTCGTCCTTGCTAGCAAGTAAGTAAAGAAAAGGATCTCCACCAAACTCATGCATATATTCAATTATAGAGAGTCATCTCAGTGCCATTCTTCCCTGGAATCATTTAATTTCAGGAGTGTTATCGATGCCGTTACCAACTGAGCCGTGTGCCTGCCTTCCCTTCTGCTTGTAAATTTCTGCCCTACCAGGGCTGATAGCATTATTGCCTAAACTGGCTCACAGGTCCACTTGCAGGTGGCCAGTATTCGTAACAGTAATGCGTATCTAACTCACTCAGTCCTTGCTGTTGTGTAAATTCCCAATTTAATTACTTTAGTGAAAGTGTCTAATTTCCATTTGCACTTGTGCCCTTCCTTATTTCATTGTTATTTTTTTGCATTTATTATTTATATACTACGAGAAAGGTTTAGGCATGGCCATGATGATTACTAATTCAAAGTAAAATATACAGTCCCCTCCTCGTCATCTATAACAGAGGCGACTTTTTGCCAGCAAGACTGCTAATTAACTGGTTAGAATTAATGTAAAGCGATTGATTAGAACCTGCAACATTGAAATTTCTTCAAAAGGCAATTTGGATCCAGAACTGGAAGGCAAAGCAGCTTTAGAACCAGTGTTAAGAGTGTTTATTTTCAAATTTGATACGTAGGAAAACTAGCATGCTGTATTTTTGATTTGTGATTAGGGAATAAATTCAAACCAGTGAGTGTGAAGGGGAATTGAATTTAGTACCGTCAAGGTGAAGCAGAGAGTGACACTCAGTCAGGAAGAGAGTAGCAAGTTAGGTTTCTAGCCATTTTACATGTCGGCACCTGCATGAAAATTCACTAGCCGTCAAGGCAGTACAGTAAACCTCCACTATTTGCAGATTTTTCTATGGACTGTATGTACACATTCGGAAAAAGCTTTGCCCTATTTTACAGCATTTTTCACTGGTATATATTCACATAGCACTGTATGTATTTTCATATAATTTTTGTGACTAAATGTACTTTTTGTGGTCAAACTATTAAAATACTCAGGTATCATTTCCTTTATAGTTTTTTTGAAGCTATCAAAACAAAATAGGCTAAGCGTTTGGTAGCGGTTTTAAGTATTCATGCAGGGGGTCTGGTACCCATCCCCCATGAATATGGTTGAGGGTTTACTGTAATGGTAACCATTAGCTAGGTGAACTCACTGCATGTCCTTCAAGAATTTTATTTAACCACAAGGCTTAGGAATCCCGCAATTGGCAACTCGCTCACCTGTCTCTTTGCCCACCATCTGCTATGCCATGCAAAACAGTTTAGTTTTGTTCACCAGAAAAATTCTCGTTTGCTCTCACAATTCTTAGGTAGCTTAGTCACTGGGTTATTGTGTATCATTTACCCTCTACAGTGGACCATCCATGATTACCGAAAATCCGCGATATATGGAATCCCTCTAAAAACACTTACAACTGTGTACATGCAGTCCTCAGTTGATCAGTGAACTCAGTTAATGGCGATCCCGTTCAATTTCAGGAGGCTTGTCAAGCACCATAAAATCAGCGATATGGAGGCACCATAATGGGGCCAAGTTCAGTTATCGGTGTCATACAGTGCTGATACCTAAAAGAGGTGCTATTAGCTGGTTATCAGCTCAATTAACCAAAACTTGGTGCCATAAATTCCTTAGTTTTGGTTAATGGCACTTTTCGCTTATAAACACCCTGCTGAGAACGGAACCCTACCGATAACAGGGACTGCCTGTATTTTAATAGCTGGAACACCAAATACTTCTCTAAAAAGGCTTAAAACTGTCCATTTTCATGTTATTTTTGGGACTACATTTTTATGATAAAGAATGTATTTCATCACAAAAATAACATAAAAAAAGAAAATACAGAAATAATTTTTTTTTACAAAAATGCCTGCAAATCACCAAAATTTTTGCAATTTATTAAAAAATGTGTTGCGAAAAATCCCGCCAATAACTGAACCCGAGGTTGCCCAACTGCGAATAAGTGGGGGTCCACTGTATCTGCTAAAATTTTACTCACACAAAACAGAACATTACGGTGTTTTTCAGTATATTCATCAGAAATTGTTTCCAGGTTACAACACATGTTCCATGGCTACGACGCTTACGATGCCGATCTGACGGAAGAAATATGTCTCAAGAAAAGACACCATAATTAATATTTGAAGGCTTTTAATGAAAAATTTGATAATGCAATTTCTTAGGATTTTTGATGATGTTCCAGCTTACGATGATTTTTGGCTTATGACGCATCTCAAGAGCTAACCCTTGTCGTGAACCAGGGACTGGCCTGTACAGGTATGTCTCGTAAATAAGAAAGATTTTCTTGCTTTTGTATGTGCCACCATACATTTTTGTATGTGCGAGGAGTCCAGTAGAATTCGTTCACCACCCATACATGTCAGCGAGCCTCACCTGGCACTCTGCCCACTTTGTTTTTTTTTTTTTTTTTTTTTTTTTTTTTTTTTTTTGTTAAAAAGTAACAGCTTAATATTTAAAATCATTTGTACTTCCAAGCATTAATTAAATTCCATGTATACTCACGAATTCTTCCATCAGAGAAAATTAGTGTACAGTCAAACCCCTGCTATTCGCAGACTTACAATTCATGGACTTTTCTATGTACCGCATATACCCATTATTCACATGCCATTTGCTTATTCGCTGTATTTTTCACTGAGAAATATTCACAAATTACTGTATTTTCATATAATTTTCGTTACTAAATACACTTTTTGTGATAGAACTATTAAAATACTCAGGTATAAGCATTTTTAGGGGAGTTTAAAGTATTTGTGGATTTTAGCTAGTATTGGCGAGGGGTGTGATACACATCCCATGCGAATATGGGGGGTCCACTACATTCACCTTTTTGTACTCATAAAATAAGACTGAACATGGGCATTACTGTGTTTGTCCTAGTGATGAAGTTCACTCAGCTGAACCGCTCTTGTTGTATACAATCTCACTTAATACCATCCTAACAACAGAGGATGGCCATTTGCCCTCACTACTCCTTTACCTGTCACCCAAGGCAGTCATCTAAAATTCACTGTCAAACATTTTGCACTGTCATCTAGTGCACATATAAAGGATTTGACGTAAGGAAAAATCTATTTCTGGGCGATTGGCTCGTGTCGCCAGCGAAATATCCTTTAATCTATTATTTCTAGGGTAAATGTACTAACACATACCAGAGAATAAATAAAATAAAGAAAAGGTCGTATAACTGACTCGCTCACCCTCTAGGAGGGTGTCGGTATGAACACTAGGCGAGTGAGACCACTACCACGAGCCAAAATGCCAATAGAAATCTCCCACTACAAAACCCTCCAAGAGGGAGCCGTCCCACAGAGAGAGCAGCTCGTACTACTACTACTCCATCCCATGCTTGCGACTGCTGCGCCTCTGGTGGCCATCCTGAAGTTAGCAGACAATCTTGAGCGAAGGGACGGGTAGGGGGGGTATTTCGCTGGCGACACGAGCCAATCGCCCAGAAATAGATTTTTCCTTACGTCAAAAATCCTTTTTCTGGGCTCAGCTCGTGTCGCTTGCGCGAAATCGTACCAGAGAAACAGCACAAGATTGTAAAGAAAGTAAACAGAATAGGTCTCAATAAAAGATACAAATAAATGAATGAATAAATTGAACTAAAAAGATACAAATACACAGTAAAACAAAATCAGAATTATGCTTAAACCCTTACCCTAAACTAATTATGTTAATAATATAAGGTAATTTACATATATACAAATAGGTAAAATGATTACCTATCATAATAAATCTGTGTAACAACATGTATCAAAATAGAAATAGCAATTAATATAAAGTTACATAAATATTTGATCAATCACAAAAATATATATCTCAGGAATGTATATGACTTAATATACAAAACCCGTAACCATTGTAATATGATGTACCCCTAGCATAAAAATAAGGGATAACATCTATGAGATCAGAATGGTAATCAGCTGTGTGTGTCCCTAACCAGACAAAAGGGACACTATATAATCAAACTAGAGTCAGGGGAAACTATGTTACCCGCTGCTACTGCTGGTAATTTCAGAGCTTCCAAGGACTTAAGGTAGTGACGTTTGAACACTGTCGGCGATTTCCATCCGGTATACTTCTTTAAATCATCAAAATTCATATGCTGGAAGTAATTAATTGAGGTGGCTACTGCCCTGACATCATGTGCTTTTGGAAAGGAGTCAGGATTGGCTTGTTGATAAAGTACAGGATTTGTTGCCTGATGCCTTTAGTGGATAAAGTACCACCTTTTTCCCTCCTAAAGAGGGGCCCCGATGAGGAAGAGGAGGTCCTGGATAGAAAGGCTCGTAAGGTTGAAACTGGACAAAGGGAAACATCTGCGAAGGGTAATACCTTCCAAGGTTCCCACCTCATCAAAGGATCTTCATTCTTTGCTAAAAAAAAAAAAAAAAAACTACGTTCCGGAGAAGTAGCACTTCCCCTGTGGGAAGGAATTGAACATGATCCGGATCTTCTGGATAAAGCCGACAGTTCTGAAATTCTTGCTCCTGAAGCTAGGCTTAATAAAAAACAGAGTTTTCCTAAGGAGCATCATAAACGAGCATGTGTCATTATCGGTTTCGGAAGCAGTTTTAGAACATCGTTTAAGAACCATGAAACTGACGTAGGCCTGACAGAGGGCCTAAGTCTAGCACATGCTTTAGGAATAGACGAGGAAATAGGTATCTGTCAAGTCTATGTTAAATCCAAATTGAAATATCTTTTTCAATGCTGATTGTTTGTCGTAATAGTGCTAGCTGCTAAACCCTTTTCAAATAAAGATCTTGAAAAGGGATATAGCAGAATTAACTGTCATGAATCTGATATCTGACTCCCTCAGGAAGATTGCTAACTTTTTGACGGCAGCATCATACTGCCTCAAAGTTGAATCCCTTTTATCGGATTCCAGGAAAAGAATATTCTGAGGGTCAATATTCGCCTCTCTTTTTGCCGCAAACTTCATGAAATCCATAAAGTTAGGGTTTTGAGAATCCCTGAGGAAGCGAACACAGTCTTCGTTTGTATGACTGGGGAGAGCTTGGGACTGGGGATCCGAAGGGGACGAAGGCCCAGTTCCAGAATCATGGGGTACCAATTGCTCTTCGGCCAGTCTGGGGCTACTAGAGCCACTGACCCCTGAATGTCCTGAGTTGTCTAATACCTTCATAAGATTCACTGGAGGGAAGACGTAAATCTTCTCCAGTTGTTCCAGTCCAGAGCCAGGGCTCCGTGCGTAAGCCAGAGGGTCCAGGTTGGGGCTACATAACACGGTAGTTTGTGGTTTGCTTGTGATGCGAAGAGATCCACCTGTAGCCCTGGGACTCTTTGAAGGATCCATTGGAACGAACTCTCGTCTAGAGACCATTCCGACTCTAGGGGTACTGATCGGGATAGGGCGTCTGCTATGACGTTTCTCACTCCAGCTATGTGGGTGGAGGAAAGATGCCAACTGAATTTGTCTGCCAGGGAGAAGATGGCTATCATGACGTGGTTTAGATGACGCGACTTGGAGCCTCCTCGTTTATGCAATGTACTACCACTGCGCTGTCCAAGACTAGCTTTATGTGGGAGTACCTTGGTGGGCGTAATCTTTCAGAGTCAAGAAAACTGCCATTGCCTCCAGTACGTTTATATGGAACTGACGGAACTGGGGGTGACCAAATTCCTTGAAACCTATTACTTGGGAGTACCCTCGCCCAGCCGCTTAAGGACGCGTCTGTGTGGATGGTGATCCCTGGTGGAGGGAACTGAAGAGGAACTGACACTGACAGATTCTTGACTTTTGCCCACGGCCGAAGCCGGTTCTTTAGAATCAGAGGCACTGAGGATAGCTTGTCCTGGACCTGACATTTGCTCGTGAGCGCCAGATCCTGGTTAGATCTTTTAGTTTGGCTTTCATTAAGATGTTCGTTACTGAAGCAAACTGGAGAGAGCCGAGGATCCTTTCCTGAGCTCTCCTGGATGCTAGTTTGTGACTTAGAAATTGCTTGACTGACTTCGCTATTTCTTTCCTTTTGGTGGATGGAATCGACAGAGTGTGTGAGGATAGATTCCATTGAATGCCTAGCCACTGAAAGTTTGACTCTGGAGTGAGTCTTGATTTGGATCTGTTTATCTTGAATCCTAGATATTCTAGGAATTGGATCACTTCAGTGTGGCCTTGTTGCATTCTTCGACTGATGGGGCCCAGATCAACCAATCGTCGAGATACGCTACTACCATAATCCCTTGAGCTCTGAGCTGTTGCACTACTACTTCCGCTAGCTTCGTGAACACCCTGGGTGCCACGTTGAGCCCGAACGGGACTACCTTGAAGGAGAACGTCTGATCTCCTATCTTGAATCCCAGATACGGACGGAAGTGTCTTGCAATAGGGATATGATAGTAGGCGTCTGTAAGATCGATAGAGGTGGTGACGGCCCCACGGGGAAGTAAGGTCCGCACCTGTGAGATCGTGAGCAACTTGAACTTGTCGCAGCGGATGGCTAAGTTTAAGCGGGACAAGTCTAAGATTACCCTTCTTTTGTTTGAGCCTTTCTTTGGAACGCTGAACAAGCGACCTTGAAATCTTAACCTTTTGACTTTGACTATAGCTCCTTTCTGAAGGAGGTCCTCTGCGTACTCTGTCAATTCCTTGGAAGGAAGTTGACGGAAAGGTCTGGCTGGAGGTGGGTTCGTCAACCAGCTCCAACCCAGCCCTTTTGACACTATGCTCTGAGCCCACTGGCTGAAGTTCCACCGGTGGCGAAAGTGAAACAGCCTCCCTCCTACCTGAAGTTCTTCATTGGTTCTGGTAACCCCCTCGACCTCCTCTGAAGTGCTTTCCCCTATTGAAGGGGCCTCCCGATCCTCTCCCACGAAAGGACCGCTTACCTCTGCCTCCCTTGTTCGAGCGGTCATACTTCTGAGAAGCTTGACTCTCGAAGGCTTGATTGTAAGCTGGAGAGATGGCGTATGAGGTGGAGGGCTGAGGCTGAAGGGATATCACATAAATAGGCTGTGATTGACCTTTAGACGTGGAGGGCTGGGCTGTCTGCACTAACGGCACTGTAGAACTTGTTGAGGGAAGCGCGGTTGCTTCTTTTGGTAAGGCTGGAAACGTCTGGGTTTCCTTTGCCCCTTACCTTTTGGTGTCAGGTCTTGCCTTCTCCTAGCCGTAAGACCCCAACGGTCCTTAAGGCTCTGGTTCAACCCTCGTAGCCTCTGCCTGGACTTCCTTTACCATAGCCTCTGGGAAGAGATCTGCGCCCCAGATGTTAGAAGAGAGTAACCTATTCGGTTCATGACGAATGGTTGCCTCTAGCAGGGACATGCTTCCTACAATTCGTTCTGGCAGTGGCAAACTCGAACATATCTGACTGCACCGTTTGAGTCAGGGCGGTTTGGTCATAAGCTTAAAAATTGGTTCTGAACCATAAGCCATGGTTGCTACCTCAGACATAGCCATCAGGTTGATTGACCTGGCTAGTCGTGTTTTCGAGTCAAATTCCGCTTGAATAAGACTATCAGGGAGCCTGGGCAGCTTTTCACCAAACTGCTCCATAGCACAGTCAGGTTTGAGTTTGTCAAGCTGTGAAAGTATTAGGCAAGGCTTCCACAATTCTCCAATTGAAGGGAGCAACGGAGATGTGGGGTCTGCTTCTTTTAACTGAGGCATGGGTTCCCCTTTTTGAGCTGCTGAGATGGTCGACCTAGCTATCTTGGTTAGGAAAGGGAGCGGGGTACTCTCGTCCATCGTGAAAATGGTAAAGGGACTTTTGAATGGTTGGATCTTGGTGTTCGAACAGTCCATGTCCCCTAAACATCTGAGCATTCTCGCTGAGCCTGGTCTCGAGAATAGAGGACTGTCTCCTTTGGTACCCTGTCATCCCTAACCATAGCCGAAGGCGTGAGCCTAGACGTAGCCTATGAAGGGAGGCTGTAGGCCTTCCGGGTAGAACTCGAAGTCCTCTATTCTTCGAGTTCCAAACTCCGGTATGGAGATGAGACCATCTTGGAAGGGGGTGGGCGTATGATGCGTACTCTCCAAGGATTGTTCATGGAGAAAGAGGGGCAGCGAGTCATGCGGGGGAAGCTGAGATCCGCTAGTGTTGGAGGTTGAGGGGAGAGGAGGCAAGAGGGGCTTCTCTTAGACCGGCTATAATAGTGTCCTGAGAAGTGATCCTGTCCGACAGGCGGGATATCATATGTTCCATACTCGTCTTAAGGGAGCCCACTAGGTCGCCCACCTGTTGCAACAGGCCAGCATTGGTGTCCAAAGCCGGAGCTGCTGCGGAGGTGGAGGGGAGACTCTGAATAGGCACCAAAGGTAGTGGAACTGGTGATACTGCCGGGGTGCGGGATTTCTCCTTAGGTTTACTCTTTGAGGACTTTGAGCCGGAGCTAGACCCTTTAGACCTGTCTGGGCCGGGATTACGAGCCGGAGACTTGCGCGAGGAAGAAGACGAGGACGTCTTCTTCGAAGACGATGACGTCTTAGTCAAGGTCATATGTTTGGACTTGATCTTAGGTCCAACCGAAGCCTCTGGAGGAGTATATAACTCATCACCCGTGAAAGCCTTGAAGGATGGAGATGCTGGGTTCAGGGGTAGGAAGAAACAGTCACTCCCAAGGGAGACCCTTGGGTACCTGCATTACTTACCTCGGCCAACAGGTCGTCTATACCTACCATAGGTTCAACATTTATATCCAGGGTTGCGACATCCGTGGAGATATCCTGGTCTTGTTCTGTTAAGGAGGCCGCCAGTTGTTGTTGGATAAAGGCAATAGAGGGGTCCGCCTCTACCGGGTCGACGTACCCAGTCGCCTTGCCTCCGGGGAAGATTAACAGAGCTAATCGCTTCTCCAGTATGTAGGGCTGACCCTTGGCGGCGGTGCTTGCTAAAACCTCCGACCCAGGCCCGCAGGGTAGCCAATGGCGTATCTCTTACTGCCGGAGCCTGTAAGAGAGGGTATATTTTAGATTTAAGAATCACTTAAAACTAAAATTTAGAATATAATTTAAATTAGATGCCTTAAGTTAAAGTAAATAACGTAAACTTAAGTACTAAAAGAAGCGGAGCAGCATGCGGAGATGGAATACTTACGCCTTCCAAAAGCTGGCCTCACCAGATCGTAAAATATGGTACACGTCTCATGGTACCAGACCTGGATGTCCCCGTGCGGAGTCGCGCATGGAGCATGGGACCGGCAAACTTCGTGCCACAGGGGTCCTGAAGTGTAGCGGAACATCCCGGATGCTCACAGTTGGTGGCCTGTAAGTGGGAAGACACATGAGTATCTTAAAGGGGGAACACTTACAGACTAAGGACAAAGAACTCGTTACATGCCGGAGCTCGGAAAAAAATTTGGGGCATAACCCCTCCGCATGCCTGAATAGGCTATAATCCCGGAGAGATCCGGTAAAATGAAAGGGAGGGGTTAGGGATGGTTTAAGAAACTTAAGATAAACTTAAAAGATAACTTAAACCTACATGCAATGTCATGCAATGAACCGGACTAGGTCCAGTGAAGCGGAGTGTAGTAACTCAGCAATACGGTACGGTTAGGTAAAGACCTACTGTATGCTCCGGTCCAACTACGGTGGACTATACCCTTCCGCTGGATACCAGGGCTCCGATAGGGAGGAGCTCTAGTAAGGAGGGAAGGGCGAGATGACATACAGACTCGAGCTAGCCCGGAGCGGCAAGGAAGTAACGGAGGGGGGGAAGGCAGGCCCCCCACAACGTACCACCGCCGAGCCGAGAAGCGGAGAGGTCGGAACCAGTCAGGGACTGTCGGACTCCCAGGAGGTCCCTCCGGTGGAGGGTGAGAGGGGGAGCCAGGCTCGGGCATGCGGGGCGAGGGCAAGGACAGACCGACCCACCCCCCACCCGACTCTATGGGAGAGCGGGAGAGGGGGGAGGGGGACTGGCAGGCGTCTGGCTGACTCGTGATCACGTAGTGACCACGAGGCGGTAAACTAAGATACGGTAACCAAGCCTAGGCCAACCAACTGATCAGAGAGAAAAGCTATCGGGAAGCAACCTGAACTGAAAAGCGGTAGCATATAGGCCCATAGGGCTAAACCAACTGATCAGAGAGAAGCTATGTGGAAGCGACCGAACTGATCAACGGTAGACTAGGCTCTACGAGCCGGGACCTAGGCTAAGCCAGACGCTAACTAACCTCACAGTGACAAAACATATAAATATATAAAAATAATAAAAAGAAAGAAAGAGGTAAAAAAAGCAGGAGAAAAAATCCAGGAGGGTGCGGACTAGCCCGAAGGCGAGGTCTACCACTCAAAGCTAGTCAGGGGCCGATACTAAGAACCTGGACTAGGGTCTGGATAGAAAAAGCCTACATAAGGTGAAATACATACATGTATGACAACCTGAGTAGACCTAACGACGCGGATAATCAAAATAGAGCGTAAATAATAAGGGATGTTCTAGTATGGGAGACCAAGAACGAACCCAACATGCGGCAGGACCATGCTGCCATGCTTCCAGCCCCCGAGAAGTATTTGTACCTAAAAAACGGCAAATACTGTCTCGGGGACGGAAAAAACTCGCTAACCGTAAATACTGAGTACTTAACTTAGCTGCTGCAAATAGCTGCACGCTCCATTATCGAAAATCCGAAGAAAGGGCACAAAAATACAGAGAGAAAAATAACACGTGTGACTCGTGTGAGCTAACTGAAAAGGATGGCCACCAGAGCGCAGCAGTCGCAAGCATGGGATGGAGTAGTAGTAGTACGAGCTGCTCTCTCTGTGGGACGGCTCCCCTCTTGGAGGGTTTTGTAGTGGGAGATTTCTATTGGCATTTGGCTCGTGGTAGTGGTCTCACTCGCCTAGTGTTCATACCGACACCCTCCTAGAGGGTGAGCGAGTCAGTTATACTGACCTTTTTCTTTATTTTTATTTATTCTCTGGTATGTGTTAGTACATTTACCCTAGAAATAATAGATTAAAGGTATATTTCGCGCAAGCGACACGAGCTGAGCCCAGAATAAATTCTGTTTAATTTACCATAGGAAGAACATCTTATAATTCTTACAATTTCTCTTAATTAGTACTGTAGTACTTAGCAATTAATCCATTATTAGTGTAACTGGATAAACTTCTAAAAAACTGTCACCTACAAACTAATAAAATACTACTACATATAAAGAACCAAGAGTCCCAGTGTAGAGTTTTGGTGTTAAGAAGAATTATTTCATGCAAAGGTTCTTATTTGAATGGATATAACTTGTACATGAAATACCAGTACAGAGATAGTGGCATTTAAAATTTTGTTTTAGAATCTCCAAATACTTCCAATTAGCAAATACTCACTGAATCCACATGGATATAAAAGTAGTGGTCCTTATGATACAGTGCTTTGAAGAGGCGCCTAAACTGCCTCACAGCTCTGCCATTCACTGTTAGAATGAAGGCTATTCTAACTGCAGTGTCACCATCTGAAGGACCATTAAGAGCCTTAGGCACATATTCTGAAAAGGAAAAATTTTCTTAAAGTATCACAATAAAAATATGGCATCCTAACCAAGAAGCTCAGTTTCAAAGTTATAAAAATCTTTATTTGATATCCAGTGTTACTTTAGGCAATATTTCAGCAGCTTAAATAACCTAAGCTTCTCACATATTTAACGAACACATTTTCCACATAAAAAACTTATCCTGACATTACCATTTAAACTGTATTATCATATTGATAAACTATATTAACGTAATACAGGCAGGCCCGGTTTTTATCGGCGCTGATACATACCTATCAGAGGCAACATTAAATGGTTATTGGCACCAAAATCAGGTTATCGGCACCGAAAATCGCTGATGTCAGTTATTGGCAGTTTTTGCTTACCATCAAGCCGTCAGAAGAGAACCCGCTGATTAAACAGGGACTGCCTGTATGTATAAAAAACTGATAGTCCCACAATTTGTAATGTTTATGTTCTCAGAATCAGCCGATTGAGCTCTCTCTCTCTCTCTCTCTCTCTCTCTCTCTCTCTCTCTCTCTCGTACTATACATATCCTTGTTAATAGTATATGAATTACTTGTATCATAAACATAAAAGAAACCACAACTCAAGGAAGTTCATGATGCCATCGAATTAGTGCATGTATACATAAGTACGTTACCATTTTTTGGGCTTTGCTTGATTTACTGTACTGCTTCTATTACAAGTATGTTGACTCTAAGTAAAAAAATACTAGAATACTGTAGCATAATATACTATACACAAAAATGGTATAAGAGTGTGTATGTTCCTTTATGTATTAGGCTTGAATGTAAACATATACCTCCTCTCTCTCTCTCTCTCGTGCTCTCTCTCTCTCTCTCTCTCTCTCTCGTCTCTCTCTCTCTCAAGATGATTTTCAATTTTCAATGCGGCAGTACATTGGGACATGATGACCTCTGCATCAAACGTAGAAGGAAAGAGACTTTTAGATTTTGTAAAAAATTAATTCTTCCACCAATGTGTGACAAACTCACTAGAGGAAACAATGTACTAGACATCGTCCTGTCAACAGAAGATAATCTAGTATCTGATCTTTCAGCAGGGGCAAATCTAGGCAAAAGTGACCATAAAATTATCTCATTTCAAATTAATGTTCAACATAAAAAAGAGAAGAAGATATTAATGAGATTAGACTACTGTTGACAAGACCTAAAAAAGAAAGCTAAAGGAGTACATTAAAAAACCTAGAGTATGACGAGAACACAGGCATAGATAAGCACTGGGAAGTCTTTTCATGAGGGTAATACACAGAAAAGCACTCTAGATATTATACCATTAAGGTAAATACTAACAAATGGCAACACTCAGCCAAAGTGGTTCAACAAAGAAATTAAAAATAAGATAAGAGAAAGACAGATTGTACAAATCAATAAACCCACACTCAACACCCATAGAAGCAAGCAGGCATAAATAACTCTGTAGATTGGTGGACAAATTAGTAAGAAATGCAAAGATAAAAGAGGATAAGAGAGTTGCATCAGTCTGTAAAGAAAACCCAAAAGAATTCTTTGTGCATGTTAATAGTAGGAAACCAATAAAACATAGCATAGGTCCCCTAAAAGACAATAGAGGTAACCTGGTGAACTCAGACTAGGAAAAAGCAGTTATTGAATAAGTTTTTTACTAGTGTGTTCACAACTGAAGACACTACCTCAATACCGGAACCTGCTGTTAAATATGAAGGGACAGAACCATTGGACAAAATAGCTATCAGAATCCACTGCATAGAGTAATTATATCCTATATAAAAGCTTAGCTTTGAGAGCTATTTCAAGGATGTGCTATAGATGTAGTAAAGTGAGATGAAAGTACCACATTTCCTGGCATCAAAGATGCTCTGAATTTGAAGAGGCACATAATTTTTACTACCAAGATTTAGAAACAAGAAGGATAAGACTGTGGTAATACTATCACAAGCTGAAGGCTTTGTTCAGGTTGGTGGGCTGCATGCATTTGACTAATTTGAAACGTTGGACTCTAGGAGAACTAAGACATAGAAAAGCCTCTCTTGTGCAGTGGTCCCACTCCACGATTCACTAGGTCCAGGTAACATTTTAGTTAATGACCCTGAGTTTTGTATTTGACAATAAAACAATGTTGGACTCTAGGAGAAATATGATATAGATAAGCCTCTCTTGTGCAATGTTCCCACTCTATGATTCACCATGTCCAGGTAACATAACATTTTAGTTAATGATTCAGTTCTGTACTTGCCAATAAAATAATGTGTTATATTCAGTGCAGTAACATAATTTTGCCAGAGGGGTAAATAACTGTTCAGAGGGCCAGCTACACACAGAGATGGCATTAATATGACATTCTTCCTATATTTTGCTTTATCTGCCAATATTAGATTATGTTCTATCTGGATATCAGCAGGCTACTATGATCTTTTCTTTTCAAAACAAAGCAGCTCACAGTTGTGGTGAATTTTTCCCAATTAATGCCACTTACTTAAGTTTTTTTTCTGTCACTGTTAGATTATTGTTCTGTCTTGATGTTAGCAGCCTATTTCAGGGTTTGTTTTCAATGCAAATTTCCTATGAAGTGATTATTTTCTCAAAAATGGTAATGATGTTCAGACCACTATTGGAAATCATTCTTCTTAGAAGACTTGTATTAGTAATCTTAATGATCACTTCTACTTTGTGTTTTGATTACCACTACTTTTATTTTTTTTATTTAGTTTGTTCTAATCATTTCAAAAAACTTCAAAATCCCCCTCAAGCTTCATGTGCCAAGATTTTACACTAACCAATACCAAAACACTTTCATTCCTTCTTGCCATAAAACCATGACTATGCCTTTTTAGAATGCTACATATATATGTTGATGCTCATGAGTTACAGGGGCTATGTTGATGCTCCTGAGTTACAGGGGCTATGTTGATGCTCATGAGTTACAGGGGCTATGTTGATGCTCATGAGTTACAGGGGCTGATAAGCTACTTTCAAATGCTATGTTCTTTTACATTCATTTCTGTCTTCCTCATGGTGAGTATGTGCACATCATAAACACCAAGTACTTAAAGAACAATGGATTACTGATGTAAAGATTTGTCATTATATAATCAAAAGAGTTGTTTTACAGAAGTTAATAGTTTTATAATACTGATCACAAATTTTACCATGCACATCACCCTGATGAAAACTGTTGATGAAATTACAACTTTGAAGAAATTTCAAACACTCTTTAAGACATCTCAGATAATCTGGCCATACTAAGCAGGTAAAGTTTTTGGGTATTAAACGTAATCCTCCTGATATAACCAATAAAATATTTCATCTATAAATGGTATGGTACTCACTTGCTAAACCAGTTTCATATATATTCATATGCAGGTAGTCACCACAGAAGAGATTAGCATCACCTGTGCAAGGCATAGCACAAAGAGCATCTGACACTTTCATTTTCATTGGTAGTTCCTCATTACCACAAAAGCATTCCTTTCTGTGGGAAATGAAAAAAGGGAAATACTCATAAGAAAAATAATATATGAATGTCACTACAGTAGTAAAAAGAACAGGATATTAACATAACTTTTAATTCTCTAATTATAAATACTTTCATACAGTCTGCAGATATGCCACTCTTTGGAGCAGCATTGTATAACTAAGCTTGCACTTATCTGAAAAAATATGTCAACATAAAAATCTATAGAATCTCCTACTCTTGGACATGCTAGAAACCTTTTTAAAAAGCAAAGGAAAGAAACCATCAGGATCTACTCAACCCAATTATCAATATGCAAATTTCGTATGAATAGGTTGAGGATGACAAAGTATCAAGGAGAGGGACATCCTCAGCGGATCGCTTAGCTGTCTCAATAAAGCAGTTCAGCCTTTTCATTACGGCCAGTAACCTTTGACAAGTTAAAATTAAAACAATTGCTAACGAAGACGTAGTCCCAACAGTTACCCACCCTTTTTGGAGGGTGGGGGTAAGACAGCGAATGTATTGGTTGTCATTCTTCTCTAGTTGACGAGTATGGATGGATCTGTAGATAAGTGCTCTAAAATTTGGGTTTTTGTTTTCTTGGTTAAAGAACGGATGTCTGGATTTTGGTCTGTATTTAGCAATATGGATATTTCTTAATTCTCCCTATTGAAATTTGTTCAATTTTGCAGGGCAAGTTGTTGCAAGACCAGAATGTGTTAACTGACGTCTGTGCGTACAAACAAACTATGCATATATATATATATAAATATATACTCAGCCTTATGCCACTGGCCAGAGTGGCGGGAAGATAAAGAAGAAAAGAAGATATATATATATATATATATATTATATATATATATATACTATATATATATATATATATATATATATATATATATATATATATATATATATATATATAGTGGTCCCCTGTATTCGTAGGGGATGCATACCAGAGCCCCCCATGAATAGTTAGAACCCGCGAATGTTTGGAACCACTATAAAAACGCTAAAAAACAGCCTATTTTGTTAGTTAAAACTCAAGAAAAAACCCTAAAAATTTTCATCGGTATTGGTTTTTTATAGCTTTATCACAAAAATTGCATTTAATGATGAAATTGATAAAAAAAACAAGAAATGGTGGCTATTTCTCATAGAAAAATACTGCAAATGCGCGAATAATGGGTCGGAAAAAACGTTTCCGAGAAAGATCCACGAATGTGTGAGTCCACGAATCTGGAGAATGCAAATACAGGGGGCCCCGCACTGTATATTTATGTATGTGTATGTGCTATATATATATACGTATATATATATATATATATATATATATATATATATATATATATATATATATATATATATATATATATATATATACATACACACACACACACACACACCACCCACACCACACACACACACACACACACACACACACACACACATATATATATATATATATATATATATATATATATATATACATATATATATATATATATATATATATATATATATATTATATATCTATATATATATATATATATATATATATATATATATATATATATATATATATCTGTATATGTATATAAGCACTCTCTTATGATCAACTGATAGTTCGAGTAATTATTTTTTGAGCAATGAACTTAGAGTGATTAGCTTTCGAGCAACTAATTACAATAAATTTACCAATTATTTGCGTGGGATGTGTACCATATCCCCCCCCGCTTCCGAATATCTAAAATCCACAAATACTTAAAACCCCTTTAAAAATGCTCAGAACTGCCTACTTATTTTGTAGATAGTTCAAACACAAAAAAAATCTAAAAATGCTTATACCAAAGGATTTTGATAGTTTCATCCCAAAAAATGTGCATTTATTCATGAAAATTATATGAATAAATATACAGTAATTAGGGAATATCTCTCGATGAAAAATGCTGCAAATAGGCATAGAGAAATCAGCGAATAAGTGAGTCCATGAGTCTGGAACTGTGAATAGGTGGGCACTGACTATGTACTTTATGTATATATGACTATGTATGTATATGTAATACGTATATATTGCATATATATATATATATATATATAGATATATATATATATATACTATATATATATATATATATATATATAGATATACTTATATATATATTATATCGTTATATATATATATATAGACCAAGTATCTTTACTTCAACCAGGATTATTAAAAAACAAGTTGTGCTAATGTCCGTTCCCTTCAAATTAAATACAACTTGTAAACTTTGGTCAAACTTATAAAAATGATATTGTTAAAACTACAATAAAGGTTTTGTACATACTTACCTGGCAGATATATACTTAGCTATAGTCTCCGACGTTCCGACAGAATTTCAAAAAATCTCGCGGCACACGCGACAGGTAGGTCAGGTGGTCTACCTACCCGCCGCTGGGTGGCGGGGCGTATGAACCAATCTATCTCTCCAGCCAGATTTTTTTTTTTTTTTTTTTTTTTTTTTTGTTCTTTCACCTGTCTCCTGAGAGGAGGCTGGGTGGGCCATTAGACGTATATATCTGCCAGGTAAGTATGTACAAAAATGCTTTATTGTAGTTAACAATATCATTTTTGTTTGTACATGAACTTCCCTGCCAGATATATACTTAGCTGATTGGCACCCTTGGTGGAGGGTAAGAGACAGCTAAAGTAATAAGGAGAGATAAGAAACAAACTGATGTTGTAGGATATAAATAACCTTGGTTCTTACCTGTTCAGGCAGAAGACTTCATTGATACTGTCTCTGAGTCTGCGTTGCCCTGGAGAGCTACAGCTAGGACGTGACCTGATGCTGAAAGACTCTCGGATCTACCACTGGGATATATGATCCCTTTGTGTGGTAGAATCCAAGTCGGATCCTGTTAAAGGGAGTTCGTCCCTATCTTAACAGGTCCTAACCACTACTACTGCAAGGAGCCACACTCATCAGACCACCTAACCAAACTACTAAAGATTAGTATTACGACCTAAAGAGATGCCTTCATGCATCCTCTTTAAGGCAACCAACAACAACAAATACAAGGGGAAAAATTTATACTACTAAACAGGATGAGTTCCAGCTCCCTGCCCCAGCACTGAATCCGCAGATACGTATGGGCCAGGCGAAGCATTTTTCGTAAGTGATTCTCACATCACGTAAGTAGTGGTTCGCGAACACTGACTGACATCTCCAGAATGTTGTCTCCATCAGATTTCGCACGGACATATTCTTGTTGAAAGCAAGAGAAGTTCCTATGGCTCTTACTTCGTTGTGCTTTCACTTTAAGAAGCCTAAGATGCTTCTTCTCTGCAGGATCCGTGTGCTTCTTTGATGAGGCTTCTCAAGAAGAAGGACAATGCGTTCTTCGACAAGTGGGACGAGTAGGCTCTTTTACTGAACACCACAGGACCTCTCGGTTGGCTTTCAGTTGCTCTTTTCTCTAAGGTAGTATTTCACCATTCTCACTGGACAAAGAGTTCTCTCGGGTTCTTCTCCTACAAAGAAGATAACCCACGAATCTCGAAGTTCTTGGGCCATGGACTTGATGGGTTCTCATTCTTTGCAAGAAAACCAGGAAGGAAGAGCAAATGAGAGAGTCCTCCTTAAAACCCACATTACCATCAATCGCCTGAAGCTCACTCACTCTCTGGCGGAAGCTAGAGCCATCAAAAACAGTCTTTTCCTGGTAAGGTCTCTGAATGAGGCTGAATTAGGGGGTTTCAAACCTAGAGGACCCAAGGAATTGAAGGACTACATCCAAATTCCAGCTAGGTGTCTTAGGAGACTGCATTTTCGTTGTATCAAAAGACCTAATAAGGTCCTGTAGGTCTTATCTTCCGATAAGTTGAGGCCTGTGCCTGAAGACATTCGCCAACATACTACGATAGCCTTTAATCGTTGAAAGCCCTAAGCCACAATTCTTGTCTTAAGAAAAAAATTAAAAAGAAGTCTGCAATTGATTCACAGGAGGTACTGGAAGAGGAACGGGTTATTCCTCTTGCACCATCTTCTGAAGACATCCCACTTCGACTGGTTACACTCGTAAGGGGTGGAAGACCTCCTCGCTCTAGCGATTGCCTTAGCAGCTGCTGACGAAAAGCCTTTCGCTCTGACCAGTTTCTGGACAGTCTGAAGCCAGTCAGACTGAGAGCGGGGAGGTTTTTGTGGTAGTCGAAGTCGTGGGGGCTGTCTGAGTAGATCGCTCCTTAGAGGAAGCGATCTTGGAAAATCCACTAGCCATTCCAGCACCTCTGTGAACCAATCTTGTGCTGGCCAAAAGGGAGCTATCAAAGCTCATCTCGCGGAATCTGACTCTGCGAACTTTTTTAAAGTCAACCCCAGAATCTTGAAGGGGGGAAACGCGATACATCGAGTCCTTTCCAATCGAGTAGGAGAGTGTCTATCCCTATTGCTCCTGGATCCGAGATGGGCGAGCAATACAGATCCAGTCTTTTGTTCTTTGAAGTTGCAAAACAGGTCTAAGAGAGGCCTGCCCCACAACTTCCAAAGCTCTGGCAAACATCTTGGTGCAGAGTCCACTCTGTGGGAAGGACCTGATCTTTCCTGCTGAGGAGATCTGCCCTTACATTCCTTTCTCCCTGTACGAATCTGGTGAGAAGTTTTATCCCCCTTTCTTCTGTCCACAGAAGAAGATCTCTTGCTGTTTCGTACAGAGAGAAGGAATGCGTCCCCCCCACCTGTTTCCTGATGTATGCCAGAGCCGTGGTGTTGTCCGAGTTATTTGCACAACTGCTCCTGTCACATCTGACTCGAACTCCTTCAGAGAAACCACACGGCTATTAGTTTCTTTCCTGCCAGGAAGACTGGTCCCCCACCCAGGTTCCTGACACCTCCTTGGTTCCCAGAGTCGCCCCCCAACCTGTTTCCGACGCATCGGAGAACAACACCAGGCTGGGGTTCTGGGATTGAAGAGGCAGTCCCTGCGAGAACTTGTTGGGATCGCCCACCATGCTAACTCCTTCTTGATTTGAAGAAAAATTGAACAGGGAGAACTTCAAATCCTGAGAAGGACGACTTCAATTCTGATGAAGAAGAATTGGAGCGGTCTCAGGTGCAACCTTCCCTAGGGAAACAAATTGCTCCAGTGAGGAGAGCGTCCCAGCAGACTCATTCCACTCCCTCACTGTGCATACTTCTTTCCCTAAGAAGGTTGTTGACTTTTTTTTCGAGTCCCCGGGCTATCCTCTCCTGTGACGGAAAAAGCCCGAAAAACAAAACTCAGAGAGTTCATCTGGATCCCCAGATAAACGCACTCTGAGCGGGAATTAGACTTGACTTCTGCAGATTGACCAGAAGTCCTAAGGAAAAAGTCAAATCCAGGGTTTTCTTCAAGTCCTTCAGACAACGATCTCTGGAATTGGCCCTTATAAGCCAATCGTCGAGATAGAGCGAAATCCTCACCCCTTCTAGGTGAAGCCATTGTGCCACATTCCTCATGATGGCCGTAAAGACTTGGGGGGTCCGTGGAGAGGCCAAAACACAGGGCCCTGAATTGGAAGATTCTTCCCCCCATCATGAATCTTAGAAACTTCCTCGAGGAAGGATGGATTGGTACGTGGAAGTAAGTAAGCGTCCTGTAAGTCCAAGGACACCATCCAGTCCCCTGGACGGAAGTGCTGCTAACACCAAGGCAGTGGTCTCCATCGTGAACTTCTTCTTTTCGACGAAGAAGTTCAGGGCGCTTACATCCAACACCGGTCTCCATCCCCCTGAGGATTTCGGAACTAGGAACAGGCGGTTGTAAAAGCCTGCCGAAAGATGATCTGCCACTAGTTCGATCGCCTCCTTTTCCAGCATCTGATCTACCGCTAGTCGGAGGGCTTGATTCATGGTGGGGTCCCTGTATCTGGCCGTCAACTCCCTCGGGGTATTCGTCAAGGGAGGCCTCGAAGAGAACGGGATGAGATAAGCCCTTCCTCAAAAATTGACAGGGTCCAGGCATCTGCGTCTTTCTGGGCCCAGACTTCTGCAAACTGTAAAAGCCTGGCGCCTACAGTTGTCTGAAGGACTTGAGTCTTACTTGGGAGGTTGTGATGACTTCGTAAAAGTCCTCCCTCTTCTATTTGGTTTCCGACCTCTGAACGAAGAGGATCTAGAGGTAGAAGCCCTCGAAAGGGTTCCTGAGAGGTCGGCTTAGCTTTCGTTCGTCTTTAGTCTGGAAGGTAGGGCGCGGCTTCCTTGCAGACTGCGCTAGAAGGTCCTGCGTAGCTTTTGGCAGAGAGAGCCTTCGAAATGTCTTGAACCAGGTGTTAGGAAACAGCTGCGTAGAGAGAGGGCAAAAAGCAAAGACGATCTCTGAGCATGGTGAGACAGGACTTTGTTAAAAATGAGCAAAATTTACTGATCTTTCTTCAATGACCCCTGCTCCCAAACAGGCGAAGCTATTTCGCTGGCCCCATCCCTCACCGATTATCCATACAGGATAAGACACAATTCAAATCCTCGGAAAAAAACGTGTCCGGTCCTTGAGTTTTCTTGGCTAGGACTACCGAGGGACCAATCGAGAAGTTGAAAACTTCCAAGACTCTAAAAATGCCTTTTAGAATTGTGATCTATTTCATTCACTGCCCACGTAGTTTTGGCCGAATTCAAAGCTGATCTTCTAGTGGCGTCTACTAGTGCCGAAAAATCTGCGTCAGCTGAAGACGGAAGGCCCAGTCCCAAGGGTTCTCCTGTCTCATACCAAAATCCTGTCCATCCTGAAAGCTTCGACGGAGGGAAGGCAAACATAGTTTTCCCCGCGTTCTTCTTTAGTACGCATCCATGAACCGAAACTCTTGAGCGGTTTCTTCATAGAAAGAGTCGGTTTCATTCTCACACACGAAGATCCTTTCGTTGCTTTCGCTGTGGAGAACAACGAGTGTGGAGAAGGAGGAGCAGTAGGGCTCAAAGACTCTCCGAACTCCTGAAGGAGAAGCTCTGTGAGCTCTTGTACGAAGAAACTGTTGCCGATGTATTAGTTTCTTCCTCAGAGGCTTCCTGGTCTTCTTGAGGAGAACGAGGATGAGGATCCTTATGAGAATCCTTAGATGATTCCTAGCTGGGGTACAGTGCGATGAGGAGACAAACGTCTTGAATGAGGAGAAGATTCCAAAGTAGAGAGGCGTACAGGAGAACGATGAGTCGTAAAAGAAGGACGCTTATCCGAAAATTCTTGTCTAATCTCGCATTCCTTCCTAAACGCAGACAAACTCTTAACAGCAAAAGAGGAAGGACTCCTTTCCCTAGAAAGACCACGTCTATCCCTAGGGAAACTACGAGAGGGAGAGCGCCTACTAAATCCTGGCGCGATCGTGAGGAGAGCGGCTACTAGGCGCCGAGCGCCTATCTGTCACAGGGCGCTTAGGGGAATCCTGGCGCCTACCAAGCGGCGAAACGTTGCTAAAAATAGGGCGCCTATCAGGAGCAGGGCGCTTGAGAGGCTCTTGATGCTACGAAGCGGGGAGAGCGGCTGCTATGCTCCGAGCGCTTAAACGGAACAGGGCGTTCGGCGAGATCTTGGTCCTTACCAAGGGGAGAACGTCTGTAAGGCTCCGAGCACCTAACAGAAGCAGGGCGCTTGAGGCGTTCTTGACTTCTAGCAAGAGGAGACCGATCAGGAGTAGGGAGTCTCGAGAACGAAGAGCGCCTACTAGGAGAAACGAAGCAAACGAGGATCAAGGCGTCTTTCTCCAGGAGAACAGCTACTAAAAGAAGGACGCTTACCAGGAGCAGGGCTCCTACTAGACTCTTGATGTCTTACAGGGGAGGAGCGAACTCCATGCGATGAGCGCCTACCAGTCACGTTATCCGACGCCCGACGACAGTAAGTCGGAAGGAGAAGGGCGCCTACTTTCAGAAGGGCATTCCCTAGGTTCTCTGAGAAGGCGAGGAGAAGAAAGATGAGACGGAGACGACGAAATAAGTCTTCTATGACTGAGCGACTCTCTCTTCTTGCACGAACTCTAGAAGAAGGAGAAACAGAAGGGGCTGAGCGTCTACCCGAGGCAGGATCCGATCTGGGGAAATATCGTCATAGTCCAAGGAGCGCCTATCCGACGAATGGCGTCTCGACACCTCCGAGCGGGAGTGGTGTTCCTCTCGTGAAATGTTACGATGTGTAGAAGTATCCTCAAAAGAAGGAGATCGCCGATTACAAGGAGAGCGCTCTTCCGACAAAACGCGCCCTCGATCTCTTGATAGGGAGAGACAAATCCTTCCTTCTACACGATCTCGATGCCAAGGAGTCCGCCAAGGCTGTGATCTGAGCTTGTAGGCCCGCTAGCACTCGAGAAGGAGAGTCCCCAGGATCTTCTTTCCGAAGCAAAGCTCAGCGCGAGGAGCGGGAGAAGGAGGGCGATCATCTGGGATCTCCTAGGCTTCTTTGCTTGCAAGGAAGCTACATCAGAAAAGTCTTCTGGGCTGGACGCTAACGTACTGAAGGGAGCCTCCGCAGCCCTCTTCAACGGGAGTGACGCCTCCTTAGAGCTCGAACCACGCTTCGGCGAAGGAGAAGAGGATGACGAAAAACACTGACGAAGAATATTCTTCTTCTTACGATCCAAGGCAGCCTGGGAGCGAACTTCAGGATCTGCGAGGGGACGCCTGACCGGTGGGGGCTCTCCTAGCCCTCCTGCGGCTTTCGACTTTCCTCCTCCACTGGAACTGGGAGTCTGGAAGAGGTCTAGGCCTGGAGGCACTAAGGAGCCGGTCAGACGCACCCTCCACATCACTGGGGTACACTGCACTTATCATCACTGACACTCTTACCTTGATCAGTACGAAGATTCTTGTCTTCCTTAGAACACAAGGAAGCTTTTGAGGCCGCGCCTCCTAAGACGAATCTACGGCTTCGGTGCGGGGAACAGGAGCTGAGACCTGGGAGGAAGGTTCTAAAACTACATTAATGTTAGTTTCATTCTCACTCATTCTCAACCTGCTCGAACTCCTTGAAGAAGCTTTACGTACCCTATCCCTTTCAAGTTTCCTAATATAAGAAGGAAAAGAGCCTTATATTCATCTTCGTTCAAAACCTCACACTCTTGACACGGGTTACTAAACACGACATTCATTCCTACATTTAACACAGAAAGTGTGAGGTCAACCGCAGCTTTCGGTAACCTCACCTTACATCCATCGGTCAAACATATCTAAACAAAACAAAAACCGGAGTTTTGGAAACAGAATCAAAAATCAGACATTCTACAGGAAAATCCAGCGCAAAGTCAATAACAGTCCACAATCAAGCGTATGCCAAGCCAAATAGAGCGAATACGTCACCAAAATGTCCAAATCAATCTCCAGGCAAGCGAGAAATGAAGAATATATCGGAATGAAACGACAACAGTTGTTATCGCTTCAGCGACAGAAAAAAATCTGGCTGGAGAGATAGATTGGTTCATACGCCCGCCACCCCGAGCGGCGGGTAAGGTAGACCACCTGACCTACCTGTCGCGTGTGCCGCGAGATTTGAAATTCTGTCGGAACGTCGGAGACTATAGCTACGTATATATCTGGCAGGGAAGTTCATGTACAAAATTACTATATGAAGCTTACTGAAGCTTCATATAATAAATTTCCACAATATAACAGCAACACTTACAGAAAACAGAAGCACTTCCTTACCCATACTGTACTCCAGCATAAACGTATCCACGTTGATAACAAATATCTGCACAAATATTAGGAGTGTTACGTTTTAGCTGTGCCGCATGACCACGAAGAATTCGTTTTTCCCGGCTATCCACAAAGCAGCCCATACTCTTTCCCCGAACCCTTCCTGAAAGGATACTACTGATAATATCATAAAATAATGACCCAAAAACTTAAAATAAAAGTCTCTACATTCATTCCACAAGCCTTTATTACTGAAATTTTTTTCTCTATGTACTGTAAAAATTTCTATGGTATATTGCAAACGCATCATAATCACAGTCTTAGATAATAAGAAATAAATCCCCAAAGTCTATAGTACAACTCTGAGCCAAACATTTAAAAAAACTTAACAAAGTGAAAAAAGTTTGCTATAAATTTCTCCTTAACAGAAAAAAAAAATTCAACTATCCAAACTTAAAAGCTTCAACAGAACTTTTAAATAAACTAATCACAAAGCATTCTATTTCTGATATCCAAATATGCTTAGAATTCTAAGTCCTACTTGAAATAACTAGTATATTTAAAAAATTGTGCCTTGTGTAGAGATGAAGATTTTCAATGCTTGCAATATAAGAAAAAAAAATGTTGGCTCAATATGAAAAAAGTAAAGCACTTGTGCAAACAGTTTTAGCAAAGGTTTAATCTTCAATAAAACTAATAAAAGTCATTCTACCAACATAATACCACTCAAAAAGAATTACAGGCAGTCCTCAGTTAACAGCGATCCAGTTTTATGGTGCTTGATTAGTGCCATAAAATCGGCGATTTATGGTGCCATAACAGGCCAAGTTTTGGTTATCGGTGCCATAAGGTGCCGATAGCAGAGTTATGGCGCCATAACATACATATTAGAGGTGTCATTAACTGGTTATCGGTTCCATTAACCGAAACTAAGTGCCATAAATTGCCGAGTTTTGATTAATGGAGGTTTTTGCTTATCAGCACCCAGCCGATAACTGGGGACTGCCTTAACTAAAACAATTGCACACACTCAATTGCAAATGTTATGACATAGGCTACTGAAAGAAAAGCACACAAATAATTAAATGTTATAGTGCTAAAGATCTAATTTTTATTCCCCAAACATGCATCAATGATTAGCTATGCTATTACTGTACAATGCATTTGTCAATACTATTCATGGTTGCAAAAACAACTGGTCTCAATTATGTTTCCCTAACTGGGCTAAATATTCAACTAAAACAACAGATGACCTAGGAATGCTAATAATATTGTTTTGAACTGTTTTGTTACAAGTCTATAAAAACAATATCTACCAAACTACCATACCTTAAAGAAGGAGACAAGAAAAGCAGATATAAAAACTCTACATACACATATATAAGGATTTTGGATGTCACCAGTTTAAGGACTGATCTGTTACCTCTTTTAATATTGTGGAGACAATATAACTACCTACTTCCATCAACGATAAAACAGGAATACAGTGCACATTTGTCAAAGCAACTCACATGAGTAGGACAAAAGATTAACCTAATAATCCATATCCCTTTATAGTCAGATGATTTGCTACAATCCACTGTGAGAATCTTCAATCTTTACCACATTCATATGTCCCATAATGAAAAGCAATTTTGTCTGAAATTTGTAATGGACATTGAAGGAAAAGTGAAGAAACACAGTAAAAACAAACTTGACTTCTGAAACAATCTGCTCCATGAACAAGTAATTAAATGTTATAGTACATAACTTGAAACCTGAGGACTGTAAACAAAACTGTCCATCTTAGATCATTTCAAGTTCATAAATTAGCAGCAGAATATTGCGGTAAAACCGTGGATATGCTCAGTGTCTTAAATCCACTTCAAGTATTATTAAAAAACCTTTTCATCCATTCCCTTTGCTCGATTTCCACTAGTTTGTCTAACTTTTTACATTTTCTGTATTACAATTTAGAATTCACTCAAGAACACATACAATGGGCTAACCTTTAACTGCCTAAATATTTGGCTCATTGGTCTGGTTACGGTTTAATAATAATCCAGTATATATAAATGCAATGTGTGACCATATATTTTTTTCTGTGTATCACTGATGGAACAGTGTACCTATAAATAGGATGTAAAATGAAGTGTACTGGTCTGAGCTTTGCAATAGATATCATCTTTAAGAACAGGCCTTGCCATTGCCTATCTCCAGCCAAGCCTCTCTCAAAAATGACCCTCATAAGTATGTAAAACAATGGTACCTTTGTATGAGCTTTCAGAAAGTATGTATTAATGTCCCATGGAGTAGGACTTGCCATCATCCATCCTAGGACTCATCTCTCAAAGTGGCTCTTTAGTGCAGTAAAGATATACAAATTGAAGTGCCTTTGACCAGCTTTGGGATGGTAAGTAATGCCCTAAGGACCCAACTTGCGGTTCAAACCTCTCTTACGTATATTAAAGTGACATACCACCTCGTAATAAACAATCCCTTTAACAGAACAGCAACAGGAAAATAAACTTCAATTACCACCCCATAGTAAACAATTCCTTTAACAGAATAGGACCAGGAAAATAGACTTCAATTATGATGAGAGCCACATTCCATTCCTGAAAGTGATTAGAGGGAAACTGTAACCATGAGACCTTCATCTAATGAGAGCAAACCTACATTTTGTTGAATCAGCATTACTGTATATGACCCACAAGTACAAAGAAGTGGCTCTGAGAGAACCAGTCAGAGCCGGTACACAGACTTGCTACAAGTGACTGGGGTGCCTGCCAACATTTTAATTATGATCTGGTTATGGTTTATCTAGAATATGTCAAGTCAAAGTAATGTCAGGTGTGGGGTAGCAACTGGCAAACAAAAAAAAACAAAAGAACAAATTGTGTATGTATACCCTCTGCTGCCAGTGTGAATATGACACCAAAAACCAATGCTGCCACCATGTATGAAGAGGTGATGGCAGATCATGGGAAAGAACACACAGCAATAAAAAATCAGATGCGACATAATACTACAGCTGACCATTGGAAATAAAGAACTGCATAATCAGTCGAGTAAAGGGGACATAAGCTTTTACGTAAACGTTTAAGAGAGGTCATGTACAACTCTCTTGGTTAAGTCAGATGACAAGCAGTAGCCATGCCCTGTACCAAAAGTAAGTACAACCAGCATACCCCAGCCTCAAGCAAAACACCTCTACACCTGATCCTCATATTCTAACCCAGATAAAATGGAAAACTTAACTGCTGGTGACTGTAAGTATAGTAATATAATATGATTTTTTATGCATCAGGTATCTGAAATGAAGCAATGAAATACTAAGCTGAATACTGTGGCTAATACTTAGATTTATTAGAATAACTACAAGGAACACAAAAAGAAATGCTACATCACAACTTATTTAAATTACAGTACGTATATATTAAAAAAATGGGTCTGGGAAATCCATTTTGAGGCCCATAAGGAGGTTTTTGATCATTTTTTCCAGTGACTGACTTCCTATGTCTCCCAATGTCTGAGCAAGAGAGGACTCCATTAAGAAATATATCGTGGTCACTCAAGCAAATAGCCTCTTGCACTGGAAAATTTTATCAGGAAAAAGAAATTAAATTATGTATGATAGTAACTCAATTCTTCAAGCAACTGCAGGGTAAACTAATCATCAGATCTTCAACCACTATGAGTAAACCTTGATTTTTTTTTAAAATCAGTGTTATATGGCCTGACTTAAGAGAAGCAGTTTGAATTGGTACAGGCCATTACAGAGCCTTGGAAATTGGGAGGGTGAAGTGCCTCCCAACCACTCCTTTGATTGTGATTTCAATTATGAGTTTCTTGTGGTTAAGATATCTATCATCTTGTGCTAACAGGTGTATTACTGACAACCAACACTGTAATGTCAACTGTTATATTTAACTCTATGTGACACTATAAAAATAATCATCATCTTGGTCATCATAAAAGCTGTCTACATCTTTTCTCTCGTAAGAGGCAAAAAATTAGTTCTCTTCATTCTTCTGTCCTGTGCTCTTTCTGCCTGAACTCTTCTCTATTTCTTTTTACCAGCTTGATACAGACAAGGACATTGAATTTCCTTAGACATATTTAAACTGGCACCAAACATGCAGAAATTTGTCTCCCTTCCCAATAACCAGTAAAGACCAACCAAGATAAAAACAGCATGGGCATATACTGGGTCAAGCCAAAATGGCATGAAATACGGCAAGAATGTAAGGCATATATGAAGGAGTAACAAAAACTTATGACCTTAGGAAAGATGACAATTGAAAAATGACAAATTACTTAATCAATTTTTTTTTTATTTTTCATAGCTACAAACCCTCCGTCTTAACAATAGGAAAATCTTCTAGCGCCAGCTGGAAACCGGTTGAAAACAATCAAAGATTGTAAAGCAAGGAATCTGTGGCATCTGGCAACTCATGCGTATACGAGGTGGATGCTGATCACTGACCCAGGCTTGGAACCTTGGGACACATCAGTCTTTCTTCAACTGCCTTGGAGAGTCGTTTTCGCTTTGCTCTCCTGCCCCAACCGTTTTTTTTTTTTATCCAAACCTGTACTTTGTTTCGTATTTATTCAGCCAGAAGTTCAGTGGACATCTACGTTTTTTAGACGGTTTCCTTTGTTTCACGTGTTGACCTTCCTTGAGACATGCAAATTTCAGTTGATGTGCCTTTTCCTCTGCTTCGTCACTGCTTGAGCTTTGAGTATGCTGGTCCGTCTCCCAAGGGGATATTGCCCCATTCAGGGAGAGAGGGCCCACCTATTTTTTGTTCTTTAGTATTTTTTCTTTTGTTATATATTGAAGATAATTGAAATATTTATATTGGACACTACTGTTTTATCATCTTCTTACACATTTTCTGGGAAACATAGTAATGTTGCAGACACGGTTTTTTATGCTAGGACTCAACTGCCTACCATAAAAGTACATTTCCACTCTTCTTCAGCACGAATTTTATTGGTGCGTGATTGCGATCTTCCCGTCTGCTTGCAGGGCCTGCTTGCAGGGGCTGCTTGCAGGGCCAGTCATGATTGTTGTCTCATCTCTTTCTATCATTTATGGTGAGGGAGGGGTGTGGGTGGTATGGCTCAATACAGCTCACTCCCTCCTTTCCTTCCATCCGTCACATAAGCCTATGATTCTTTTTCCCTCCCCTCTCAGGATAGAAATCTTTCCTGAGGGAGAGAGCATGCTATGTGTTTCTTTGAAGGCTCCTCAGTTGTCAGCCCTGCTTCTTGCCTGGAAGTCTGGCAGTGATGGTGTTCATCAGAACTTGAGAGCCCCTCTGCTTCACTTCCAACTGACAGAGATGCCACTTCAATATTTTTGGTTTGTGTGTTTATTGCTGTGAAGAGAGAGACTTTGGATGCAGTCAGTGCTGTCGGTGGTGTATCCTTGCGGTCATCAGAGCCCCTGCTTGCCAACGATATGGGCGTCATATGTGGGGATATCAACCTTACAGATTGCTGTGAATATTGTCTCCCTATGCTGTCTGACACTGTGCCCTTATGTCATAGGATATAACTGTGGTACTGTTTTGTTTTAACGTTTTATGCACTACGCATTGTTTTCTCTCTCTCTCTCTCTCTCTCTCTCTCTCTCTCTCTCTCTCTCTCTCTCTCTCTCTCTCTCTCTCTCTCTCTCTCTCTCTCTCTGTGTGTAACAGTAATCTACTGTGACATCACAAATGGGCCTGTGATGCCATGGCTTCTGCATAATTTGACACTGCTGCAGTTGACTGAGGGGCGATCTCTCTTCATATTCTTCGGTGAAGGGTTTTCCTGGAAATATTTTGCTATCTATTACATGTACGTGTCTTGGGAAGGCCCTCCGGTTGCTGTAGGTGGTGGCAGAAGGCCTTTTTTGTTGCCATCTTCACTGTCATCGAGACCTTTGACTTGGGCTACCAGTCCGAATGCTGCGATGTCATTCTCAATAATTCTCTGCCTGTGACGTCCACTTTGGTAACATCTCTCCTCCACCTGTTGCTGTGACATAACTTCCATCATCAGCCATGAAGTCATCACAGTCGGTTGTCAACCCATCAGAGATGTTCTTCCAAGAGTTGGTTGATTGGTAGGATGTGTTCCAGAGTTTCAAGCAGGAGACGTCATAGGGTAAGACCTCTGTCGCCTTTCCTCCTCCTCCCCCTTCCCTCCCCTCCTGTTAAAGATTTGGGACTTGTGTTGTCTTTTAAGTGAGAGAGGGGTTTCTCCATCTTCCCAGCATAGACGTATCTCTCCTCTTCAAGTATGAGAACGTGTTCCAGTCCATGTGGAATCGAATGGAATATGGAATTTAGGCTTGAAGACCAAAGCACTGGAACGCATCCATGTGACGTCTTCTGAGTGTGTGAGTGGTGTTTCTCCATCTTCCTAGCATGGACGTGACTTCCTTTCAAGTACATGAACATGTTCATGACAATAGCAGAGTTGCGAGTCACAGAGGTCTGCCGTTTTCTCTACATGGCCGTGTTTCTCCCGAATACACGCAATCGTCACGTGATGAATATCCTACTCTCACTGTTCATCTTCCAGAGTTGGGTTGAGAGACCTCTAGGCAGACCTCTAAGCAAAAGTGATCTTCTCCCTGATGGTAAACACTGCTGTGGATCCTTGCTGGCCCGTGTACGTGGTCCTTGCTGGCCCGTGTAAGTGATGGAGATCCTACTCCCATCATTTGCCTTCCAGAGTCTGGGTTTGAATAGTATACACACCACAAATTACAAGCCCACAACCAGAAAAACAAGAATTTTTGGAAAGACTGCTAGCTGCTATAACAAGAAAGTTTCCAGGAAGGAATATATCATAATGGCAAGTGCGTACATGTATGGGCATGTTTGGGGGGGAGAGAAAACATGAAGGAGATGCAGTACGAGTCTGACTGAATCACGAGGACAACACATAATTTAAGAATCCAGAGAGATCTCATAACATACAAGAAAGAAGCTACAGCACTGATTAATTTTACCCTGGAAAGAAATCACAAAAACAATATTGAAATCCTGAACCAAGAAGCTCATGACAAGTAAGAGAAAAGATGAAACAATGACTAAGTGACTGTTAGATGCTATAACAAAAAAAGGTCACATGAGAAAGCTACATGCAAAAACTTCTTCCATGGAATAGGAAGAACTGGTGACAATGTGCACCTCAGCATCAAAACAAAATAACAAAACTCCTTTGTATTACCATGCTCCATGCCAACAATATGGCAGCTGACACCACTGCTGAAATCACCCAAAGCACCAAATGTGGCGGCTGGAACCAATGCCATAATCATCTGAATAGCCAAAGATGCACTGTGGTGCCCACACCAAATGAGGCACTAACAATGAAAAACCTGGCTGAGATGGAGTCGACCCAGTACTCTGCGCTACTGAAACACGTAGCAGTAAAAAGCACAAGATCAAACTGCCTGATCTGATGGCACGGAGGTAGAGGATAACAAAAAACTTAAACGTGATGCCTATTAGCACAGTGAAGCACCAAAGGCAACCATGATCTAGCAAAAGCAGACCAAATACAGTGGTCCCCTGTATCGTGGGGGTATGCGTACCAGCCACCCCCCAGTGACCATAGTTAGAGCCCGCGAATGTTGGAACCCCTATAAAAACGTTAAAAACAGTCTATTTTGTTAGTTAAAACTGAAGAAAAACCCACCAAAAATGTTATACTTGGTTTTTTAATGGTTTTATCACAAAAAGTGCATTTTATGATGAAATTGATAAAAAAAATAGGAACTTGTGGATATTTCTCATAGAAAAAATACTGCGAACAGGCGAATTTCTGTAAATAATGCAGGAAAACATTCCTGAGAGAAATCCGCGAATGTGTGGAGTCCACGAATCCGGAGAACCCGAATACAGGGGGTCCACTGTAGTAATTATCATGTACAACTTCGGACCCCTGCTTAAATAAATTGTCCTGAATGTCAGAAAAATTACATGGAAACAGCCGGACAGAACCAGAATGTCCAAGAGACCGGGACAGTCTGTGGCAAAGTAGCACCTTGAGAAGCCATCAGAAACTATTCTAGGGTGATATCACCAAAACAAGGTGATTCATGGGGGATGGGTACCAAACCCACCTGCGAATAGCAAAACTCTGCAAATACTTAAAACCCCCCTAAAAATGCCTAGAACTTGCCTATTTTGACAGTTATGACTCAAAAACCCTCTAAAAATGCTTATACCTGAGTATTTAATAGATTATCATAAAAAAGTGCATAGTCATGAAATCAAGTGAAAAATACAGTAGTGAATATTCTCAGTGAAAAAATACAGGAATAGGTGAATTTACCGCAAATAATGGGTATATACGGCCCATAAATATCAACAACACTTTCCAATACGTATATGATTGCAGGCCAACATAAAAAAGTGAAATGAAAACAATAAACACTCAAACCCATGGTTCACCCACAAGGAATGGGTCATAGATGGTTAAAACTAAATAATCCTATCACTTTTTTAGTTTTCACACACTATCTGTCCTTCTCCCCCTAACATGGGGAATACATGTATGTACAGTACTATCATAAATTGTAACATTTCCCAATTATGTTCTAATATGTACATACAGTTTCATTTTAATTCTTGGAATTTTATCAAGTTGGAGAGGGGGGAAGAAAGAATTGAAGAGATTATTGTCTTTGTGCAATCTGGTTGATGCCTGATTTTATGTTTATTTTTAATTCCTTAGACCACCTTGTTCATTAATAAAAATTAAGGTAATACAGTTGGGGTTTCATTAAAATTTCTTAAAAGACCCTGTGCTGGAATTTGCCTGGAATATAGTTTTGTTCCAAAGTCTGACTATGTAGAGTGGAAACAATAATTTGACTGGGTTTATAATTCCTTATTTGGCAATGACCACTAGAATGATAGTACTTGTCCAAAAATCTTTTTACCACAAGCATGAAACATAAAATGTCAACCAATGACAGTAGCAAATGGTATTAGAAAAATGTGATGGTGTCAGCTTTACTTTAGCAATACAAGTTACTGTTCAAAAAAAGGGCATAGTTTATGAAACCTGAAAAGGAAGAAAAGTTGATAAGACAAAAAATGGAAAGAGGAAGGTAGCGCTTAGAAGTCTACTAAATGAATGTGACATCTAAAAGAGGTCAAGAGAGCCTTAGAGAATTATGAGCACACCAGCATACTGTTTATGAAAACCATGATAAAAGAAGGACGAAGTCAGGTCACTAGAATGGCAAGTAGTACTGCAACAGTGAAAAGGTAAATGAGGTGAACCACAGTGGGAAAATTACTGAGGGATAACTTTGTGTTGTGACCAAAATTTTAATAATGATTTGTTTTTAAATGGGCACTGTGAAAGCAGAGGGTGCAAGAAACTCATAAATTTAAATTGGCATTCAGTTAGCAAGTGATGATATTATACCACAACATAAGACCTAGATTACTTGAAGACAGTAAAATGTATATTCAGATGAATGGTGTCCTACTATACTTGAAGACAGTAAAATGTATACAGATGAATGGTGTCCTACTATTAGCACACACGTTTCTTTTCTTTTTTTTTCATTACAGTAAAGGGGGGGAGACAGCCAGTAGAGTGTGCAGCGGGAGGTGATCTGCAACATTCAGATACTAATCTGGTGTTGAGAGAATCAGAGAAAGAAACCTAGAAATGCTTAAGATGGAAGAGTGCAGTGGAAAGATGATGTCTGATAAATCAATGTACACTTAATCAAGCTCATGGTGACCAAAAAAGGCAGCAGTGAAAAAAATTTACACAAAAAGCTTGCTGCAAGGATGTTGCAAGAAAGTAAAGTCTTTATGGGGATGGGTAAACACAAAACTGTATTTTACACGTAAAAGGGTGTTACAGGAAATACTCAAGATTTCAAAATGTAAAGACAGCAAATGTAAGAGAGCTAACAGTGAGGAGAGAGGGAAGAGAAAAACATGCTTAGGAAGAAAGTAAAGCACAACAGTTGCTGTACTTTGATGACATACTAGATTTTGAAGCTAATTTTTAGAAGGCATTTGAACAAGAAGCAACAGCTTTGGAAAAGTGGCAAAACACTGTTAAACTACTGGTCATCCCATCAATAAAATTACAAACTATCACTCACTTCTAAAAGCTGTAGTTATCTAATGTATTTTGTAACCCTAAAGGTGATTGGCTAACTACTTTTTTATATTTACTATAACAATAAAATTTTTTTGAAATTTTAACAACTCACTAAGAACCTTGGATGCATCTATTTAAGCAATGAAACTCAACTTGGTGAGCCTTGGGTTTGTACACAATTAACTTCTTTCAATGATATAGCTATTTTTCTTCTTTTTTTTTTTCATAGTGTAGCCGCTGCTCATCCTCGAAGGAGTTAAACTCTCACGGTTCCGCCCCAGGGCTCCTTAAGACCAACCAACCAATTACGAAGGATTCTCTTACAGTTGGTTCTCGCCAAGACTAATTCTTGTTGGCACAGTGATACGACATAAAAAGGACACCAAACATTTTTGAGATCTCTATCTTTTGTTCTACAATGACCAAGTTCCTATGCTTTCACTGTGTCTCATTTGCACAGATGTGACAATGGCATTATGTTGACCTTCTTCATTACAGGCAGTTCTGTGCAAAAGTTCACTTATCCCCCAAGTTGTGCTTGGAAATCGTGTTTGACTATGCTCTTTTCACCCTGAGTACAAGCAGTCCCAGTTATTGGAGGGGGTTCTGTTCCGATGGCTTGATGATATGCAAAAATTGCTAATAACAAAACATCAGTAATTTTCGATGCCAATGACCAGATTTTGGCACTTCTGTTAGGTATGTATTGGTGCCAGAAACTGGCGCATTTCAGTGCTGAAAATCGTCAATTTTCAGCACTGGACAAGTCTCATAAAACCGGATTGCTAATAACCAGGGACTGCCTGTACTTAGTTTCATGACCAAGTGAAGTCTTAGTTTCATAAAATTTTAGTACAGACTAAGTGGTAGTTTTAAGAATTTCTTAAATTGATGAAATACATGATTTTCTTTTTTCATTTGTTTGATAATCATATAGATTTTATGATTATAGTAATTAGTGAATGCAAACATGAAAAGTCATATATAAAAACAGTTTAGGAAATGGGAGATATTTGTCAGGCCCTAAAGAGCTCCGGCACCTATAAAATTGGCACTGTACCCCTGTTGTAACCTTTAGGTGATAAAAATGCAAACTAAATTCTTTCATCCTCCCTTATTCTACATTATTTAATAACCTAATATGTTTATGCTAAAAACAATATCAGTGTAAAAACACAAGAAACCATAAAAATTAGTAAGACCAAATGATGGCTCTGCAAGCGGGGAAAATGTGATGATACGGGAGTAGCGATATCTCCCATTAGTGACAAAGTGACTTCCACCATGCATGCAAGCACCAAACCCCGGAGTAACTTGACACCTACCAGTACATAATATACTTTACATAAATGATTACAATAATATCCATAGAAGTACATTATGATAAAAAGATTGAAATACTGGTTGTACATTATGTACATTACAGTATACTAGGACTATGTAGGCACTTTATATAACAAAAGTTTGACATTCTCTACCCAGTATATCAGCCACTTTCTATGGTTCGATTGACATCCATATGACTGGTTGGTTGGAACCAAGCTCAGTCAAAAGTCAGATGGTGCTTGAACATATTTTGGTTTGGGTGTTGTTTCCTGTTCTTTATTGCCAAACCCTGTGGGTATCCAGCATAAAGAAAATAGTTATTATCCCGTGCTATAAAACTATGACCAAAAACTTAATCTGGGTCGTTGGGGGATTTTTTTAATTAGATGCTAAGCCATGTCATCATCTGTCAATTTCTTTTGTAAGCTCTTCTGAGGACGAACAGCAGCTACACTATAAAAAAAAGGGGGTCTTTGACATTGTAAAAACCAACTTTTGGTAGCTGCAGTGAGTCCTCAAACCCATCCACCTTCCCTGACAAAAAGGCATGGGACTGGGGTGAACATTCATCTTGCTGCATTTATCAAATTGCATTTATCAAATGCAATACATTACTACCCTAATTGCATTAGGGTAGTAATGTATTGCAACTTCCCTCGAACTTCTGAAGTTCCAGTTGCACGACTCCCTCTGGGAGGCTGTTCCATAGTCCAACAGTATGAGGAATAAATGACCTCTGGAACTTATAAGTTTGACAGCAAGGCATATTTACTGCATACTGGTACTGCTGTTCAGTTACTCTGGTTGCTCTCAGTAGATGAAGGAGATCAAGGATCAATTATGAATGTGAAAGATCTCTGATGAAATACAAGTTATGAAAAAGTGACAAAGAAGAGACCATCTGCTGTATTCTAGTGAAGGGAGTACAAATGACTTTAAAACAGGTTGCACTGATTATATCAGTTATAAATATAAATAAATATATGAGCCTTAAAAACTTTTTTCAAAAAATCATAGATTTTCTCAGATTTATTTGTTTTTTCATCCACCCAAACCCTTATAAACTGTCATGATTTCTATCGGTGCATAAGTAAATACCTGCCCTGATTAGCCCTTTTTGGAGTATAATTAGGGGGTTCCAAAGAAAACTCATAATCACATGAGTCATTAAAATGAAAAGTAAATCAACAATGGTATGTCTGTTTGATTTTGTTATTTAAAATATAAAGCAGAAAGCTTTCGTCGAGGAGGACCGTGCAGGTCATCGAAAGCTTTCTGGTTTATATTTTTAATAACAAAATCAAACAGACATACTATTGTGGATTTACTTTTCCATTAGGGGATCAGAATTTGGAGAGTAAAATTTATCACCATCTGCAAATGGATTCAAGCAAGGCCTCTACGTATAGTAAACACAACTTCCTGTGCCTCTGTTATTTCCATCGTTTGCAGACTTTTTATTCTAATACAAAACAAGGGTGCCACGGAAGACAAAAACTAGAACTTTCATCGCTTAAGCTAAGCTTCGAAAAACTTTATTCCTGAAATCATCTTTGAGCAACTTTAGGCTGCTAATCAAAACCCTATGCAACTTTCCAAATGAAAACCCTTTAAACAAATATTCTCTGACATTTCAGAACTAATGAATTTTCAAGGTTCTTATATGTACTTCATAATATCCCCCAAAAAATTTCACAATACAAAGAGGTAACATATTAACACAACACATGCAATTACTTCAAATAACAAAGATAAACAAGGAAAAAGGTTAAAGTTCACCATATGGCTGGGTCTATTGCACATGCTAATTCTGTATGAATATTCTACAATGATATTGTGATAGAAAGGTCAAACTTTCACTCAATTCCAAGTCGTATTAGCGTTCACCAATTTCAAAAAAAAAGGAACTTACGTCCTCACAAACAACTTTACAGCACTCCATTGTCTGTTAAGTCATTAATAACTCAGCAGTACTGAGACAGGAAATGTTTCACCACATTTAAACATTCTGCTGTATTCATAATTGTGACATTCTATTACAGTATTAAACATTCTGCTGTATTCACGATTCTGACATTCTATTATACAGTATTTGATCTACCTGGTACAACAAATTTAACAAAATAAGCATTTTTCTAACAGAGTTAATGTAATAGATAAATATGTGAGATTAGTCAGTAAGGTTCTAAAGAGATTAAGTGTATACTGTACTTTTATTATGTAGTAGTGTAGAATTAAAACCTTGAATGTAAAAATACCCCCTTTATTAGTGTTAAAAGCAGTTAATTCACATGTTCTTCATAACATTCTTTGAAACCCTCCTAAAAAAGAATATCAAATTTTAACAAGTACTAATGTGTATTTTCCTAGGATATTAACCCATGCTCTCATAGATTGAATACCGAGTGAAAAGCATGCTATGGTTGTCTGTTTACTTCAATGTAAACAAAAGCCTATCAGGTAGGCCTATGAGTCACTTGTGACCTGAGCTGGGTTAGTTCTTCCACTTTGTGAATCAGCTTCTTTATGGCACCACTCAACTCTGTTACTGGGAAAGATCAGAACCATGAGGGGCAGTAGAGGATAGTAAAACGTCCCTATAAAAGCATAGGTTCATATCGTAGGAAAAATACAAATTTACACTTTAAAAATTTGGCACTTCTTCTGACAGGAATACGAACCTATGTTTTCATAAATGGAGCCTCACCAATAGGTGGGAGGCCAAGCTATCTGGAGTGGAAGGTAGGCATTCTCTTAACTGACGGTGCTGCATCTTTCAGAGCCTTTGAATCTACCTCCTATAGCTCAGGTCACCAACAAAAATTTACTATGCCCAACTTTACACACCACAACCCAGTTCCTTACCCAAGGAAGGGGGAGGTGCATGGACTGTATGGTTGATGAGGACAAAGGACGACCCTAACCTCCAGTTGGCAGAACCTTCCCTTAAGGTGGGTACACACGTGCGAACCGAACCTTGTATTGTAACCGATTCTTGTAACAAAAACGCAAGTGTGGACGGTTCCTCGAAACCCAACCGAACCCGAAACCCGTGAGGTTCGAGGCTCCGTTCGCCCCCTCAGTCCCGGCAATTGTCGGTTTGGGCCCCGAATCAAAGGGAGGTCTCTTTGAACGTTACGCAATGTGTGGACGGGACCTGTATTACGCGCATATCAACAGAGGTTGCTGAACTTCTTGACACTGACTATGAACAAGGCCATCCATAGTAGAGTCCCTTATTGGTGGTCAGTCAGTACGTGTGTGTACCATGGCTGATTGGAGTGAGGAAGAGGTGCTTCAATTTATTGAGTTATTACGTAGAAAACGAACTTTATTTTGGCCTAGAAACTTCTTGGAATTCTTCATGTCAGCGAGTAATTCCCGACCACTGTATTCTACCCTTCTAGTATATGACCTGATTGCCACCATCTTCTTTTATTTCGCTTCATCTTCATTAAATGATATGTATAAATATACGGGGCAGCTGCTACTTGCATGGTGGGGATCGTCGGTAAACAGCCCGGACAGAGACAGACTGATGATCGCAGTGGATTGTAATGAAGTTACGTGTTTAACGTGGTTACGGTTCGTCCTCAACATTTTGACACCTTGTAAACCGTATATGCGTAACTCAGTTACACATACAAGGTTCGGCTCTCACGTGTGTACCCACCTTTAGGGGTTCACTAATGTTACACCACCTGCTGGCCTACTACTACAGGGCCCAGGGTGAAGGTGTCCAACAACAAACAGAAACATGTGAAGGTCAACTGTCTCTTCCACATGCCCACCTTCTGGACCTGTGGGATGGAGTAGTTCTTCCTACATGCCACTGAGAAACTATGCCTCTAATGTCATGGGTTTTGGAATTTCTTGATGGGGGCGGAAGGGTGTATAGTCTCCCAAAGGAGAAATATATGCTCTGACTATGACTTCTCTTTGCCAGATGGAGATGGTATATCTGGAAAATCTATCTTTTTGCATACCAAGAAAATGAAAAGCCTCTTACAGTTAGATCTGTGAGGGGCTGTGTGCTTCAAGTACTGCATCAAGGCTCTAACTCAGCTAAGAACCATACCATCCTTACCTCAACTGACAAAGTCTTCTAATGAAGGGATGAAGAATTTTTTGAATTTTATGCCTGGTACTGCAGGGTTCCATGGTGCATGTGATGTATGAATGGGCATGTAGTTTCCCCACTCCCATGGCAGATTCAAAAGAGAGGAGGAAGATGGTCTACAACATCAGATCTCTATCAGATACTTTCTTGGGAGGTTTGAAGGGAGGATGTTTCAGGGAGGAGAGGACCTCAGTAACGCCCCACACTGGTCTTAGCTCCCTTGGTGTGCACTTCTTTTCCTACTGCTCAATGACGGTAGATAAGTTCCCAGATGCTTGAAAGATCTATTTTCCTTGGCCTGAAGATATGGGCCAAGGGCAGCTCTGTAACCTTTGACAGCTGTGATGGAGGCATCTTCATCATGCAGATTCACCAAAGAGTCTGCTACTTCCCTCACAGTGGTCTTGAGTAGATTGTAGTGCCTCTCATGGTATCAGCTGCAGAAGACCATCCATCTACCTTGTCCTCCTGAAACCAGAAGGTCGGGATTCAAAAAGTTATCTTTAAGGAGTGTCTCCCTAAGAAGGAGAGTGTCTCCTAAAAAGTGGAGTGTATCTGCAAACCACTCAGCCTGCAGCTATAGGGGGTGTGCCACCAATGTCATTCTCGGTCCCTGCGACACTTAAGAAGCTGTTTATAACCATCCTCAACTGACTGAATGGAGAAAGTCGTACATGTCCATGCTGTCCCATGGAGTTGGAAGGCATCCTGCAATGCTTGACCAATGGTCAGGGACTGGAAAACAGTACAAGGAAAGGTTGGTATTCCTTGCTGTGGTGAGCACACAGACTGTTGGGCCCTGCCAAAGTTCCACCAATGTGTCGGCTACTTTCTGATTTGGGGACCACTTGGTGCCTGCTGCTACTTGCCTGGTATGTACCTGCCATTAAGTCCACACCCTGGGACCCCAACCACTCGTGTATCCCCATTGCCAGATTGTTCAACTTCAGAGGAGATGGTGCACCCTTAATTGTTTTTTTAAGACTTTCCTGCCAGTTTTTTCCTGAAGGTGTTGGAGTGTATCTCCAACAGGTTGATAGGTCCCAAAAATAAGGCATTGTTCAGACGTGTGTTCCACCTCCCCTTCTCATGATGTGTCTAAGAATACAGTGGACCTCCGGAATTTGCAGGGATGCATACCACACCACCTGCCCCCCCCCCCCCCCCCCCCAACAATAGCTAAAATCTGGGAAATACTTAAAATCCCTGTAAAAACACTTAGAGCTGCCTATTTTGATAGTTGAAACACAAAAAAACTCTAAAAATGCTTATACCTGAGTATTTTGATAGCTTTATAGAAAAAAAAAATTGCATTTACTAACAAAAATTATATGAAAATACAGTAATTATTTAATATTTTCAGTGAAAAAATACTGTGTATAGGCAAATTTTCCGCAAACAATTGGTATATATGGTCCATAGAGAAATCTTGAATTGTGAGTCTGCGAACAGCGCGGGTCGACTGTACCAAGGTATCTCTGGTGGGGGTCAGTGAGTGGCACCCTCATCAGGTGATTCATCATGTCTATTCACCATTGTAGCTCATACCTAATCCTGTCCATTAACTCAAATGGTTGTGAGGGGTTTGCCTGGTCTCCTAGACACCTTCAATTGCTGTTGGAGGGATCTGATATGTGCTCTTCCCCTTGGGACCAACTTCCCCAGACAAACCAGATGCCTTATCATGATTTTTTTTTTTTTTTTCTGAGGTAAGTGACGAATGGTTCCAAGATCCTCAGAAGACTGGCAGTTCCCTTGTTTTGATGGAAACACTTCCCCAACCAAACAACCTACTGGAAAAACATGAGTGAAGGGTTAGGGGACTGCTGCCAGTCCAATGCATAGAGCTCTGTAGTGATAGACTATTTCTGGGGAGAAAACTTTAGGCACTTCCTGGAGGCCTCATGGATGGGGATGTGCAGGTGGATGCATCCTACATGCATAATGGCAGGTTGTCCTGGCCTGCTAGAAAGATCTACTGGCTACATTTGTTAACCACTGCCTCGATGCAAGCGGATGGAAGGTGAGGAGCACAGTGGGAGTGAGGGGTGTGTCCTGAGATGCTCTATGTTTCTTGGTGGATCTGCTCCTCCAATAGGGTGTAGGCTACCAATAAGCAGGGCGGGTTTGTGTCACCAAAGGGCAGTCTGTTCCCCTGCCTTGGCCCTGCCTTGGAACAGACACTGTCCATTCCTCGCTCATTAGAAAAAAGGAGGGGGGTGACCGACCCCCCTCGGTGCTAAAGGTACTAAGCTGAGGGGGTTGTGACAAAGTTTATCAGCTTCCTGCATGTCCCACCACTCGAATTGACGTGACTCCGCCTCCCTGGTGGGACAACAGTTCATGACAGTAGTTCTCAATCTGCATGCCTCCTTAAGTTGTGACAAAACTTGATATTCTGGTCTTGGAGATGAGAGGGACACAAGTCAAAAAACACCTCAATGTATCAGAGGCTTGCTAATTCCACCCTTGCAATCGCAATGCTGCTACTCTCTTAAATCAGAGGGGATGTGTGGCACAACATTTCATCAGGGAATGGAGGGGGACATGGCAAACCTATTGGCATCTGGAACCTCCTAACTAACAGCCTCTAAGCTGTCAGATGTTTCCCTCTCTCAAGAGTCCAGTCAGAAGGAGGACAAGGAGGAACCTCTTGTTACCTGGTTCCAAAGCATTATATCAATTCTGGCTGTGTACCTGTAAGAAAATATGAGAGAGAGAGAGAGAAAGAGAGAGAGAGATACTAGTATATATTAGTCAACCTGAGGAAACTGGCACAGGTGCTGATGGAGGACGTAGCGCTGTTACATTCTTGACAAAACCTCCCATTAAAAAATAAAAAAACAAAAAAATTAAGTGGAATTTCCTTCTATCTAAAGGTTCTGTCATTAGCTGATGGGTCTAAAGCTTTCTCAACACAAAATGATTTTATACACATCTATGAAAATTCTAGCTGGATTTCCTCAAAGTATCCATTAACTGAGGGGGGGGGGGGGTGATACTGCTTTTATACAAGAGTATGGGGGGGGTGATACTGCTTATACAAGAGTATGGGGGGGGGGGGGTGATACTGCTTATACAAGAGTACTGTACATGTAAAAGAAAAACTCTGCCTAGGTAATTTTCTAGGTAATTTCTCAAGAAAATGTAGGCTCGAGAGATCCATCCCAGTTTTGATCAAATGATCATTCGTGGGTAGGGTGTGGCCACTCCCCTCCCAGCACCCTCCTCCTGTGTGTTTGCCCTTGTATGGGAAGTCATATAAACTCACTTTCCTTTGTTAGTGATGTACAGGCAATCTGGTTCTATGGTATTTGTCTAAAGACAATGATAACTGAATTTTCGGCACCGATATTTGCTGTTCCCTGTTTATCGGTGTTGATCTTTGGTTACTGGCACCGGTCCTCAGTTACTGGCAGCACTGATCCTCAGTTATTGGCTCCGATAACCAGGGATTGGTGCTACTACTGCCAATTTTTGGTTATCGTCACACTGTCAGAAACGGAACACCCCATTCAATAACCGGGGACTGCCTGTATATGTGTATGTAATTTTTGAAATTGCTCTTCCAAGTGACTTTTATCTAGTGAAATATGTGTGGAGAGGGGGTGATGAAGTAATAATGTGCACAGATGAACACCCCATATTTATGGTTTTCTTTCTGGAGCATATACTGTACCCCATTATCATGGAAAACTTCACCTATTCGCAGTATTTTTCTATGAGAAATATCCACAAAGTCCTGTTTTTTTTTTGTTTTTTTTTAGTCATTATAAAATGCATTTTCATGATAAAAATATTAAAAAAGCCTAGTATAAACATTTTTAGTGGGTTTTCTTGAGTTTTACCTAACAAAATAGGCAGTTTTAAGCATTTTTAAAGAAGCCCCAACTATTTGCTGGGGGGGGGGGGGGGGGGGGTTGGGGGGGGGGGGGGGGGGCGGGGTACCTATCCCCAACGAATACAAGGGAACACTGTATCAAAAGACAGGACGACTTGCTTCAGGTGCCTGAGGTGTGAGTGCGTCTATAAGCAGGCACAGGTCTGTGGGACCCAATGTTTGTGTTAGTGATTGTATACGTGTAAGTGATTTTTTATGGGAAAATTGCTCTTCAGAGTGAATTTTCTAGTGAAATATGTGTGGTGAGGGTGATTAAGTAATAAAGTGGATCCAAAAGACAGGAAGACTTCCTTTAGGTGCCTGAGGTGTGAGTTCTGTCTGCCAGCGCCACTACTGTTCTCTATGCCAGCAGTGCAGAATCCCGGGTAAGTGATCTGCAAAACATGCCTGTATAAATCGGGTTGTGGCAGAGCATGCTAATGCTCCAGGGACCTGCGAAAGTGTGTGAAGATGGACAAGTACTTAGCTTGTCTAGTTCTAGAGTACAACATATTATTTAGAATTTTTTAAAATTTGGGGGAATTTTAAATTTTTCTTGGAGTCACCCCTGAAATGGTTCAATTCTCTTTAGGTTTTTTTGGGTGAATTAAAAATAATTGAGAAATGTAATATTTTCTTTGTCTTTAAATAAAGTAAAAATTTAGTATAAATATTTTTGTTTAATTTTCTAAAACTGGGTCTGTCACACCCATCGTTTGTGGTAAGTAGTGGTAACATGTGGTAAGGGGTGGGAAAACACAAGACTTTGTTTGTGTATTTCCTTAAAAAAACTGCTTATAAAGTGGTGGTGTCTACACAAAAGCATTTATGTTAAGAAAATTTCTAGTCAAATTTCCTTAAAAACTGCTCATAAGGATAAGTGATTGTGTCTTCACAAACGCATTTATACACGTCAAAGAAAATTATAGCCAAAATTTCCTCAGGGGATGCTCAATAAACAATGGGTCTTGATACTTGTAAACTCCGCCAAGAAAAAGTCAAAATATCAAAGCAGAAACAACATAAAATGGGAAAAGAAATTCTCATAGGTTCTCCCACCAAATGCAATTCTTCTGCTCTGAGAATCTCTTCTCCAGGACAGCAGGCTCCAACTCCTTGATTCTGTCCCAGTGTATGCTTCCTCTTCATCAATTGGTTTTGCTTCGCAGAGTCAACCTTCCCACTGGTTTCATCTATTCTCTCTTGGAGGCGGTTGGAGGAGGAAGGGATCCCTCTACTGACACTGTTCCTGTAATTTGTCGCTCTCTCTCTCTCTCTCACGGTGCATCAACCATTCCATAGGCCTAGATTGCTCTCCCCCTACTCATCAAAGTTGGAGGAAGGTGGGGATTACCCAAAGGAAAAACTCATAGTTGCCATGTTGGATTCTCAAACATGGCAACAGGTGGTGAAGGCTGAAACACTGAAGGGCATGAAGGACTACGAATTGGTTTCCTAGAGGGATTGCTCTCCTTATGGCATCTGTTTTTGTAGAGAGACCACTGGAGTGAGCCATCCCACACATCACACGTGGCCTCTCTTGTACGCTCTTGTCCCTGGCACAAAAAACACAGAATACGGGTCTACCAAAATCGGGAGCATTAACTACAGGGGTTGCCCTTGCCCATAATACAAAAGAAACTGGGTATCAAAACCTCCATTATAGCCATCAGAAACAAACAGAAGCTGGCAATGAAACACACATGGGGCATTACTCAAAACACTAGGTCACACAAGGATAAAAGCACTGTACAGCCTCCCTTGGCACAAAAATAACTATGTACAGGCAGTCCCTGGGTTACAACGGGGGTTCCGTTCTTGAGACGTGTCGTAAGCCGAAAATCGTCGTAAGCCGGAACATCATCAAAAATCCTAAGAAAACCTTACTTTTAATGCTTTGGGTGCATTGAAAACTATGTAAAACTGCATTCTTATGGCATTTTTTCATAAAAAAACTTCAAAATATTGATTATTTTGCATTTTTGGTGTGTCATATTCATCTGCCAGATGAGCGTTGTAGACGAGAAACCCTTGAAAATGCGACGTAACCCTGGAAATAAATGTCTGATGAATATATTGAAAACGCGTTTCGTAACCTCGGAATGTCATAAGCCGAGACGTCGTAACCCGGGGACTGCCTGTACTAGTACACTGCACAGATCTAAAGCCAAAAGCTACTGGATGAGGTTAAGGCACTGGAGGGGCATGATGCTGAGGTGAAAATGAAGAGGACAGGAACACCTAACACACACACAAATCTCAACCAGTGATAAATGAAGGTTTGCCACAATTGCACACCAAGGTGGCTGAGAACAAAATGGAAGTCATGGGTAACTCATAGCACTGACCAATAGGCTTTTGTTTTTTTACTTAAGTCAGCATAGAGCTGCAACATACTTTGTACAGAGTACTTCAATCTCAAGAGCGTAGGTTTGTACTCCCATTGGAACAAACAGTATTTGGGTGACTAAAATAAAAAGAATGCCTGATGCCAATAAAAATAAGACAAATTTGGAAATATACAGTTTAACACCATAATGTTTAACACCATAATAAAGGTTACAAGATAAAAGCCAAGAAGTTAAACTAAAGTGCTAATATGACTTGGATACTCTAAGGATATGCCCTTTAAAGTCAAAGGTAGCTTGCACACTAATCGTGCTGATCTGAGTCTGACTTACTCTTGCGTCCTGGGTTGCATCAATGGAAAGAAAACTGTTAATCACCCCCGCAGCACAATGTAGTTTGTTTTAAATTAGCTTAATTTTACATAAAATAAGTAGCAATAATCATAATAAATATATAGTGTAGCAATTAGATGTAAATGTAATGAAAATACAGTCACTACCCTACTTATGAACATTCAAGTTACAAACATTCAGATATGAACAGACAGGTTCACAAGTTCAAATTTTGCTCTGCACCTATCCTACTAGTAAGAATTTTTGCAAAGAATAGACCGCACGGAAGAAGAAGAACCTGTTCCTTAGACCCCATCTCTGATTATCCTGAGTATTCTCATGATTAACTTCCATATAGTCTTACAATCAAGAGAATACTCATTCATACTTGTAAAATTTTTCTACTTATTTCTATCTTCCCTATTTAACTAGTTCTTTCATATATTTCTATTTTATATATTTTTTCTACCCACAGGAAATGTTTAGTATGTATTCTTGTCAATAGATGCCAAAAAGCACTGTTTACTGAGTGAACTTCCAATGTCAGATGTTGCTCCTGCAAAATTCTCTTCAAGTTCATAACTTTTAAAACATGGGAAAAATACTAAATGTCAAAGCTGCATGAGTCTGAAACTTTATTTTTCTTCTTTTCACCTACCTAGCATCCATAGTCATTCTTTGTATGTACTAATAACATGCTGCATGATTTAAAACTGCTGTGAAAATAGTATAATCTAGGATTCCTGGGTTAACTAAGGAGCGTAATCTAACTAAAATTATGCACTACATATTAAAAACCCACTTACGAACAATTCAAGATATGTGCAGCCATCTGCAACATAACTTATTCATAAGTCAGGTAGTGATTGTATAGTAATTATTACCATATATTTGTAAGGTTCACACAAACTATGAATACACATACATTTTCAAGTTCTGTCCCTGATTGCACCGACAATAACCATTATAATTAAGTACCAGTACAATAAATTATATAAAAACTTTATCTCATATGATCGCATTTTCACTTGCAATAAGGAATGATTCGACATATGTGAATTAATTTACTTTGAGATAAAGCTATGATTATTTAATAATTTTTTTAATATCATTGCTAAGAGTTGTCTTGTCTACCATGAAGATATTTTCTTATCTGATTATTTATAGCACCTGTTAAACATAAAGAACCCAAATTCTGGCAAGTTACTAATTTAAACAGACTGAAGAAGTAGGCTTACTGAAAACAAATCCTGAAAATGACTTGCCAATAAAAGGTCACAATTTTGGAAAACTTAAAAGGGATCAATACAATTCAATGGGAACACCACAACACAGTAGCTACTTCATCCTATTAAATTAGTCAACAAACCAATCCTGAAAAAATAGTTTTAGCTTTTGTATATGACTTGTCAAGACACCACAGGTAATTTGCTTACTATGCAACCCTGTCAAAAGAAACACCTGATAAGCTAAATACAGAAATGGGTTTGTTTTGATTAATATAGTTTTCTGGTACACAGGATAACTTATTACATTCTGGACCAACCATTTCCAACCACTTTTAAAAAATTTCAAATTTTAAGCCTTCATTTTAACTACTTTCATGCTTCCCAATTCAATACCAAGATTTCCTAACATATAACGATAAGAGCAAGCAAGGTTATGCTCATTTGGTCAAGGAGAAAGCATCCCCACTGCAACGATAGGACTAAGAGCTTTATAAGTTTCAATACAGAATTTGAATGTTTCGCAAATAATGTGAATCAAAAGACAGTTACATCTCCACTGAGCTGCATTGACAACATTCTCTAGTGAAAGGTTTTAAAGGAAATAAAAGACTTGCTTGCAGCACAGATGCCATTAGGCTTTACATTATTTTCAAAATAGGTTAAAGTTTAGGAATCAATTTAAACCAAGCATTCTTGATAATAGGAGTGTTTGGCCTACTAAAACCACAGAATAAATTCTTAAGTCCTCCTCTTAAAAATTCAGTTAGAACTTTAAGGGTTTACCTGGACATTACAACTTTTTCATTGCCTACCAAAGCAGTTAAATTAAGCACTGACAAATCTTGAAATGGCTTTCACTTGTCTTTTCCTTTGGCAATGATAGAAAAGAGAGAGATTTCCACTAAAACAAAGGTTACTTACAAGATAGGTTTGATGAACCCTAATACACTTTGCTGTAGAAAGAGCTAAAAGAAAAGTGTCTTCAAAGTTCTTAAGATTTGCCTTATCTGAATGCTCAAACTGAGGTAATGTTTAAACCCTTAAGGACTACATCCAAATTTCATCGTAAACCACAATAAGATTTGAAATTTCCTGCTCAAAAGGTAAAAAAAACTTCTTTCTTCAGCAACATCCCTTGATCACTGACACAGAAAACTGCTTTGCATAGTACTAAAATACTGGAAAAACTTATTTAGGATATCTATAGTTGTACAGGTACTGGATATCTCTCTAGACAAATGCCAAGATCTACAAACTAACCACTGTTAATGATACAGTCTAATGGGGGCCTTCTAGATTTAAGGATTGCTTCCCTGGCCATTCATAAAGAAAAAGCCTCCAGTTCGTAACATACTGTTGAAACAATCTCGTGCCGTCAGAAGCAGCGTGCGGAGGTTTGATGGGATCATTCTCTAGTAAGATTGTCTGAAAAGATCTCTTCTGAACAGGAGGGTAACATCTACTGCCAGAAAGGAAGTTCAGGAAACCATTCCCTTGGGTAACACAAAGGAGCTATCAAAATCATCCATGTGCTCTGTGAAGCTTGCAACTTGTATTTTCCTCAAAACAGCGAACAGAGGAACCCGTAAAGATCTATATTCGACCACTCTTGAAGAAAGGCATCGAGCCCATGTCTGCAGATTTAGCCATGGAGGGTAGTAAACTGGGAGTATTGCATTTTGGGCAATCCGGAACAGATTGATACTTGGGTCTCCGACTCCACAATGTCTGGTAGACCTGAGGAAGATCTCGTTCTAATGGAAGACCTTGCTCTTTCCTCTGATGTTGGTTTGCAATAACAATGTTGCTCCCTGGGAAAAATGAAGTAAAATAATGTTCTTGGACTTCATCTAAAGGAGATGGATGGTCTTTGCTAACCTGAACAGATTTATATAGTTGTGTCCAATTTTCTCATGTAAGAACATGAGGCTGAATTGTTGGAAAGACTGCAATCATCTTGTCTCTGACTAGGTGTTTGCTTGCAAAAGACCACTGAAAGCCATATAAAACTCTGGTTGTTAACAAGCTGCCTTGCCCTCTCTGCAGTCCAAACTCCTGATGTCATGTTTTTCTTCTTAGAATGGCTCCCAACTCTGCCTCAGACATCTGAGGATGATGTAAGGTCTGGGTTCTTGAGTTTTAGATGTAGACCCATTCATTTCTCATTCAGAAAAAAAACTCTAAAGTGAGTAAATCTTCGTTCCCGAGATAAACAATCAATTGGATCGAAATGAAAAAGAAAGCATAGATTTGTTGACATTGAACACCATGCCCACCCCAGAGGCTAGACAAAGATGATCATCTTTCACCCTCAAGATTGCCTAAAATGAGTTGGCGAGAACTAACCAGTCATCCAAAAACATAAGAGAACTCTGATACCATGCAGATGACTCCATCCTACTGAAGATGCTAATACACAGGTGAATACTTATGGTGCCAGACTCAGACCAAAACAGAGAGCTTAGAAAAAAAAACAGATACGTATTTCTTTGACTAAGGATGTACTGCGATATGGAAGTATTCGTCCTACATGTAAATAGATATCATCCATTTGCCTTTCCAAATGAATGCTAGGACTTAACTGAATGACCCCATCAAATAGAGAGAAAAATGAACAAACTTCACAAAATTATTAATCCTCTCATCTGACTGCTCCTCATTTTCTTCACAATGAGAAGAAAAGCAAAACATATGTCCCTACAGGTAGGCTAACACACACATGGCCATCATGCACAACCGAAACATTCGGATTACAAAAAAAAAAAATTTTCCTGCATGGCCTAATGCCTCTACAGTATCTTTGCTTCCTACAGATGACATAAGGCAAAAACAGAAAAAAGCACAATACAGGCAGTCCCAAGTTAATGGTGGGGTTCCATTCCCAGCCGAGCGCTGCTAACCAAAAATCACCAATAATTTTGGTAATAAAAGGCATTTATGACATAGTAAATGTCAATAAACTGCTTATCGGCACTGATAAACTGCTTACCAATGCCAATAAACTGCTTACAATGTCGTAAACCAAGAGCTGTAAAACCAGAATGCTGTTAATCATGGACTGCCTGTACTGTACAGGAGGAAATCAGCCAGAAATAGTCAAATGTACTACCACCGATTCAAGCTGTATGCATAAGGACACAGCATGAGGAATTCTGACATGAATGTAAACATTCCAATGCTGCCTAGTAGGAAACAGGTTACAGAGACAGTCCTAGCAGGTCGCCCAAGTGTTTTCTTTTTCTGAATGCTGACTGCACCTAACAAATGAAAAGATATAAGCTATAACTTGAACAATAGCTAAGATTCATTCCAAATAATAAATGTTATGATAAAACAAAAACCTGTTTTTGGTAGCTGCTGTTCATCCTCAAAAGACTCCTATATATGGTCCCCCTGGTGCTTCATAAGACGCACTGACTAATATGTATCAAGAATTCTCTCATAGCTGGTCTAGACTGGGATAGTGCTATTGTTGGTACAGTGATGGTATATAAATGGCCTCAAATTCAGCCATTACTTGCCAGCTCTGTGCAGATAGAGAGAAAAAAAAATATCCCTATGTCTTTCTGTCAGGGAAATCTGGTGGGTCTGAGGACTCACAGCAACTACCAAAAATTTATTTTTGTATGCCAAACCTTGGTTTTTGAAAATGTATACCCACTGCTTGTCCTTAGAGGAGCATGTAAGAGAATCCAACAAGTGATGAAATGGCATAGCTCCTCATAAAAGGATCCAAAGTGCCCAGATGAGAATGGTATCATGTGAGGGATTGCCTCCTCCCATCTATTTGGGGTTCCCATGTGGGAACAATGAATAAAAAGGGATAAAGAACCTGTAGGTGGTTTGAACTACGGCAATAAAGTGACTCGTCCAGTTACATCAAATACGGATGGAATGCAGGAAAACAGCTCCATCCAGGCTATTTTCAAAAGAACCATGGTATCAAAGCCACGGAGGGATCACCTCCCCTCTTTTTCATTCACAGTTCCTGTGAGGAATTACCAGGAAAAAAGGGGGATACAGAGTCTGTATGTGTTAAACTTGTGACAATGACGTAACAAATTCAACATTGTTAGGATAGGATACAGGATAACAGCCCATTCTGGCAATATTTTGACAACCTTCTAGAAAGGATAACATTTTCAGGATCATAAAAAACATGCTTCAACAGATTCAGATAACTTACTTGCCTGAACAGGAACTGAGGTACAAGCTGACAAAGTTGAGTGTCATCCCCAGTAAAAAGGTGAAGGTAACATGAAGCAACATGATCTATAGAACACTTAAAAACCAATGGAGAACCATCCAAATTAGGGTTGAAATCCATCAAGTGTAAAGAATGAACTAGGGTGGCAAAAACTGGAAAGTACATGGACTGACAGGGTAAGCTGGCAGGCGCCTAAAAAAGTAACATATCTGAGAACACCAACAATGAAGTAATAAATAGGATGCAGTTAGGAAGAGCAGAAATCTTGGAGAATGGGTGACTTACTAAGTGATTTATTAGGAGGAGGAGGAGGATGATCAATCATAATGGAGGAAAATACACTCTTTATTCATAATATAGTAATCAGTCAAATACCTAACTGATGACAGAAATAAACACATGTTCCTAAGAAGAAGGAGCAACACAAGAAGAAGAGAGATTGTGTAGACTTCTGGCTGGACCTGTCTACATAATTTGTTGACCTTTCACAATTTCTGATACATTACAAAATTATTCACTTCAATGTTAGATCACTTCTTACATTCTTCACAAATGAAAAGAAAAATCATACTCATTACCCCTAAACATAACACCCACACCATGTGGCCATCATGTCAAACTGAATAAATTCATTTCACACAAAACTTTACGCATCTATCTCTGCTTGGTGTAGATGACATGATGAAAAACAAAAATCAAGCCCAATACCACAAAGGGAAAACCATCCAAAATACTATGGTAAAAGTTGGTACAGCCAATTCAAACCATGAAAACAGAAAACAGACACAGCAGGAAGAATTCTGAACATTTAAACACCTTCCGGAGGGAAAAAGGTGATTATAGATGGTCCATCTAGGTTAGCCAAGCATTACTCCTTGGTTTACTTTGAATGCCAATCACACTTAATGGCACAATTACCAAGCTAGCTTTAATAGTAGGTAACATTAATCCCAAATAATCCTATTTCTTACTGGCATGACAAGTAATTACTCAAGCCTATTCTATGGCATCACAAGAAGACCATGCCTCACTCAAGGTTACAACCCATAAAGTTCATGCAATTTCATCTTCTCTGGATTTCTCCAAACAATTTCATCCTATTTGGAATAACTCCGGCCTATTCTATGGTATCACAAGAAGACTTAGCCTCACTCAAGGTTATGGCCCATAAGTTCATGCAATTTCATCCTCTCTGGATTTCTCCAAGCAATTTCATCCCTAGTATTTGGTTTTGAAGTACAATTTGGAGGTCACTGTCAACCTTAGCACAAGCACCTGGTGTTGCAAGAGCACTTTTGCAAAGTTTCATCTTTGTGATGCCACTCATAAAATAACTAGATTTGTATTCAATGGAACGTTTATTGAGGCAGACCACCAGTCTTCAGCAGAATCATCTTCCTCATCCTCATGCACCATTTACCTGTGGTCTGGCACACTGGAGGCATGCTTCCTAGAGTATCTTCTCCCTTTAAGTTCCTTGTGCTCGGTGGTTATCCTTTGGGTTCTACTTTCACAGCAGACCCAGTTATTTATGAAGTGCCCATCTGCCGGGGATTAAAAGGGGAGTAGTCTCCCATTGCAAAACTCTAACTCATGGAAGTGCTCCATTTTGATTGTCTTGCCAACTCCCTACCATTTTGTTCTTGGAACTGAACACCTAGCAGCTAAGTTTTCCTTTCTTCGCTCCCATATTTTTGTACAATTAAAACTAGCTTTTATACAAAACCCATTATTCACACGCTACAATGCCCTCCTCCCTTCAACCTTCTCTTCACATGGAACTTAGCACAGAAGAATGGAAATTAGTACTATAGTACAATTCATAACAATCCTGGAGTTAGTAAGCTTGTGCACTGGAACATTTTTTGTTTTGTGCATATGGATGAATTTTGCACAGTTCAAGGCTATTTTTATAATTAACTGATTTGTATAAAAACAGTTTAATTGTAAAAAAACATTGTTTTCATACATTTAAACAAAGAAAACTTCCCTAATACGCATAACATCTTTATGCATTTCACATGATAATTTCTTTGTTAAGAAATTCAAGCCTTATTTCAACAAGGAAATATCATGGTACTATAGTGTACAAGCTAAAAAAACCTTGCATGACATGCAGCCCTCAAATGCTTTGTCTCCCAATTCATTCATCATATATTTTGTATATTAAGGCAGTTTATTTTCTACAGACTAAGGCTAAGATTATGGCATATATAAACATATGTCTAAACATATTCACACACACTGTGCCACAATCCTTACACCATAATAAACTAACTTCAGGGATGGAGGATTTGTTATTCATTCTTTCAATCATCATTCTATTGTTGACCAGATGGCACCACTCGACCAAACTGAGAAAATGTACAATTATGTACTTGTGCAGAATAGAACCTATGAGCGATGTATTCTGCATTTTATATGTTAGAAAGCTAAAATAGTAAACAATAATTACTCTGATGAGCGATCACAGCCTGATGGTTTGGTATGTGTGCATATAGCTCCTCTTTTTGCAAGTAATATTCTTAGTAATCAGACCAAGTCACCTGCATTGTTCTATTCATATCCAAATTAGTATCCACTCTCTAGGGATGATCCTTTTAATAACCAATCAACATTTTTACCTGTCAACTGACTTCACTCCTCACTTCCCTACAATCAAAAAATAGCCATATCTATTTACAGACAAGACTTAATGTAAAGGGAACTGGAACAAATGAAGATAAAAAAACTTATTCAAAACATCTACAAAACATTACAATTGCATATATGGACTAAGAACTTCTGCTTTCCCACGTTTCAAATTTTGCCTCTTATATTCTCTGGTCTTAAATGTGACTTGCTGTTAGCATTAGAAGTTTTATTCAATGCTACAATAGGGGATTTCTCCAATGTTTATTTTTCATTATTACTTTTCTTATTTATTTTTAGTTATTGATGTTCAAGTCCATAAATATGTCACTTGTGGTCTGTCATAATAGTTTATGAGTTTGAAAATACATATAACAATTATTTTGATATGTGAATCATAGCCATACATTTTGTCTAGCCTAGCCTTTCATGCCACAGTTTAACCATTCTCCCACACATTTTTATTGTGGGGAGTACTTATAATAAAACCCCAAACCCCTGTAAAACTAGGCTATAAATTTTGGTCTCAGTAAGTTGCATGATGCTGACTATATATTATAGGTATATTCCTGATGTCATAAAAATAATCTTTTACTTTGAAAAAGTACCTGAACTTCAAAACGATAGGATCTCAAACCTTACAAGAGAGCAATCTTTCAGCTTAAAAAAATATTGCTTGTCATACTGTAAAACTCAACAGAAGTTTTCAATATACTATATGATCTACCATTGGATGGACAATAGCTCTGTAGTCGTGATGGATAAAAGCTACCAGACTGAATCTGAAAGTAAAGAAGTAGAAGTTTATTGAAAACATCTTTACATTTCCATTAATTACATTCAAGTTTAACCACATTACACACACAGCATAGGACATACCTGGCATGATATGTTAGCAATGAGAGATCTGCAGTGTGATGTAGTGGCCCGCTTAATGGCTGAAACTGCCTCTTTACTGCGAAGGAAACAGGGAACCTTTACCCCTAAATGTTCTTGTATTGTTTCCAAGCTTTCGATTTCCTCTGCAATGGGAGGACCTGAACATCAAGAAGAAATAAAATTAGTCATGAAAAATGCATTCAAATCCTAAGTTTGAATTATTTGAAAAAAAAAAAGTATCCAAAACAATGAGCAAATGCCTATCACAATAGCAACATCAAAATAAAATTGCCAATATAAAATGCCTAATAGTATAAAAAATCAAAGTTAAATTTACTTTATACATAAACTCTGAAGAATTTACTGAGCCCACAAAAAGTAAGTCCTTCATTCAACAACAAATTTCCTGAGATCTTTTAAGTTTATAAAGATAGTAATACATACCTATTAAAGACAAATTAAAGACAAGTATTTTGGCACTATCTTTTACAGATTATGAGGAACTTAATATGGTGATGCAATATTTCCGAGACAGGTATTGCAACAGTTTTACCATTTGTGGGGTCTTCCACAAGTTCAGACCAGTGATGGATCTAGAAATCTTTCATGGGGGCCACTTAGGATTTATATATACAGTGGACCCCCCTTATTCACATTCTCCGGATTCACGTACTCACACATTCGCAGATTTCTCTCTGGAACATTTCCCCACATTATTCGCGGAAAATTCGCCTATTCGCAGTATTTTTCTGAGAAATATCTACAAATTCCTGGTTTTTTTTCACCAATTTCATCATAAAATGCACTTTTGTGATAAAACTATACAACCAAGTATTAAAAATTTTTAGTGGATTTTTCTTGAGTTTTAACTAACAAAATAGGAGGTTTTAAGCATTTTTATACGGGTTCCAACTATTCGCAGGTTCTAACTATTCATGGTGTCTGGTACTCATCCCCCGCAAATATGGGGGGAGGGACCACTGACATTATATATATATATATATATATATATATATATATATATATATATATATATATATATATATATATATATATATATATATATATATATATATATATATATATATATATATATATATATATATATAGTATATAGATATATAGATATATAGATACATAGATACATATACAGAGATATAGATATATAGATATATAGATATATATATACATATATATATATATATATATATATAATAGTATATATATATATATATATATATATATATCTATATATATATATATCTATATATATATATATATATATATATATATATATATATATATATATATATATATATATATATATATATATATATATATATATCATATATATATATATATATATATATATATCTATATCTATATCTATATATCTATATCTATATCTATATCTATATATATATATATATATATATATATATATATATATATATATATATATATATATATATATATATATATAGTGTGTGTGTGTGTATGTTTGTATGTGTACAACACATATGGTACACATATATCAATATTCATATATGTATGCACACATATATAAGGACCTAATTTGCAGCATGCACATATATGTTGTATTTTACTGAATTACAAGGAGTTACAAGGATTAAGATTTCTAGAGAGAGAGGCTTCAGCCTTTCAGACCCACTGGTTTTGCTATGACACACCCCTGGCTCCTCCCCCCGATAGTTGTAAGAGAGACAAAACCACGCCCATCGGGGCGGAGCAACCAGAGAAGTGCGAGTTGACAGGAATCAAAACCGTCATATTTGAAGTTGACAGGACACAGGCAACACCTGTTACACCTCACCATTACTACAACCCTCCCCTAATTATTGTACGAGGGACAACGACTTAATCAACAATAATTAAAATGTCCAAAAAAGTCGTAGTATCAGCAGATGTTGCATAATCTCAGCGAAACTAGCGATGATGGACAATATTCACCGGCACAACCCAAAAAGAAGAGAGGTCCCAAAACGGAAGAAACAGCCAGGGAACCTTCCAATAGTGAAATTTTCTTCAATTGTTATTATTACAGCAATCAACATTATTGAACTAGTGGAGAAAGGGTAAGGTTTAAATCTGTTTATATAAAAACGTCTCGGGTGATAGCAGCGGATATAGACTGTGACGTCACAAGCATGGACAGTAAAAAGGTAAACAATGAGCGGGAAACAGACCGTGCGGAGTTAGTAATCGTAAAAAGTTTTAAGATTAGATAAATTTCGAGAAACCGAAGTACATTATCATATAATCCTAAACTATGTGTAAAGGAGCCTAAACATTATTAAATAAGACCAGATACTTATATGACAAAAGGTATTAATGTTGTAAGGTGAGGTGTTAACTAGTTTTGCTAAGAGCTGGAGTAGCCTAACTAGCCTAACTTTTTCTAAAACTTTAAGTTTAACATACCTACGTCAATCTAGGCTACCTATTAGCCTCTCCCTTCCGCCTATCCCAACCGAGATCCTAATCGTCGACATTTAAACTGGAGGGGTTCCTGTCAAAGGCGGTATAATTGCGCCTACCTCAGCTAATGGGTAGAATTGTATATCACACTCGTTTCCTTTCGATATAATGGTTTACCCCTTACCATGAGGAACTGCGTCTTAAGAATTTCTGACAGGTCGGCTATATAAATATATATGATTACTGTAGAGGCTATATAAATTTAGTATGAGATATTAGTGAGAGGATGCCGATTGACCTGAATAGTAACCGATGAAGCCATTTGAGCCTAGAACCCGATTGCCTGGGCTTCAGCTTCTAGGTCTGCTGCTGTCCAACCGGATTGTAAATTCATGAGCCATATTATAGACAATCAGTTAAACTTTTATTATCAAAATTAAGTCTAGGTTTTCACTCCTATTGCAGAAGTTGGTTCGACTGCAAAAAGGAATGACAATACTCCTCCTCCTAAGCGCCCTCGCCGTAAAGTAGATTTACCTGAGAATGCAAATGAAGAATTATTTACAACTTATAATGAAGATAGTAGTGACTATGAAGAATTTAACCCGCTTACCTTTAACAAACCTATTCCTACTTATATATCTAACAATTTTAATGCTGTGCCCTCCATTCATAGAGATGGAAAATACAATTGAATGACTCCCTAATTGCATTAACATTAAGTGAAGGAGACAAAACTCTCATGATCAATTCTTTTTTGTTTGTAATCATAATAGAACTTGCAGACCTTTTCAAATTGATAAATTTGCCAAAGTTGAACTTTTGGCCAAGTGGCAGGTTGTTTAATGAAGATTTCAAGAAAAAATTTCACTTTGATATTGAAAACATTAAAATGGCTATATCTTCTTTTCAAGGACATGCAGCTCTGGCACAATTAGCTTACCCCTCTAAGATTAACGATATTGATTTCATTACTAAAGTGATAATTGGGCCTTTCAGGAAACACATTGATCTAATTAAAAGTTTAATCCGATCATTCAGAAGTAGATCTTTACCCAGGAACCTCAATTTAGATACGAGAGATGCTATTATAAAGCTGAAACTAATGATATATGGGTCTTATCAGATGATCAAAGGAAAGCTATTGCTTCGTGCTTTCGAGGCGGTCCCCTTCCTAGGGAGGGGACATACCTCTAGAGGTGGAAGGTTCAACTTTGGCAAGCATCAGGGCTACCCCAGAGGGAATTTAATTTTTACAGAGGATTCAGGGGAAGCTTTGGGTTCAGGAATAGGTTCAATCCCTACAGGCGGTATCAAGAGAGGCCGAAGAGGGGGAAGGAGTACAGGGGGACAGACAGCAACTAATTCAGACGTCAAAGATAAGAAACAAAACTAATTATGCTTTAATTCTTAATACCATCGAGCCCTGCTGGGACCAAGAGAAAATAACCTGGAGCTACAGTAAAAATAAAATTTGGCAAAGGTACCCACTAACAATTCAATGATATTAGAAGAGTTAAATTTCCCTACAGAAGCCTCTAACTCCAAGGAAACCTCTCACGCCCCTCCAGTAAGTGGGATAGGTAGGTCGTTGACAAATAAATTTAAAAATTGGCAAAAACTCCCAAATTCTTCTTTTGCATGCAACTTGATCAGTAAGGGTGTGAGACTCCCATTTAGCAATAAAAATAAGGCTCAAAAGACTTTGAAAAGATTAGGGGTTGATAGATATTATTCTCCTAGCAAGAGAATAATACTAGAGAGAGAATGTAACAGATTACTAGACCTAGGGGTAATAGAACAAATTAACAGAAATGCTTTTTATTACTCTAACCACATATTTTACAAGCTTAAACCCGATGGAGCATTCGCCTAATCTTCGATATGAAATGCCTTAATACTATGATCAAGAAACCTTCTTTCTCTATGCTGAAACCTAAAACTATATTCCCTTATTTGCATTTAAACAACTGGGCATGTAGACTTGATTTAAAGGATGCTTATTGGCACGTCCCTCTTCATTCAAGTGCTCAAAGATTCTTAACGTTCAAATTAGGAAAACGTAAATTCAAATGGACGGTTGTTCCCTTCGGGTAAAGACAGCTCCCTACATCTTTTCCAAACTAATGTACACAGTAGTTAAATACATTAGGAAGAAATAATATACTCATCTTTAATTACTTAGATGATATACTCATATTGGCAGATGACTTTCACAAATGCGAGGCTCACATCCAAATAGTCATTGAAGTGCTCACGGAGCTGGGTTGGCAAATATCTATTAAAAAGTCTGTTATTCATCCAGTGCAAAAGATAGAGTTCCTGGGAGTTCATTATAACTTGGAGAACAAAACAATGAGACCAATGCAGAAAAACATTGATAAATGTATCAAGCTTGCCAATACAGTATCCAACTTGAACAGGTCTGACCTCAAATTATATCAAAGATTGATAGGATCACTTAACTTCTGTTCCTACTACACCTTTTATGGTAGATACCATCTTAAATTCCTTCACAGGTTTCATAGATATTTTGCTAAAGGTATAGAATCATTCCTCCTTCTTTCAAATCCTTTCTAGAAGAATGGAAACAGACTAACATGTATAGTGATATAACATTCCTAATAATCAAGTAGATCTAGAACTATTCACAGATGCATCCAACTTTGGCTGGGGTGGAGCATTAGTAGGAGAACATGGCATACTCTCAACTAATAATACATGGCTACAAAATGAGAATACTCTGCACATTAACATTAGAGAACTACTTGCATGCATTTACTGTATAAAACACTTCAGAGACAAACTAAGAAACAAAGTAGTACTAATTCACATAGATTCACAAGTAACAAACTGTTGGGTCAAAAAACATGGTAGCATTAGGAACAAATCGGCCCAGGAGGCCATCAAAGTGTTACTAGACATCAAAGGAAAATACAACATAGACATTCAAACTAAATGGATTAAAGGGAAAAGCAATGTGATGGCTGATTCCCTATCGAGAGACTTTGGTTCCATACATCCAAAAGCCACTCTTGACGATAATCTATTCAATTTAATTTGCACAGATATGAATTTCTTTCCTGAAATAGACCTTTTCACCAATGGCTTTAATTCTAAATGTAAAGAAAAAGATTTTGTTCTTCCGTACCCAACACAAAAGCAATTGGTAATAATGCTCTTCACATTAGCTGGGAAGGTTCTTCTCCTCTTTATGCTTTTCCCCCAGGCTTCTTACTGCATAAAGTTGCTTTTAAGATATATAACGAATGTAATAACAACATGCTCTTCTGCACTATTTTCCCAGGAAACGGAACCATGGTTTCCTCTAGTCAAGACAGTCTCCAAGGAATACCGGAAGTACAAAGTCAAAGCAGAAGGCTGCCAGATACTTCATATGACTGTACCTCACCCTTAGCACAACACCACTTAAATTTGATCGCCTTCAGAATATAAAAGATCAACTACCTTCCATATTTCCTCCAGAGATATGCAACAAAATTACTTCCAATTTACGAGACAGCTCCTTGCCAAGTACCAAAATCTCTTCAGTAGCTTTAAAGAGTTCATACACAATAATCATATGGAAGTAACAGAAGTTCCCTCTTTTTATCACTGCTACTCTATTTTAACGAATAATAGACAAGGGCCTAGCGTACAACACACTAAAAAGGATATCGAGCTGCTCGTTGGACCAGTTTTTTGAATGGGATACTTTCCCAATTATTGTCTAGCAGAAGACAAGTATATTAAGCTATGCTTGATGGAGTAAATAGAAGAAGACCCAGCAATTCTCATCAATTTCCAGGCTGGGATCTTGATAAAGTAGTTTTCCTTCCTCAACACTACAAGAGATGATTCTATTGCTGCTCATGATTCAGAAGACCTTATTCCTCGTAGCTTTGGCTTGCCCATTGAGAGCTAACCAATTTAATCATCTATGTATCTCCAGGAGCACTTTCACACCAGAAACCATTGTGTTAAGGACCACCCTTCCTTCATGGCCGAGAATCAGAGAAACAATTACACTCCTATGAATCAGCTTTAGGTGTCACCCTACTAAGCCAAAAATTTGTCCAGTTAGACAATTAAACTTTTATCTGAAGTACACAAATAAAATCTGTGCAGAAAGGAACATAGATAGGGAAGACCATATTTGGCTGGATGAAAACTTCAAGAATCATGTCCCTTCCAAGATGAGGCAGCTATTCAGGGACTGTATTTTCAGAGCTGATACCCAATGCCAGAAAACACTCCACCAATTTCCACTCTATCAGAGGTCAAGCAGCTTTAAGGATGATGTATAATGGAGTTACGCTGCAAAGAGATAATGACTAGAATGAATTGGAAAAGCAACTCTGTATTTGGGTGCTAATCGTATTGTCTCTCCTCGGTCTACAGGGAGCTTTCGATGCAGTCGTTGCAGGACTTCATCTTCATGCCCCCTGAAGTATCGGGTGAGCAAAACCAGTGGGTCTGAAAGGCTGAAGCCTCTCTCTCTAGAACTGACAGTTTACTTGTGAACTAAGTTCTGGAGAGAAGAGGCGAGGCCTTTCAGACCCAGGGTCTAGTTCACCCTCCGACCCTACCCCCGAAACCGAGGAGACCATTCTGGAGGAAATAAAGAATTTGTAAAGTAACTACCTACAAAAGTCAACAGCTTACATGTTTCTGAAGGCCAACCATAACATTTTTCAATTATTCATAAATTTCTTTAAGGTATACTTAGACTCGTTTCCTTGCATTTAGAGGTAATGCAACTTTTAGGTAACAAGATAGGAATATCTTGGAAAGGGGAGGTGAACTACTGTCACATTAACGTATATTATCTTAGAATATAAAGAGGAATGGAAAATTTTAAAATTCACAAATTGGGAACTTAAGTTACTACTTGTAGTAATTTGCAATCTCAAATAAATCTCACAAACAGGAAAATGGAATGGTAAAGTACAGATATACTTCATAGCAACTTGCAACTTCAAATATGGCGGTTTGATTCCTGTCAACTCGCACTTCTCTGGTTGCTCCGCCCCGATGGGCGTGGTTTGTGCTCTCTTACGACTATCGGGGGGAGGAGCCAGGGTGTGTCATAGCAAAACCAGTGGGTCTGAAAGGCCTCGCCTCTTCTCTCCAGAACTTAGGTTCACAAGTAAACTGTCAGATCTCAAAGACTTATTAGTCCATCAGAGGAGACATCATGTGCTCATTTATCTTTATGTCCCAATATCTTGTAGTATGTGAAGAGGCTCCACAATGCAATGTGTTGTATCTCTTCAGTTCTAATTTCCCATCCATTACTTCTTGTCTGGTTTTCATTTAATGTGAAGAGGGTTACTGTCACTTTTGTTACGCCTTTCAGTATTTTGAATGTATCTATTGGTTGTCCTCGCAATCATCATGTTTCTAGGTCATACATGCTCAGGATCTCTAGTCATCTTTGGTAATTTATTGTTTAGCATGATGGAAGGAATTAACTATGTGGCTCTTGCCTGTACCCCTTCTAATCTATTTATGTCCTTTCTTAGTGTTGGTGACCAAAACTGTACTGCATATTCAAAAGGTGGTCTAACTACTGATGTGTAGAGCTGCAGCACCGTCTCCTTATTTCTGTATCTGAAATGCCTCTTTATGTATCCCAATAGTTTCTGTACCCTCTTTTCAGCTTTTATGCATTTTTTGTGGATTGTAAGTCCTTGATAATAATAACTCTAAGGTCCTCTTCTTGTTCTATGCTATTTATGACATTCCCAAGCAGCATGTAAATGTCATGAGGGTTGTTTGTTCCTATTCATAACACTTTACATTTACCCAGGTTAAAAAGCATTTGCCATATTTTTTTTACCACTCTCTTATTTACCTTAGATCATTTCTTAAACTTTCCACATTTGGTCTTTGAACAAACAGATTTAGAGTGCTTCTTATGTCTAGTAGTGGGCCTCCAGGCCCCTGAGGCCTTGAGAACTACAAATAGTGGTTGTGTAAAAAGGGATTTTGACGTAAGGAAAAATCTATTTCTGGGCTAGTTGGCTCGTGTCGCCAGCGAAATATCCTTTAATCTATTATTTCTAGGGTGAAATGTAACTAAACACATACCAGAGAATAAAATAAAATAAGAAAAAGGTCAGTATAACTGACCGTCGCTCACCCTCCAGGAGGGTGTCGGTATGAACCAATAGGCGAGTGAGACCACTACCACGAGCCAAATGCCAATAGAAATCTCCCACTACACAAAAACCCTCCAGAGGGAGCCGACCCACAGAGTGAGCAGCTCGTACTACTACTACTCCATCATGCTGCCGACTGCTGCGCCTCTGGTGGCCATCCTGAAGTTAGCAGACAATCTTGGGCGAAGGGATGGGTAGGGTGGGATTTCGCTGGCGACACGAGCCAATCGCCCAGAAATAGATTTTTCCTTACGTTCAAAATCCCTTTTCTGGGCTCAGCTCGTGTCGCTGCGCGAAATCGTACCAGAGAAATAGCACAAGATTGTAAACAAAAGTAAATCAGAATAGGTCTCAAATAAAAGATAAAATATATATAAAAAGAATATAATTGCTAAAAGATACATATACACAGGGGTATAAAATTATAATATGCTTAATTACCCTTAAATCTAATCATGTTTGTTAACATAGGGTAATTTACCATATATACAGGTAAAATGACTTACATGTATCAAATGATATCTGTGTAACAGCATGTATCAAAAGTATAATAGCAATTAATATAATAACCAACGAAACTAATAATATATAAAGGAAGATGTATATGACTTAATATACAAAACCCGTAACCATTATATAGATGTATCCCCTAGCATAAAAATAAGGGGAAACATCCATGAGATCAATGTTTATAATCATTTGTGAGTGTCCCTAGCCAGACAATAAGGGGCACCCATTACACTATCATAAAAGCAGCTAAGACACAAGGTGAATGCAAAATGAACAAGGTAGGAATAGACGAACTTTTTTTTTGGGTGAGGCAGGTAGAAAGGAGGACTGAATCTTCTACTACAAATTAGCTAGAGTCAGGGGAAACTATGTTACCCGCTGCTACTGCTGGGAATTTCAGAGCTTCCAAGGATTAAGGTAGTGACGTTTTGAACACTGTCGGCGATTTTCCATCCAGTATACTTTTTCAACTCATCGAAGTTCATATGTTGGAAATAATTAATTGAGGTGGCTACTGCCCTGACATCATGTGCTTTCGGGAAAGAGTCAGGATTGGGCTTGCTTAATAAAGTACAGGATTTGCTGCCTGATGCCTTTAATGGATAAAGTTCCACCTTTTTCCCTCTTAAAGAGGGGACCCGATGAAGATGAGGAGGTCCTGGACAGAAAGGCTCGTAAGGTTAACTGGGCAAAGGGATACATCTTGTGGAAGGGGCGGTACCTCCAAGGTTCCCACCTCAACAAAGGATCTTCATTCTTTGCTAAAAGCTACGTTCCGGAGAAAGTAGGACTTCCCCTGTGGGAAGGAATGAATATGATCCTGGGTCCCTGGATAGAGCCGACAGTTCTGAAATTCTTGCTCCTGAAGCTAAGCTTAATAAAAATAGTGTTTTTCTTAAGAGCATTATAAACGAGCATGTGTCATTATCGGTTTCAGAAGCCAGTTTTAGAACATCGTTTAAGAACCATGAAACTGACGAGGCCTTACAGAAGCCTAAGCCTAGCACATGCCTTAGGAATAGACGAGAAGTAGGAATCCGTCAAGTCTATGTTGAATCCAAATTGAAATATCTTTTTCAAAGCTGACTTGTTTGTCGTAATCGTGCTAGCTGCTAAAACCTTTTCAAATAAGGATCTGAAAAAGGATATAGCTGAATTAACTGTCATGATTCTAATATCCGATTCTCTCAGGAAGATTGCTAACTTTTTGACAGCAGCATCATACTGTCTCAAAGTTGAATCCCTTTTATCGGATTCCAAGAAGAGAATATTCTGAGGGTCAATATTCGCATCTCTTTTGCCGCAAACTTCATGAAATCCATAAAGTTAGGGTTTTGAGAATCCCTGAGGAAGCGAACACAGTCTTCGTTTGTACTGACTGGGAGAGCTTGGGACTGGGGATCCGAAAGAGGACGAAGGCCCAGCTCCAAAATTAGAGGATACCAGTTGCTCTTTCGGCCCCAGTCTGGGGCTACTAGAGCCACTTGACCCTTGAATGTCTGAGTTTGTTTCAATACTTTCATGAGGAGATTCACTGGAGGGAAGACATAAATCTTCTCCCAGTTGTTCCAGTCTAGAGCCAGGGCGTCCGTGGCATAGGCCAGAGGGTCCAGGTTGGGGGCTACATAACACGGTAGTTTGTGGTTCGCTTGGGATGCGAAGAGATCCACCTGTAGCCCTGGGACTCTTTGAAGGATCCATTGGAACGAACTGTTGTCCAGTGACCATTTCCGACTCTAGGGGTACTGATCGGGATAGGGCGTCTGCTATGACGTTTCTCACTCCAGCTATGTGAGTGGAGGAAAGATGCCAACTGAACTTGTCTGCCAGGGAGAAGATGGCTACCAATGACGTGATTTAGATGACGTGACTTGGAGCCTCCTCTTGTTTATACAATGTACTACCACTGCGCTGCCAGGACTAGCTTTATGTGGGAGTACTTTGGTGGGCGTAACCTCTTTAGAGTCAAGAACACTGCCATTGCCTCCAGTACGTTTATATGGAACTGACGGAACTGAGGTGACCAAGTCCCTTGAACCTTTTTGACCTGGGAATACCCTCCCCAGCCGCTTAAGGACGCGTCTGTGTGGATGGTGATCCCTGGTGGAGGGAACTGAAGGGGTACTGACATTGACAATTCTTTGACTCTCGCCCACGGCCGAAGTCGATTCTTTAGAATCAGAGGCACTGAGGATAGTTTGTCCCTGGACCTGACATTTGCTCGCGAGCGCCAGATTCTGGTTAGGTCTTTCAGTTTGGCTTTCATTAAGACGTTCGTCACTGATGCAAACTGGAGAGAACCCAGGATCCTTTCCTGAGCTCTCCTTGACGCTAGTTTGTGACTTAGAAATTGCTTGACTGACTTCGCTATTTCTTTCCTTTTGGTTGATGGAATCGACAGAGTGTGGGAGGATAGATTCCATTGAATGCCCAGCCACTGAAAGTCTTGACTCTGGAGTGAGTCTTGATTTGGACCTGTTTATCTTGAAGCCTAGATATTCCAGGAACTGAATCACTTTCAGTGTAGCTCTGTTGCATTCCTCGACTGTGGGCCGGGGCCCAGATCAACCAATCGTCGAGATACGCTACTACCATAATCCCTTGTGATCTGAGTTGTTGCACTACCACTTTCCGCTAGCTTCGTGAACACTCTGGGTGCCACGTTGAGTCCGAATGGAACTACCTTGAAGGAGAATGTCTGGTTTCCATCTCTATCTTGAAACCCAGATACGGACGGAAGGTGTCTTGCAATAGGGATATGATAGTAGGCGTCTGTAAGATCGATAGAGGTGGTGACGGCCCCACGGGGAAGTAAGGTCCGCACCTGTGAGATCGTGAGCATCTTGAACTTGTCGCAGCGGATGGCTAAGTTTAAGCGGGACAAGTCTAAGATTACCCTTCTTTTTTGTGAGCCTTTCTTTGGCACGCTTGAACAAGCGACCTTGAAATTTTAATCTCTTGACTCTCGCTATAGCTCCTTTCTGAAGGAGGTCCTCTGCGTACTCTGTCAATTCTTTGGAAGGAAGTTGACGGAAAGGACTGGCTGGAGGTGGGTTCGTCAACCAGCTCCAACCCAGCCCTTTTGACACTATGCTCTGAGCCCATTGGCTGAAGTTCCACCGGTGGCGAAAGTGAAACAGCCTCCCTCCTACCTGAAGTTCTTCATTGGTTCTGGTAAACCGCCTCGGCCTCCTCTGAAGTGCTTTCCCCTATTAAAGGGGCCTCCCGATCCTCTCCCACGAAAGGACCGCTTACCTCTGCCTCCCTTACCCGAGCGGTCATACTTCTGTGAAGCTTGACTCTCGAAGGCTTGATTGTAAGCTGGAGAGATGGCGTAAGAGGTGGAGGGCTGAGGCTGAGGGGATATCACATAAATTGGCTGTGATTGACCTTTAGAAGTGGAGGGTTGGGCTGTCTGCACTAACGTACCGTTGAAACTTGTTGAGAAAAGCGTGGTTGCTTTTTCTGGTAAGGTTGGAAACGCCTGGGTTTCCTTTGTCCCTTACCTTTAGGTGTCAGGTCTTGCCTCCTCTTAGCCGTAAGGCCCCAACGGTCCTTAAGGCTCTGGTTCAACCTCGTAGCCTCTGACTGGAGACGTTCCTTAAACCATAGCTTCTGGGAAGAGATCTGCTCCCCAGATGCTAGACGAGAGTAACCTATTCGGTTCATGCCGAATGGTTGCCTCTTGTAGGACATGCTTCCTACAATTCGTCCGAGCAGTGGCAAACTCAAACATATCTGACTGTACCGTTTGAGTCAGGGCTTTGGTCATGAGCTTAAAAATCGTTTCTGATCCATAAGCCATGGTTGCTACCTCAGACATGGCCATAAGAATTGATCGATCTGGCTAGTCGCGATTTTGCGTCAAATTCAGCTGATAAGGCTCTCTGGGAGCCTGGGTAGCTTTTCACCAAACTGCTCCATAGCACAGTCCGGTTTGAGTTTGCCAGCTGAGAATGGTGTTCGGCAAGTCTTCCCTCCACAATTCTCCAACTGAAGGGAGCAACGGGAGAATGTGGGATCTGCTTCCTTCAACTGCGGTATAGGTTCCCCCACTTCTGGGCCGCTGGGATGGTCGACCTCGCGATCTTGGTAGGAACGGGAGCGGGGTACTCTCATCATGTGAAAATGGTAAAGGGACTCTTAAACGGTGTATCTTGGTATTAGAACAATCCATGTCCTCTAAACACCTGAGCCATTCTCTCTGAGCCTGGTCACGTGAATAGAGGACTGTCTCCTTAGGTACCCTATCGTCTCGAACCATAGCCGAAGGTGTGAGCCTTGCGTAGCCTATGAACGGAGGCTGGAGGTCTTCCGGGTAGAACTCGAAGTCCTCTATTCTTCGAGTCCCAAATTCCGGTATAGAGATGAGACCGTCCTGGAAGGGGGCGTATGACGCTACTCTCCATGGGTTGTTCATAGAGAACGGAGGTAGTGAGTCATACGGAGGAAGCTGAGTTCCACTTGTGTTGGAAAGTGGAGGAGAGGCTAGAGGAGTTCTTCTCTCAGCCCGGCTATAATGGAGTCCTGGAAGTAATCCTATCCGACAGACGAGAGATCATTTGTTCCATGCTACTCTTTAGGGACCCAACCAGGTCGCCCACCTGTTGCAACAGGCCAGCATTGGAGTCCAAAGCCGGAGCTGCTGCGGAGGTGGAGGGGGGGCTCTGAATTGGAACCAATGGTAGCGGAACTGGTGACTCTGCCGGAGTGCGAGATCTCTCTCTGGAGGATTTACTCCCTCGAGGACTTAGAGCCGGAGCTAGAAGCTTTAGACCTGTCTGCTCCGGGATTCCCAGCCGGAGGACTTACGGGAGGAGGATGAAGCCGAAGCCGTCTTCCTAGACGACGACGACGTCTTAGTCAAGGTCATCACTTTAGCCTTGACCTTAGGCCTAACCGAAGCGTCAGGAGGAGAATATATTTCGTCACCCGTAAAGCCTTGGAAGGATGGAGAGGTTGCAGGGGTAGAAGAAACAGTCACGCCCAAGGGTGATCCTTGGGTGTCCACCTTACCTACCTCGACCAAACAAGTCGTCTATACCTACCATAGGTTCAACATTAATATCCAGGGTCGCGACATCCGTAGAGATATCCTGGTCTTGATCAGTTTAATGAGCAGGGCCAAGCTGTTGTTGATGAGGGGCGATAGTCGGAGTCGCATCTACCGGGTCGACGTATCCTGTCGCCTTGCCTCGGGGAAGATTAATAATGCCAACCGCTTCTCCAGGATGTAGGGCTGTCCCTTAGCGGCGTTTTTCCCAAAACCGCCGACCCAGGCCCGCAGGGTAGCCAGTGCGGTATCCCTTACTGCCGGCGCCTGGAAGAGAGGGCGTAGTTTAGATTTAAGAGTCACTTAAAACTAAAATCTTAAAGTATAACTTAAACTAGATGCCTTAAGTTTAAAGTAAATGATGAAAACTTAAGCACTAAAATAGAAGCGGAGCAGCTTACTGGAGATGGAATACTTACCCCTTCCAAAAAGCTGGCTCACCAGATCGTAACATATGGTACACGTCTCCTTGGTACCAGACCTGGATGTCCCCGTGCGGAGTCGCGCATGGAGCATGGGACCGGCAAACTTCGTGTCCACATGGGTCCTGAAGTGTGGCGGAACATCCCGGATGCTCACAGTTGGTGGCCTGTAAGTGGGAAGACACATGAGTATCTTAAAAAACATCACTTACAGACTAAGGGACAGAAGAACTCCGTTGCATACCGGAGCTCGGAAAAAATTTGGGCATAACCCTCCCTGCATCGCCTGAATAGGCTATAATCCCGAGAGATCCGGTAAAACATGTAGGGAGGGGGATGGTTTAAGGTACTTAAGATAAACTTATAGATAACTTAAACCTAAAACACAAGCGAACCGGACTAAGTCCAGTGCGTAGCGGAGTGTAGTAACTCAGCAATACGGTAAGGTTAGCAGAGACCCACTGTATGCTCCGGTCCACTCTCTGGTGGACTAACATCTTTCCGCTGGATACCAGGGACTCCCGACCAGGTAAGGAGCCCTAGTAAGGTGGGAAAGGCGAGAAGACATACATGGCTCGAGCTAGCCCGGAGCGACAAGGTAGCGCGGAGGGGGGAAAGGCCAGCACCCCCCACTACGTACCACCCGGCCGGACCGAGAAGCCGGAGAGGTCGAGACCAGTCTGGGTCTGTCCCGACTCCCTAGCCCCTCCGCCTGAGGGGAGAGAGGGAGGCAGGCTCGGGTATGCGGAGCGAGCATGGGCAGACCGACCCACCCCCGCCCGGGACTCTATGGCAAGAGCGGGGAGGGAGGGGGGGAAGAGTGACTGGACAGGCGTCTGGCTGTCCCGTGATCACGAAGTGACCACGAGGCGGTAAGACCAAATACGACAACTAAGCCTAGGACAACCAACTGATCAGAGAGATGCTATCGGGAAGCAAACTGAACTGAAAAGCGGTAGCATATAGGCCCACTGGGCCAAAACCAACTGATCAGAGAGATGCTATAGGGAAGCAACCGAACTGATGAGCGGTAGTATAGGCTCAATGAGCCAGGACCTAGGCTAAGCCAGACGCCTAACTAACCTAACTATAACAAAATACACAGTATAAATAAATAAAAATGAAAGAAAGAAAGCAATATAGCAGGAGAAAAAATCCAGGAGTGTAACGACTAACCCGAAGGCAAGTCTACCACTCAAAGCTAGTCAGAGGCCGATACTAAGAACCTGGACTAGGGTCTGGATAGAAGAAGCCTACATAAGGTAAAATACATGCATGCATGACAACCTGAGTAGACCGTAAAGCGGATAATAATATAGAGCGTACATAAATAAGGGGATGTTCTAGGTATGGGAGACCAAGAACGAACCCACCACGAGGCAGAACCATGCTGCCATGCTTCCGACCCCGAGACCGTATTTATACCTAAAAAAACGGCAAATACTGTCTCAGGGCCGGAAAAACCAACTAACCGTAAAATACTGATACTTAAAACTTAGCTGGCTGCGATAGCTGCACGCTCCATTATAGATAATCAATGAAAGGGCACAAAAAACACAGAGAGAAAAATAACACGTGTGACTCGTGTGCGCTAACTGAAAAGGATGGCCACCAGACGCAGCAGTCGGCAGGCATGGATGGAGTAGTAGTTAGTACGAGCTGCTCACTCTGTGGGTCGGCTCCCCTCTTGGAGGGTTTTTGTAGTGGGAGATTTCTATTGGCATTTGGCTCGTGGTAGTGGTCTCACTCGCCTAGTGTTCATACCGACACCCTCCTGGAGGGGGGTGAGCGAGTCAGTTATACTGACCTTTTTCTTTATTTTGTTATTTCTTCTCTGGTATGTGTTAGTACATTTACCCTAGAAATAATAGATTAAAGGATATTTCGCGCAGCGACACGAGCTGAGCCCAGAATCCTGGAGTTAGCAGATCTTCTACTAACTCTATAGCTTCCTTCTGCAAGAGGGAGGAAACTTATTGTGGAAAGAGCAAAGAATTTCTCTGAATTTGCAGAGTAAGCTGTCAAAGCTATCGGAGAGCTGATTAAGGGTGGATCGCTCTTGAAAGAGATAGTGTAGCCCTCTATCAAAATCTCTACAATCCAAGGCTCTGTCCCTCTGCTTCCCAGTTCATCCAAACTGGCAGAGCCTTGCTCCTACAGATGCACAGAGGACTGCTCCTTCACTTCTTAGCTGGAACTTTGGAGGAGGATTTCTTTATGATATGTGGAGTGGAGGGCACCCTTCCCCACGATCTAGGAAAGGAGCTAGAATTTCCCCTACCAAGAAAGGGCTGAGCTCACGTGAAGGAGGACATGTACTAGGAGCTGGTTCTCGAGGGTGTTTGGTCTATTTCCTCTGGAGGTCCTCCAGGAAACAATGTCTACTGTTCAGCGGAGAGTAAAGTAGAGCGGACCTCTGAGTATGCGACACCCCTTTGGTAGTAAGCAAAAATCAAAGTCTGTTCTCTTTTTTTTTTGTTTTTTTTTAGAATGCCTAGTGTAAGAGAGACGCCAACTCTAGGGAACCATCCCTAATACCTTTATCTAGACAGGATACAACTCCTAGAAGGTCCGTTTAAGGAGTCCTCTCAGGTGACGAGCATTCCTTAATCTTGCGGGCCAAGCCTTCTGGCCATCAAAAAGCTAGTAACTTCAAAGACTCAGAAAATGTTCTTAATAAGATGGTCCAATTCCAACGCTGAAAACATTACCTTGGCTGAATTGAACACCGATCTCCTAAAAGAGACAAGTCTACTTGCGGCTGAACAGATGAAGTATATGCTAATGAAACCTAGAATACGGTCCAGCTACTCTGTATGGTTGCTACCAATAGATCCATGGCAGCCATCATGTGAGATCCCGTAGGGACAGTTTCTAGAGAACTAGAAGTTGGTTGGTGAACAACAAACAATCGATCCAGTGGCGCTGATGGGGGCTGTGGTGCTGATGGGCATGGTGGGACCAATGGGCACTCCTTGTACTAGACGGAGGTTATGCGCCAGTGGGCACTCTTGTGCCAGTGGGCACTCTTGAGCCAGTGGGCACTCCTGTTCCAATGGCAGCTCTTGCAACGATGGGTACTCTTATGCCAATGGGAGATCCGGCACCCTCTTGAACCAATGTACATACAAAAGTCATAAAAGATTCCCCTACTGCTCTAGAAGGACACACAGGCAACAACAGACGATCAGGTGCCGGATGTTTCCTAGAGTTAGAGACACAAACAGAGGAAACAGGTGGATACACAGGAAACAGAGGATACACAGGAAAATAAAGACCTGGCCCAAAGGATGCTCAGAAATTTTCCTGCGGGCGTATCATCCAGACTGGCGCCCAGAGGATGATTTCCTCAACAAGGAAGATGATTCTAGGAGGAAGGTATCTTCTCAGACATAAGAAGTCCCTCTAATATGTCATCATCTTGAGAAAAGCGTTCAGGACTGTTCCAAAAGCTACATGAAGGATGCTGGTCCTCTTTTTAGAGGGGACAGGAGAAGGCAACACATTTCGAACCTTCCTTTTAAATGGACAAGACTCATCTACAAAGCACCATTGGCACCTGCGAGACGACTCCTCAGAGCTCAAGACTCTTGAGGAGAGATGAAACACTTCCTTTGAGAGCCCTTTCCAACGGCGCTCGCCTGACCTGGGATGCATCAAGAGGACCAACTGAGGGGCCAACTGTCCGTGGGCAGACCCTGCTGACCTCCCTTGGGCTGGGATCAGTATGCCTCCTCCCAGGTTCAGGGGAGTTTGACAGGGACCTTTGCCTACGATAATCAGCAGGACAAACAGCCACCCCTCCACTGACACTCACTTCATCACTTACCTTTTCCATTAAGGTCCTAACAGACGCTCCTAATTTCTCCATAGCCTGTAACATAATGGAAAATTTGTTATCTACCCATGCTTAAAGGTTAGCAACGGCATTGGGTTCGGGTGTCACTTGAGGTGGAACCAGCTGAGACTTTAGGAACTTGACTAACAACCCTAAAGCCTGAGTAAACAATAGTGTCCTTTTTAAGTCCTCTGTGCACTGCTCCTTGACTGAGAGTGAAGAAGCTATCTTTATTCCTTCTAGATCAGTATTTCTTAAGGTGTGGTCCACAGACCCCCAGGGGTCGGTGGATTGTTCCAAGGGGTCCACAGGACTCAAAAACATTTGTGGCCAAAATATCCTAAATTCCAGACCCAAGTTTTGAGTGGATTAGAAATCCATTTGTTACCGATTAAGAAGAGATAAAAAATGTCAGTGTCAACCTATCATCATAGAGGGTTGATAATCTTGTCGAGATTGCAACAAATGGGAAACTTAAGACTATTCATTGACGGAGGTTTGCATGATTTTTGGGCTCATGTTCTGGCTGCTTTGAGGCACTTGATGCCATTCCCAACAACATATGACTGTGAAACTGGATTTTCTACACTGGTTGAACTTAAAAACTGAGAAGCACAACCGAATCAATGCCAAACCCGACATGTGACTGAAGCTCAGCAGATTGGAGTCAGATATTCCAAGAGTAATAAATCAGCAAAACCATTTGTCGCATTAAGTACGGTTCAAGAACATTACAATTTGTGTGCAAAATTGCTAAGTTAATAATGTTGTGAAAGTTATTTTAAGTAAAATTTAAACATTTATGTTGAAGATAAGCCATTGATAAATAATTCAGTAGCAATTTTAGTATGTGCTAGTATACATTATACACTGAAAACACTTTTAAACCCAAGAGGGAAATTATCACTACATGATTAATCTTAATAAAAGGGGAGGGGTTCTCTGCACAAGAAGTTCACAAAACACTATTCTAGATGCATTCATCCTGCTAGAGGAGCTAGAACCCTTGTGAACACCTGTGGAGCCGTCAATAGGCCAAAACAGAGCGCCCTGAACTGATATACTTGATCTAGGAATGCAAATCTGAGATACTTCCTTCATTTTGGATGCAATGGGATGTGGAAGTATGCACTCCTCATGTCTATAGCGACCATCCAATCTCCCTGGCGCATTGTTGATAGAATGGAGCGATTTGTCTCCATATGATATTTGTCTTTAGAACGAAAACATTCAGGGCACTCATATCTGAAACTGGTCTCCAACCTCCTGTCGACTTCGGCACCACTAACAGCCGATTATAAAATCCCTCTGCGGTATTGTCTTTGACTAACTCTATTGCTCTCTTCTCGAAGAGGGAATGAACTTCTTTTGCAAGAGCTGAAAACTACTTTGAGCCTACTGAGTAGGCAGTCAAGACAATAGGCTTCTTGACTAAGGGGGGCTTTTCAAGAAACAGAATTGAATACTGAATCTTAGTACCCATGGTTCTGTACATTTCTTGCTCCATACTTCCCAAAATTGCTGGAGTCTTGCTCCTACTGGTGCATGGAGGAGATCGCTTTCACTTTTTGGGAGCCAATTTCGTAGAGTTTTTCTTAATGGCTCATGAGCCAAAGCAGATGTTTGATCTTGTTCTGGGGTTCAATCTAATTCTACTGCCACGAAAAGGAAAGGGCTGCAAAGAGGAAGCTACCTTCATGCTCGGTGGAGTAGCTTCTTTTGGCCATCTTGTGGAACAGGCCACAAGTCTTGTGTGGACTTCTTCTCAAGAACTGACGCTAAGTCACTAATCAAAGACGGAGGAAAGAGGGAGTCCCTTACTAAAGGTGAAAATAGAAGAGCAGACTTCTGAACCATGGTGCCTTCTTTGTGGTAAAGGAACATCAAAGCGCCCTCTTTTTCAACACTCCCCTCACATAAAGGATGTTTTTCTTAAAGCATCCTTTACTCCCTTGTCTGCACAAAACAGGACATCAAGCAGATCAGATACTGTGTCTGAAGGGAAGTCGGAGTAATCTTGAATCTTCTTTGCCAAGGCTCCTACAGACCAATCCAAAAAACTAATAACCTCTAAAATCTTGAGGGTATTCTTAAAAAAATGACTGAGTTCTGCTGAGCAGAACATTATCTTGGCAGCAGAAAATGCTGACCTTCGGACCAAATCTATAAGGCTAGAGAAGTCCCCTTGAGAGGAGGCAGACTCCCAAGGAAGGAGCTTCTCCAGTCATATAGTATGCATACCTTCAAATCAGATGGTGTGAAGGTGGATAGCTAAAGCAAGCCTTCCCTTTCTCCTGTCTTCAAGCCACAAGTCCATTTCCTTAAGGGCTTTCTTCACAGAGGTTGACAAAACCATCTTTGGCAGCTTTGTTGCCTCCTGTACAACACTTAACTGTAGCGTTGTAATAGGAGAAGCAGGAGCTGCTGGAGAGAAGGTAGGATCAGTACGCAACAAAAATTTCAGTAGTGCTCCGTAAGCTGAAGATGACAAAGCCTCTTCTGGTGCATTGACTTCATCCTTTCTACTGACAACACTGGAGAAAGGAGAGGATCGCTAATGGGTTTCGGCACATAAGTCTTCTTTAAATAGCTAAAATGTCATCCAACTTCTGTTGGACAGGATCTCTAGACTGCCCTGGTCTCTCCGGATCTTGGCACTGCTGAGGTGCCGAATTCGCTATAAAATCCACTACATAATACCAAGCGAGCATTGTTCCCTGGTTATTCCACTGGTTGTTCCAATGGGCGATCAACTACTTCCGAACGCCTTGGTGCCGCCTGGCACTTATTAGCCACAAAACATTTGAGCACCAATTTGTGTGGGAGACAACTGGCGCACTTCTGGAACAGCTGCACTTCTAGGTGCAGGCGCACTCTCTCGGCTCTTAACTGGCAATGAGCTTTCCGGAGAAAACCTCTCTGGGCTATCTCAAAAGCTGCACAAATGTACAGCTTCCCTAGAATTCTTACACAGAACCCCTGGCGATGCCAATGCATCAGCTGCAGACCTTTTCAGTTGTCTGGAAAAATCACTACAATGCAGTTGGCACCTCTTTTCCAGGCTGGAAGCCTCGGAACCCAAGGAAAGACGGTGCAATTCCACAAAGATGCCTTTCCAGTGGCTGTCTGTTGTCTCCACCTGTGATTTAGTGCCAGGTGAGACTGAGGGCCCAACTGTCCATGGGCAGACCCTACTGACTTCCCTTGGGCTTCCAGTATGGCTTCTCCCTGGTGATTTTATAAGGGGGTGTGCCAGTGACCTTTGCCTAGGAGAATAAGCAGGATGGACAGCCAGCTCCTCCACCTGCACTTCACTTAAAACATTTTTGTGCTCCATGAGAGCTTTCACTGAATGACCTAATTGAGTAACTTTATACTTTTCAATGTGGCAAAGGTGTTGGGGTTAAGAACCTGGGAGTTGGGATCAGGATTAGGAGGAATAGTAGAAGGGCTGGGAATGGGAGAAACAGCGGGGACAGAAACAATCGGGACATCAATAGATCTATCTAACTCTAGACTAGCAGTCAATCTGTCTTGTCTAATGGTAGCTTTTCTTTGTCTACCCTTAGCCAATTTAGATAGGTAAGAAGCTAAAATCTTCTAGTTTGTTGCATCCCATCCTTCACATTCCAAGCAAGTATTTTCCACTGAGCAGTTTTGCCCTCTACAATTAACACAAATTGTATGAGTCGTATTTGGCTTACATTAACCTTGTCCTGCAGCCCTTGCTGCAATAATGAGTGCTTGATACACTAGTGTCAGACATTGTTGGTTACATGTCAAGTCATATTCAGTAATTGAGAATAATTATCTAAATTAACTGGGTAATTTATCTAATAAAAACACAATTCTTTACAAGTCAAATCAAACCAAATGCCTAATTGGCAAAAAAAAAAAAAAAGTAAAGAACTCAAAATCCAAACCAGCTGCTGACCCACAACTTGTCATAAGCTGGCAGAAACAAATTGAAGTACCTGGCTCAGTTGTTCTTTTTCCCGAAAGTGGCCGGGACTATACTCTGTTTTTTTCCCATCTGTCCACCCACCTGTGGTGTTTGCGTATGGTAACACTTGTGTCCCGGGCTTTAGATATTTACATTCAGCTTACATTCAACAATAATAACAACACCCTATTTCAAATATTAGCGGTGTAATTCGTATACAGTAAATTATTAAAACACTTTTCAGTTGCAAATGTACACCCAGATATCCTTTTATTTATCTAAAACATACACATAGCACAACTACAGTGGTACCTTGACATACAAAAGGCTCAACTTACGAAAAACTCGAGATATGAAAGCCAATACAAAAAATTAACGGCTCTACATACGAAAAGTTTTCAAGATACGAAAGGTTTCTGAAAGTCCGAGATTCGCGGATAACAATTTTGAAAATCGCACCGCGCGCCGCCATCTTAGTAGTACTAGTAGACTCGCCACCATCCTCCTGCTCTCCATTGGTTCCTGATGCTAGTTCGGGCCATGGGGAACTGCCTTCTCTCCTATTGGCCAGCGTCCCTCCCACCCCATGCATCTACTATACACGTGGTGCGTGGGCTCGCCACTCGGTACCATCATTGTTACAGTACGCACACGGTATTCGTTTTCGGGATCATCAATGTGTATGTAATACTTTTTCAAAAAAGTGACCAAGATCTCTCACATGGGATAAGTGATCAAGTCTCTCTCATGGGATAACTGGAAACTTTTGCAAGGTTGGTAGAATCTCCACTCCCTGCTGAACAGAGGGTGTAGACCAATCATTTACAACATGCATACCAGTATGTATACGTATAATCAAGGCACTTCAGTTTATGTTGAAGGTCAGCAGCCGAACATTCAGTACCCAAATCAGTTGCAGAGAGAGCAGTTTGGTTGAACAGGGTTTTGATGGACACCAGGGCCAACAGAGTCATGAGGTGCAAAAAAAGAACCAAGTGATAAAAAACAGAAAGTTTGAAATTCTGTATAAAAAAAAAAACCTACGTAAAGTAAAAAAAGTAAAAAAAAAAAAAAAAAAAACAAAAAAAAAAAAAGTTAAAAATCAAAAAGAGAAAAAAAAACGGCAGAAATTAAAGCCGCTTTTCATAAAGTGCAATCATAGTAGAAGACACCCGCTGAAAAGGCTCACACAGGAACATTGTGAAAAGTAGGCAGAAGCAATCTTCCTTGGATAGTTACATATGTAGTACGTACGTATATATTTTTAAAAAGTGTACATACGTACATATGTACAAAAAAAAAAGAAAAAAAACAGGCAAATTAAAGCCGCTTTTCATAAAGTGCAATCATTTGTAGAAGACACCCCCCGAAAAGGCTCACACAGGAACATTGTGAAAAGTAGGCAGAAGCAATCTTCCTGGATAGTTACGTATGTACGTAGCCTCACTCGAAAGGTAAGCTTCCACATTTTGCGTACAGTATATTTCTTGTTACCATGTACACTGATATACACTTTATTTACAGGTTACATTTTGCATTTTTTTATTAATTTAGGTATTGAATGGTCCAAATTGTTGTAGTATTTCATTGTTTATAGGTCAATTTAGCTTTATTATGAAATTTACTGGGGTGTTTTTGGAGGGCTTGGAACGGATTAGCCATTTTACATGTAAAATGTAGTCCAAGATGCGAAAACCTCATGATACGAAGGGCGCCTTGGAACAGATTAATTTCGTATCTTGAGGTACTACTGTATCTAAAGCCCGGGATGGAGTGTTACCATACGCAAACACCACAGGCGGGTGGACAGATGGAAAAATACAGAGTATAGTTACTTGTAGCTAAAACAAAGAATCACTACCTCGAATTCCGAATTTTAGCTGCCGGAGCTAGAAACTGTTAGCTATGTAGTTACTTGGCAAGTTTTTTATGTAAAAAAATATATTTAATCATGAAAACAACATGAAAATACAGTATAATTAGTGAAAATTTCTCGACAAAAAAATCAGCGAATTACCAAACTTTTCGCAAATAATTTGGTGATGAGTTCCACAGAAAAATAAGTGAATAGGTGAAGCCGTGAATCCTGAACCCCAAATAGGCGGAGATCGATTGTACACTTAATTTCTATTACCACATGCCATTAACAGCTCATTCTACCAAAAACCCATTATGTATCTGGCAAAACTAAACAGGGTACATACATTATATTTATTAACTGCTAAGTTTTCAAGCCTTCCATAAAACCACAAGACAAGCAATTTGCTGAAACATATTGTAAACATAAATGAAGATCACAGCCTACCTTTATCATGTGTATCTGCATCTGCTCTGTCACTGGTTTGGTGAAAGTTCCCATTACCACCTCCATCTCTCTGAAATTTGCAAAAATAAGATAAGCTTTCTATAGAAAAAAAAAGCATTAAAATCACAGAAAGGATGAAGCCTGGAGCAAATATAGTACAGTATACTAAAGTAGGGTTTTAACATGGATAAAGGAAATTTCACAGAACTGCTACGTATACAGATTAACATATCCAGAAAAATTGAAATTCTTATAAAATATAAATATTTAATGTAAGATTCATTTTTTAAATACTTAACTCTTATTCTAAATTAGATTTTAAGGTTTTCTGTTTAGAATAATCCCAATCTATACACTCTGAACAAGTTAGTTCCCTAGAAAAATCCTGGCTCCTACATTTAATGCATTTGGTGTGCGAGTCATATGAGAACTTAGTCAACCTAGTTCTATGTCCTTATGAACAACATCTAATGCTCGAAGAGCTTGAATCTGGCATAATTGATCTAGCTAATTATGTAAACAACCACAAAATAATAAAGTATGTCACCAAAGATACTGGAAGAAAATATCCAAACAATGATGAAAGATGACAGCCACAACCACCGATGTTAGTCAGGAGCCGGCAGAAAATAAATTGGTTCTCTCAGCAGTTTTGTACCCATCGGTCCCAAAAGTGGAAGGGAATTATTCACCTACACTAAAGATGGTGGCACTGCCACAAAATTTGGAATATTTGGACTGCCGTGGTAGGAAGTTTTCAGCTACGTGTAATTACTTGGCAAGTTACATGTGTAAAACTGATTCTTCCTAAACTTTTAGTGCTTTTGATGTAAGGGGCTTCACCACCCTGGACCCCCCTTGCAAGGAAACATAAAATGAAGGTTATCATAGTAACCTAACCAGCTTAACCTAACCTAACCTAGTAGGCCTGTTACCTGGCCAGGGCTGATCTTAAATAGCCAAGTAACTGCATTAAACACTGACTGCAGTGGAAGCAGAAAAGAAAAAAAGGTCATCAGGAAATATTATAGATGATGATTTACTAAAAACTTATAGATAGATAATTTACAAAAAACTGAATGTTTGTAAATACATAACATTAAATATATGAGGGTAAATATAAGAAATTAATAAGATAATGTAAAAAAAAAGCATAAACTTTTATGATTGACTAATGCATTCTAAAATGTTGCAATGTAAATAATGGAAAGAGAAAGGAGTGCCTTGTTCAGATCATGCATCCATCATGTATACATTATGTATGAAGCCCACAACCAACCCCCAATTTGACATCACTGAGAGACAGGTCTCGAATCGCCCTAAAAGCGACTTTACACCAAAAGTTCCCCTACCCTGTAAGGTAAGGGTAAGGTATAACAGTGCACCTACACTTGTCGGTTTATTTGCCTTTTATTTGTGCTTGCTTTTTGTGTTTCTAATGCCATATAGAGTAAGAAATACCACAATAGCATGCTATAACCTTCTCCTGATGTTCTCTCCCACCCAAAACCCTGAATTCCCATTGGGTCACCTAGCTTGTTGTATATAAATAGTTCTAAGGTAAATCACAGGTTAATTACAAAAAGTAGATATGATATTATAATGATACAATTAAGTTTGTTCATACTTACCTGGCAGATATATATATAGCTGTATTTTTCCGAATCCGACAGAAATTTAAACACTTACGACACACGCAGTGGGAGTCAGGTGGTTAGTACCCATTCCCGCCGCTGAGAGGCGGGCGGGTATCAGGAATCATTCCCATTTTCTATTCATAATTTTTATTTCCACTGTCTCCTGAGGGGAGGTGGGTGGGTACTTGATTATATATACTGCCAGGTAAAGTATGAACAAACTTAATTGTATCATTACAATATCATTTTGTTCATGAAACTTACCTGTCAGATATATATATAGCTGAATCCCACCTTTGGTGGTGGGAGTAGACAGAATAGAAGATTTTAGGAAAACATATATAGCAGATAATTGATATCTTGATTCCTTACCTGTTAGCATAGCTGACTTCGTGGTTACTGCCGCATAAGTTGCTTGTGCTACTAGAGTTGCCAGCAAGGTAGAGACCTATAAAGCTGGTGCCACTCCAGATGATCTGTCAACAGGGGCGAGACCACGACGTGACTAGACCATTGACCATACAAATGAGGGCAACGAAGTAAACCACCAAAAAAACCACCTGGCGTAGCCTACCAAAAGTATCCCACATAGACTAAGCTAATGGAAGGGAGATCCGCCGCAGGCGGTCAACCCCACAACCATAACACAAGTTAAAAACTCCCCTAAACCATTAAAGGATAGGATGAGCGCTACCTATCCCTGCCCCCAAAACAGTGTCTGCAGCAACGTATGGTCGAGCGAGTAACAATTTTCGTATGTTGCTTTCACCTCCCGCAGGTAGTGTGAAGCGAACACCGAATTGCTTCGCCAATAAGTGGCGCCCAAAATATCTTTGATTGCCATATTTTTGTGAAAAGCCACCGAAGTCGCAATAGCCCTCAACTCGTGGGCTTTCACTTTCAGAAGCTCCATGTCACTTTCACTACACTTTTCATGGGCTTCCTTAACCGTACTTCTTAAGAAGAACGCCAGTGCATTCTTCGACATCGGAAGATCTGGTTTTTTCACAGAGCACCACAAGTTCTCCGAAGAACCTCTGCATGCTCTGGTTCTCTGCAAATAAAACTTGAGAGCCCTGACAGGACACAGGATTCTCTCAGCTTCAGGTCCCACTAGCTCCGACAACCCTTTGATCTCGAACGTCCTCGGCCAAGGGTTGGAAGGGTTCTCGTTCTTTGCTAAGAACGTAGGACTTAAAGGAACAAACTGCACTATGATCCTTGAACCCAATATGCTTGCTTATGACTTGAATTTCGCTAACCCTCTTCGCCGTCGCCAGAGCGGTTAGGAAAATGGTCTTCTTAGTAAGATTCCTAAAGCGAGGCTAAATGGAGCGGTTCAAATTGACTCGACATGAGAAACTTAAGTACCACGTCTAAGTTCCACGATGGTACTTTCGGTTGGAGAACTTTCACAGTCTCAAATGATCTAATGAGATCATGAATGTCTCTATCATTCGCTAAGTCGAGTCCTCTATGCCTGAAGACCACAGAAAGCACGCTTCTGTAGCCTTTAATCGTGGGAACGGCTATTTTGTTTCGCTTCTTTCCTAAGGTGAAGAAGGAAATCTGCTATCTGGCTCACAGAGGTTGAGGTGGAGGAAATGCCCTTCCTTCTGCACCAACTTCTAAAGACAGCCCACTTTGATTGGTAAACTGCGATTGAGGAGGGCCTCCTTGCGGTGGCAATCGCCGTTGCCACAGGTCTTGAAAAACCCCTCGCTCTGGCCAACTTCTTGATAGTCTGAACGCAGTCAGACTCAGAGCGGGGAGGTTTTTGTGGTACCTCTCGAAGTGGGGCTGTCTGAGTAGATCTTTCCTTAGGGGCAGAGTCCTTGGAAAGTCTACTAGGAAGGACATCACCTCCGTGAACCAGTCGACCGCTGGCCAGAAGGGGGCGATGAGGTCATTCTCGCTCCTTCTGATGCAGCAAACTTCCTCATTACTTCCCCGAGGATTTTGAATGGGGGAAAAGCGTAAAATGTCTAGTCCCGACCAATTCCACAGTAGGGCGTCTACTGCCACTGCTCCCGGGTCCAGAACTGGGGAGCAATACAGCGGAAGTCTCTTCGTTCGGGAAGTTGCGAAAACGTCCACATGAGGACGTCCCCACAGCTTCCATAGCGCCTGGCATACTTCCTGATGAAGGGTCCCATTCCGTCGGCAGAAGCTGTCCTTGCCGACTGAGGAGGTCCGCTCGCACGTTTTCCACGCCTGACACAAATCTTGTCAGAATCGTGACGTTTTGCGACTTCGCCCAAATCAGGATATTCTTCGCGATGGCGAACAGAGAAGGAGAGTGAGTTCCCCCCTGTTTCCTGAGGTATGCCAAGGCTGTGGTGTTGTCCGAGTTTATCTGAACCACTTTGTTGGAGACTTCCTCTTAGAAGAACCTTAGAGCAAGGTAAACCGCTGAAAGTTCTTTTAGATTGATGTGCCAGACACCTGTTCCCCTCTCCAGGTGCCTGACACTTCTCTCCCTCCCAGTGTTGCTCCCCAACCCGTGGAGGACGCGTCGGAGAACAACACTAGGTCGGGGTTCGAAGCTTGAGCGAAAGTCCTTCCGCAAGCTTCTTTGGATCCAACCACCATTTGAGGTGCTTTTTCACTTCTTCCGTCAAAAACAAGACCTCTTCCAGATCTGTTTGCGTGACCAATTGCTTGAGAGGAAGAACTGAAGTGGTCGGAGGTGCAACCTTCCCAGAGAAACAAACTTCTCCAGTGAGGAAATGGTCCCAGCAGACTCATCCATTCCCTCACCGAGCATGTTTTCCTTCCCTAGAAAGGCTGACACTTTGTCCAGGCATTGAATTTGTTACCCCTGAGACGGAAAAGCCCAAAAAGCCACTCAGTCCATCTGAATCCCCAGATAGACTAAGGATTGAGAAGGAGTCAGATGCGACTTTTCGAGATTACCAGAAGTCCCAGGGACCTCGCTAACGACAGAGTCGTGTGAAGGTCCTTCCGACACCGGTCTTGCGATGAGGCCTCGAATAAGCCAGTCGTCTAGGTAGAGAGAGATCCTTATTTCCGCAAGATGGAGCCACCTCGGCAACGTTCTTCATAAGAACGGTGAACACCATCGGCGCCGTGCTGAGACCGAAGCAGAGTAGCCCTGAATTGGAAAACCTTCCCTTTCAGGACAAACCGCAGGTATTTCTTGATCGGGGATGGATGGGGACGTGAAAGTATGCGTCCTGAAGGTCTAAAGAGACCATCCAATCCCCCGGTCTTAAGGCTGCAAGCACGGATTGAGGTGTCTCCATCTTGAACTTCTGCTTGGTAACGAAGCGATTTAGACTGCTGACATCCAGAACGGGGCGCCACCCCCCTGACTTTGCTTCGGCACTAGGAACAGGACGGTTGTAAAAACCCCCCCCGGAGAACTCCGGTCGAAGACCTGTTCCACCGCCTGCTTCTCGATCATTTGATCTAGTAGATCGTGAAGCACTTTCTGCTTTTCTCCCTGATACGAAGGAGACAAATCCTTTGGTGTCGAAGACAGCGGGGGTAACATCAGGAAAGGAATTCTGTACCCCTTCTTGACGATGTCCAGAGACCAAGCGTCGGCACCTCTCTCTTCCCAAGCTTTCGCGAAATGTAAAGTCTGGCTCCTACCGGTGGCTGAAGGACTTCCCTCTCACTTCTTGCTCTTGGAAGGAGCGGGAGTCTTGCCTCTGAAAGAGCCTCTTCCTCGAGGGGCTGGCTTCGAGGAAGAAGCAGATCGAAAGGGCTTCGATTTCTTCAAAGCAGAGGACCCAGAAGACGAAGTAGTAGTAGGCTTCCTAGAAGACTGTGCCAGAAGGTCTTGGGTTGCTTTCTCCTGGAGACTGGCAGCTATGTCCTTTACCATAGACTGGGTGGAAGAGATGTTCTGAGAAAGGAGCGAAAGAAGATCCGCTTTTTGCGCTGGTGAGAACAGACTTTGCCGTAAAATTGCAAAAAGTGCTCTTTTCTTAAGCAGTCCCGTGCTGAAATGAGCAGCCAATTCCTCAGAACCATCCCTGACGGCCTTGTCCATGCAAGACAATACACTGGACAGCTCCCCAGACTGATGGAATCAAACTCCTGGACCTGGCATCCAATACTCCTAGGCACCAGTCAAGAAAATTAAATTAAAGACCTCTAGTGTCCTGAAGAGGCCTTTAAGGTGAAAGTCTAACTCACTATGCGTCCAAGAGACCTTAGAGGAAGACAGAAAAGATCTTCTGGGCGGCATCCACAATACTACCAAAGTCTCCTTGAGCTGAGGCTGGAAGCTTAACTCCGACGTTTTCTCCCGTCTCATACCACATACCAGCTTTGCCACAAAGTCTTGAAGGTGGTAAAGCGAAAGAAGTCTTGCCTAAGCTTTCCTCTTTTCCATCCAATCATGGACCTTTCGAAAAGCTTGCTTCGTAGAAAGCGACTTCTTCATTTTCACAAAGCCCGAGCTCTGAGTAGCTTTGGATGACGAAAACTGAGAGGGAGGAGTACGTGGAGCTTCAGGTTGGAAAGTGTCTGCAAAGACTGACTGTAGCAAACGAGTCAAAACCTTGTAGTCCGTCGAAACTGGAGCCAACTGCTGTTCTTCGTCCACTTCGACGAAAGCGTCACTAATTTCCTCTTCAGACACTGGAGAAGTCGGAGGAAGTAAAGAAGAGTCACGAGCTTTCTCAAAAGAGAAAAAGCGGCGAACAGGAAGAGTTCCCGCTTCCAGCTTGCGCTGGCGGAGGTGGAAAACTGACGTCCGTAGGCGCGCGCTTGGCATCCGAAGCCAATCTACTGGCGCCGACTGAAGCGCGCTCGACCGCAACAGGTGTACACCTGGCGTCCACTGGTGCGCGCTGAGCGTCCACTGGCGCGCGCTGAGGCGTCCACTAAAACGCGCTGAGCGTCCACTGGCGCTCGCTTACCTTGCACCGAATCACGCCCGGCGTCCACTAAAGCGCGCTTGACTTTCACAGAAGCGCGCTCTCTCGAAGAAAAAAAACATCTCGAAGTTGCTGCTGAAGAGACTGGAGAATCTTTGCTTGTAGGTGAAGCCTCCTTTTCTGGGGAGGGGCTGATCCTGTGAGCAGGCGAGTGGCGAGGGGACGCCTTCTTCCTACTCCCAGGAACCGCCACTTCACGCACCTTAGAGCGACTTGCGGCGCTCGAAAGAAACATCTAGGAAAGACTCCGCCTCCGAATAATCCTTACGCTTCTTCTGCGGAGGAAAAGCAGCAAACGCACTATCAGGCGACGAGCAAAGTTCTGGAGAACAACTTGGACGTGAAGCGTCCCGAACGCGAGCCGTCCTTTTCAGCGGACGTGATGCGGTATGAGAGCTCCACCCCTTGCGCAGGGAGGAAGCTTCAGAAGAAGAAAAGCACTCCTTGAGAAGAACATGCACGCGCACGACTCCTTGGCAGTCTGGGTAGGTTCGTCAGAAGCTGCCGAAGGCACGCCAGATCAGTTGGGTTCCTCGTAACCCTCCTTCGACTTTCGACATGCTCTCTCCCCGTAATCTGGGAGTCAAGCAGAGGTCTAGGTCTAGAGGCGGAATGAGGCCGATCTGACGCACCCTCCACTACACAAGGGGCACTTTCACTGCACTTCTCTTCACTTTTGCTCTCCAGAGCTAACACTTTTGATTCTAAGTTACGAATCGATTCAAGAATTAGCGATAAAGTATTACCTTCTACCGACACTGTTTGCAGGGACCGGAGGCAACACTACAGGGGTAGGAGCATAATCTACAGAAGGAGGGTTAGCAGGAGAATCATTAAAATCTTGCCTACCTGAAACACTCCTGGAGGAAGACCTCCTTAACCTATCTCGCTCAAGTTTCTTAAGATAGGTTTCATACGCCTTCCATTCGACTCTGTTAATCTTTCACACTCCTTACAACGACTTTTCAAACGTACATTCATTCCCCCTGCAAACTTTACAAAGAGAATGTGGGTCTACTGAAGCTTTCAGTAGCCTACCTCTACATTCGGACATAGACAAATCTAGCGCTAGCAGAACTAGACCCTGACTCTTGATCAAAGAAAAATCAATACCAAATTCAAATCAATCCAAAGTCAACGTGTGCCAAGCCACCGATCCAATTCAGATCCCACCAAAGAAAAACCAAAAAGAGGGATACCTCAAGTAGCTAGTAAGTTTCCAATCTGGACGGAGGTGCTGCAAACAGGTGTTTTCAGCACCGGCGACAGAAAAATATGATAGAAAATGGGAATGATTCCTGATACCCGCCTCCCAGCGGCGGGGGTGGGAAGGTGGGTACTAACCACCTGCCACTCCCACTGCGTGTGTCGTAAGTGTTTAAATTTCTGTCGGATTCGGAAAAATACAGCTATATATATATCTGACAGGTAAGTTTCATGAACAAATGTTAATATACAACCAAAAAACTGTACGAAACGTTAATTTCCAAAGAAATATCGGCAGTGGACCTACTATACTTAGCAGATCTACCAATTCTTAATGAGCAACCAAAATACTAGCATATAGAAAAAGTCACTTTCTGAGAAAATACCCGAAGCAGAGCAATTACTTAGGTCTACCACTACAAGTATGGGAAAAAATCAATTTCAAGAAACAGGTAGTTAATCCATGCAGAGTTACCCTGTAGTAGGTAGTTCTACCTTACATTCAAATGTACCCATTGATGCTAAAGCAAAAGCCAGAGTTTCATTGTACTATTGCTTTAAAGTTTTTTTCAAACTCCAAAATCCTGTCACAATAGCGATTGTGTCACTGAAAGCCCCTGGTTGACACCATCCAACCATAGGGTAAAATACTGAAGGTGGCCATCCTCTCCCGTTAGTGTGAACAACTTCCCAAAAAGTACTTTAACATGTCCTGTAACCCAGGATGTACATTAGTCAAGAGCCAGCATCATTCGAAGCAATACCTTGAGACCTCCACTTTCCTCGCATGTAAGTTTTTTCTCCCAAGACACAAATTAGGGCCCTAATTTAAATTTTCGGGAAAATGGTTGCACTACGGTAGAGGTGGCCGCCATGTGGCCATTCGGTATTTTACCCTACCTTAGGTAGTTTTACCTTACATTCAAACGTACCCATTGATGCTAACGCCAAAAGCCAGTGTTTCATTACTAGGGGAAACAACTGCCTTGAGTCCATCTTAATCTGGTAGATCACCCTTTTTCACTCAATATCTAATTGGTGAAACAAGAATACAATTACATCTTTAAGCATACCATTCAAAAGATTGAAGTTTTGTCAACATAATGTGATATATGAAAGTGCCATACGAACTAAAATAAGCATGTGAGGTCTTTGTAAAATATGTTTTCAAGGCAGTTTTTAAATCCAATATGGCGTCTTTTGCATCCAGTCCCTTTCGTGTTCGGCATCAATACCACGTCCTTCCCAGCCTTCCCAGCGCTCATTTGAACAATATTAGTGTATATATGAAATTTTTTATTGATCTACTCAAGATTGTCAGTTGTAATCAGCACAATAAAACATTTTGTTGCGTATATATTAGTTGAAGTATGAGACTTCTTATTCATGGGGTCATGGTTTGAACTGAAATTCATTTTTACCTTATAATTGGAGGTTTTATCCTTACTGCCATCACAACTGAAACTCCACAGTGCTTATTTGATTGTAATTATACCGATTTTGGTCTTCATTCACTCCAAATTGCACTTGAAATACATTGAGAGTGTGTTAACAGCAAAGCCATGGCAGGAACAATTTTTTTCTTAATGTACAGGGTGTCCAAAAAGGCTCAGTATACCATTACAAGCATTTATTCCTCAGAAACCATATACAGAGTAATGCAGTTTTTTGTAGAATGAAGTACTCATGTAAACTTGAAGGTAGAACATTCTACAAAAAAATAAAACTGCATTATCTATGTCGGATATGGTTTCTGAGCTATAAATACTTGTAATGGTATTGGGACTTTATGGAACACCCTGTACATACATATGGCTGCCAAAAGCACCAGCGAGCAGACAACGGATTAATGAATTGTTTATAACAAAAATTTTGTATTTTTTATAGCACTTTTCATTGATTCAAGTCTACATTACGATTTTGACTTTTTTATTTTTAATAATTGTACTTATTGCCTAAAATAAATATGATATTGTTATAATACAATAAAGTTTCATACATACTTACCTGGCAGATATATAACATAGCCTAAGACTCCGTCGTCCCCGACGAAATTCAAATTTCGCGCCACTCGGCTACAGGTAGGTCAGGGTGATCTACCGGCCTGCCCTGGGTGGCAGGACTAGGAACCATTCCCGTTTTCTACTCATATATTTTAATTTTTCTCTTCCACCTGTCTCCTTGCGGGGAGGCTGGGTGGGCCCGTAATCGTATGATATCTGCCAGGTAAGTATGTATGAACTTTATTGTATTATAACAATATCATTTTCATACAATCAACTTACCTGTCAGATATATACATAGCTGATTGGCACCCTTCGGTGGAGGGTAAGAGACAGCTACTACTAGAATAGACAGGTAAACAACATCTGTTGTAGGTATAAAATAAAACCTTGGTTCCTACCTGATAGGTGGTAGACTTCGTGGGTGTTTTCCCGTCCCCCAGTCGCATCACCTCAAGAAAACTTTAGCGAGATATGTGATCTATGGCCAAGAATTCTTGTGGGTCTGCCGAAGGGGTCTTATCCACTTACTCGGCAGAGCCTGAAAGGACTTTGTCAATGGGTGCTGATCCACTTACATGACAACACACCTTATTAAGGAGCATACAACCAATCCCGACCACCTGATCCTAACCACCATGTTAGTATTAAATTGCTCAGAGTTATCCCCAACTCTGCGCAAACAACCGTAACTCAAACCACAACTGCACAAGCACACAATAATTTCAAAAAAATTTTTATCTAATACAAGATATCACAAGAGTTCCTTACTAAACTGAAGTGACTGGCGCTTGTGCGGCAACTGCACTTGTTCAGCAGAAAGTCTAGAACATATCTATTAGACTTAAGTATAAAAAAAAATAATTTTAAGGATTGTTGTAAGCTCCTGTACCCAGGATTGTGCCCGCAGACACAAAAGGACCTAATGAAAAACATTTTTCATAGGTCACACGCACGTCCTTCAAATAGTGAGCCGCAAACACAGAATTACATCTCCAATATGTCGCTTCCAAGATATTCTTCAGCGACATATTTCTCTGAAAAGAGAGAGACGTCGCCACTGCTCTCACTTCATGAGCTCTTACTCTCAGGAGTTTTAAAGAATCGTCCGTGCAAGCCTTATGTAGGCGTCCATAATTACGTTCCTGACAAAAAAGGCTAATGCATTCTTAGACATAGGTCTTGATGGATCCTTCACTGAGCACCACAGGCCTTGTCTAGAACCTCCCAACTGTTCCTTTTTCTTTAAGTAAAACTTTAATGCCCTTACCGGGCAAAGAGACCTCTCCGGTTTCCCTGCCGACGAGACCCGATAATCCTTTATTTCGAAGTTTCTCGGCCAGGGGTTCGAAGGATTTTCATTCTTCGCCAAGAATAATTCCTTGAAGGAACAGATGGCTGAATCTACATTGAACCCGACTTTGTCACTAAGGGCGTGCAGTTCGCTAACCCTTTTTGCCGTCGCCAGTGACAAAAGGAATAAACATTTTCTCGTTATATCACGAAACGAGGCCAAATGTAAGGGTTCAAATCTCTCTGAAGCCAAGAACTTCAGTACTACGTCTAGATTCCAGTTAGGGGGAGAAGTCATTCTAGACTTCTTTGTCTCAAACGACCTAATCAGATCATGCAGATCCTTATTGTTTCCCAAATCTAGGCCTCTATTCCTAAAGACGGCCGATAGCATACTTCTATAGCCCTTTATCGTGGCTACGGAGAGCTGCGACTCTTCCCTCAGAAATAACAGAAAAATCAGCTATTTCTGCTACAGAGGTACTGGAGGAGGACAACTTCTTTGACTTACACCACCTTCTAAAAACTTCCCACTTGGATTGATAAACCCGGATAGTGGAAGTTCTCCGGGCTCTAGCGATCGAGCTTGCTGCTTTACTAGAAAAGCCTCTCGCTCTGACAAGTCTTTCGATAGTCGAAAGGCAGTCAGAGCGAGAGCGGGGAGGTTTTGATGAAACCTCTCGAAGTTGTGGTTGTCTGAGAAGATCCCTCCTTTGTGGAAGGGATCTGGGGAAGTCTACTATCCACTCCAGTACCTCTGGAAACCATTCTTGAGCTGGCCAAAAGGGGGCTATCAGGGTCATTCTTGTCCCCTTTGAAGTCACAAACTTCCTGAGTACTTGCCCCAGAATCTTGAATGGGGGAAATGCGTAAACGTCTACCTGAGACCAATCTAGTAGGAAGGCGTCTACTGCTAGAGCTCTGGGATCTTCTACCACTGAACAGAAGACTTCCAGTCTCCTCGAGAGGAACGTGGCAAAGAGGTCGACATGAGGAGTTTCCCCAAAGAGACCAGAGCTTGAGGCAAACTTCTGAGTGGAGGGTCCACTCGGTATGAGGACCTGGTTCCTCCTGCTCAGCCTGTCCGCTCGTACGTTCCTTACTCCCTGAACGAACCTCGTCAAGAGAGAGATGTTCCTCTGGGATGTCCACAACAGAAGTTTTCTCGTTAGTTCGTAAAGGCATACGAGTGAGTACCTCCTTGCTTCCGAATGTATGCCAGAGCGGTTGTATTGTCCGCATTCACTTGAACTATTTTGTTGCAAACTAACGGTTCGAAGCTCTTTAGAGCTAGGTGTACCGCTAGCAGTTCTTTGCAGTTTATGTGCCAAGGACACTTGAAGAGCATTCCAAGTGCCTGACACTTCTCTCCCTTTCCCAAAGTTGCTCCCCAACCTTTTCCGACGCGTCGGAAAACAATACAAGGTTTTGGGCTCTGTATTTCCAGGGAAGTACCTTTGTTCTCCCTCAGTGGGAGTAACCACCATTCTAGATGTCGTTTTATCAGATCTGGAAGGGGGGGATGGGAAAAAAAGTCCGAGAGGAGTCCTGTCTTCATGTTCCACACGAACTTCTGAGGAAGAACTGAAGAGGACGGAGATGAAGTCTTCCTAGGTGAAAGAACTGTCGAGCGAGGAAAGGGTCCTAACAGGCTCAACCATTCCCTCGCCGAAGTCCGTTCCTTCCTTAGGAAGAGAGAGACTTTTCTAAACCTCTCGCTAGTCTCTCTTGAGAAGGAAATACTCGAAAACCCGAGAATCCATCCAGAATCCCCAGATAGACCAAGTTCTGGCTGGGGATCAGTTGGGACTTCTCGAGGTTCACGAGTAATCCTAAAGTCTTTATAAGGTTTAGTGTCACATTCAGGTCTCCAAACACTGTTCCTCTGACTTTGCTCTGATAAGCCAGTCGTCTAGATAAAGGAGATATACTGATTCCTTTCAGATGAAGCCATCTCGCCACATTTTTCAAAAGGTTCGTGAAAACCATGAGGTGCCGTCGACAGGCCGAAGCACAAGGCTCTGAATTGGAAGATCCTTCCCCCAGTCATGAAACGGAGGTACTTCTTCGACGAAGGATGGATCGGGACGTGAAAAATATGCGTCCTGGAGATCCAGAGACACCATCCAATCCCCTTGGCGAAGAGCCGCCAGGACTGAAGCAGAGGTTTCCATGGAGAACTTCTGTTTTGAAACTTGTTCAGAGCGCTGACATCCAGAACTGGTCTCCATCCCCCCGAGGCTTTCGCAACCAAGAAAAGACGATTGTAAAACCCCGGGAGCTTTGATCCAGCACAAGTTCTATAGCTCTCTTGTCCCACATCTGATCCACCATTTGTTGAAGAGTCTTTCTTTCACACAGGGTCCTTGTAATTGGCGGTGACAATTCCCTCGAGTTGACGTCAGGGGAGGATTGTCCAGGAAAGGAATGAGATATCCTTCTGAAGAACCGACATCGACCAAGGATCTGTGTCGATGCGAGTCCAGGCTTCCGCAAATACCCCGGAGCCTGGCACCTACTGGTGTTTGGAGGAGCGCCACTTCACTTTCCCCTTTTAAAGGGGCGGTGAACGAGGCTCGACCTCTCTTCTCGGTCCGTTTTCCTTTTAGCGGTAACTCTAGTTGGAGGGCCACCTCGAAAGGGCCGAACAGGAGTAGACGCCACTTTCTTTTTCTCCCACCATTACTGGTCTCTTCTTCCTGGACGATTGCAGGAGAAGATCTTGAGTCGCTTTCTCCGTCAGCGATCGGGAAATATCCTTCACCAACTGTGACGGGAACAGAAAATCAGACCTAGGGGCGAATAACAAAGCTGCTCTTTGTGAGTGTGATACTGCTTTCGTCAAGAAAGCGCTAACACAGATCTCTTCTTCAAAGAGACCTGCTCCAAACAAGGAAGAAACTTCCCCTGAGCCGTCTTGCACCGCCTTGTCAATACATTGACAGAATTGCTAGGAGTACATCCGGTTCTAGCCCTTCAGGGGCATGAGCCTTCTTGGACATCACCCCAACAAGGGACCAATCTAGGAAGTTAAAGACTTCTAGAATGTGAAAAAGTCCCTTGAGGAGATGATCCAACTCTGAAAGGCCCCAAGTAATCTTAGCCGTGTGAAGGCTATGTCTCCTGGATGCGTCTACCAGACTGGAAAAGTCAGCTTCAGCTGAACTGCGCGGGAGAGTGTGAGACCCATATTCTCCCCAGTCTGGTACCAAATCCCTCTCTTGCCGGTCAGTCTAGGGGAGGCATGCAAAAGACCTGTCCTTACTAGCTCCTTCTTAGTAAGCACTCCAGTTATCCAGCGATTGCCAGAGCTCTCTTTTTTCATAGAAATCGTCGGTCTCATCTTCACGAAAGCCGACGATTTCGGAGTCTTCGAGCATGAAAAACAGTGAACGAGGCGAAGGAGGAGCGGCAGGGATCAATGCGTCTCCGTATTCCTGGAGAAGGAGCGCTGTCAAGACTTTGTAGTTCGACAGTCCTTCCTTACTGTGAGACTCGTCCTCTGATTCCTCTTCCATAATC
>NC_087200.1:186401020-186525540 GCF_015104395.2 Macrobrachium nipponense | reverse complement strand
TTCTATTCTAGCTGTAAAGGACCTTTGTACACTCTCTATTTGTGCAATATCCTTTTGATAGTGTGGGTACCATATCATATTGCAATATTCAAGTGGACTACGAACATATGTTTTATAAAGCATAATCACGTGTTCAGCTTTTCTTGTTTTGAAGTGCCGTAACAACATTCCCATTTTTTTTTTGCTTTACATTTTCCCAACAGAATTGCTATTTGATCATTGCATAACATGTTCCTATTCATCATCACACCAAGGTCTTTAACTGCTTCCTTATTTGTGATTGTCTCATTATTAGGTTCCCCTATATGCATATAGCTTTCTTTCTCTGTCTCCATAATTTATTGATTCAAATTTATCAGAGTTAAATACCATCCTATTTACCTCTGCCCAATCATATACTTTGTTAAGGTCTCTTTGTAGAGCGTTCCTATCTCATCACAAGTATTTCTCTACTTATTCTTGTGTCTCTGCGAAACTACTCACTACCGAATCCTTACATTACTGTCTATGTCTTCAATCATAATAACAAACAGTATTGCAGCTAACACCGTACCTTGCGGCACACCGGATATTACCTTGGCTTCATCCGATTTTCTCGTCGTTTGGCAATAACTATCTGTTTTCTGTTGTGTAAAAATTCTTTTAACCATCTTCCTACTTTATCCACGATATTGTTTTTTGTTTCTAATCTTCTTCGCTAATATATTATGGTCTACTTTGTCAAAAGCTTTTGCAAGTCTAAATAAACCACATCTGTTTCATTTTCCGCTTTTCATATTTTTGAATATGTTCTCACGGTGGACTAACAGTGGGTTTGTGTACTTTTTCCGGGTACAAAACCATGTTGTCCTTTATTAAACAATTATTTTTTATTAATGTTTCATAATATTTTTCTTCATTACCCTTTCATACACTTTCATAATATGTGATGTTAGACTCAGGCCTATAATTACTTGCCTCTAGTCTTGATCCACTTTTGAAAGTAGGGGTAATATATGCTAATTTGTGCTCATCATAAATCTTGCCTGTATCTACACTTTGTCTTAATATATTGCAAGTGGCTTTGCGATAGAATGAACTACTTTCTTTAACAAAATAGCAGGAATTCCATCAGGCCCTGCAGCAGCTCCATTTTAATTTCATTAATAGCCTGCACAATATCAGCTTCATTAATATCTATGTCAGCTAAACATTCACTATTTCATCCCTTACTTCTATATCATTATCTTCATTATCTATTCTAGGGGTGTGAATTCTCTCTTATATCGTTCTGAGAATATGTTGCAAATTTCCTTTTTTTCATTCGTTAATCTCCCTTCAATTCCTTAAGGGAGGGCCTATTTCTATTCTTCTTTTATTCATCTTCTTCGCATATGAGTATAATAGTTTGGGATTTTGCTTGATATTTAATAGGTTTTTTTCTTCCAAGTCCCGTTTTTCATTTTCTTTTGATTGTATAATCTTTTGTTCTGCATTTTCTATCTTACTTTTTAGTTCTATAACTTTCCATGCATTTTTTTCTTTTGCAAGACCTTTTTTCCACTTTCTGATTTTCTGGAACAAGATCCTTCTGTCTCTTGGTATGCATGACTGATGTTTACTTTTCTTCTTCGGTATATATTATCCACTATTTTCTCCAATATTTTATATAATATTTCCGTATTTACCTTTATGTCCATCACTTACGAAAAATGTTATCCCAATCTTTGTTTAATTCTTCATTTATTTCTGACCATTTTATATTTTTACTGTAGAAGTTGTATTTTCCATATCCTTCCCACTTTTTTCATTTCTTGCTTATCTCTGTTTTCACTTGCTTTGGAATGGACTGTTAATTCTATGACATTATGGTCTGAAATACTCGCATTATAAACTATTATTTCTTTAACATAATTCATCTCGTTCACAAATTACTAGGTCTAAAGTATTTTCTTTCTTGTTGGCAGGTGATTTATTTGTTGAATGTGTATTCTAGTAGCATATCTAATAGCTTTTCGAATTGCCTCTTTATCTTCTGCACTACTATTACTCTCTTTTTTTATATGTATAAGTACATCCACAATCTCCTATTCGTTCTTTCCAGTCTACGAAAGGAAAGTTGAAGTCTCCAGATAGGAGAATAGTCCAGTCCTTGTGATTTCTACATATATCATCCAATTTTTCTATTATTAAGTCAAACTCTTTAGTATTAGGAGGTCTATATATTACTATGTTCATTAATTTTTCAGATTCAAATTCTACCGCTATTAGTTCACATTCTGAGTTACTATAGTTTCTCATATATTTTTCCTTGTTTTTGTCTTTCCCAATATTGCGGTTCCCTTGATTCCTATTTTTTTTCTATCTGATCTATAAGTTTGAACCCACCCTTTTATTTGATCATCATTCCCAGTCTCTTGGGAATACCAGGTTTCACTTATATTCATTATATCTATTTTCTTTTCAATTTGGGTTAGTTCTTCTAAGTACTCTATTTTTCTTTTTGAGTTACTAGTAACAGGGAAAGAGCCTGGAAGTCTAAGGAGATTCTGAGCTGAAATTGGGAGGATTCCTGATTTCTAGCTCTTTAAATATCTCTTCGAACCTTCTGGGAAGTGGTTTTTTAAGTCCTCATCGTATTCCAAAGACTCTGTCAGCAAACGTTTAAACCTTATCATCTTTTGTAGATGACAACGTAAATACATTGCCTGGACAACGAATCCTTTATCTGAAAGCGTTGATCCAGTAAGGTAAAAGGTTTTAGTTCTTTCGCCAAACATACCATGCTGGCAGGAACCCATTGCCTAGTCTTTCTAGAATTTGATTCCAGATTCCAAGCCCAAAATTTCACTCGTCCTTTTGGTCGTTTAGTACCAAGAGAAACATTGATGAGGAGCAGTTCCATCTTGTCAGAACACGGAATAACTGAGGCCCAAATAGGATCCCATTGTAATTATAGATCTCCTAGTCTTGTCGTATAGAGGTATTGTATAAGATCCCGAAGATCTTAATGCTCTGCTATCTCCAATTCCCTTTATAGAGACAGAGTATAGCCTTTTACTGCGTTCTTTGATAGCAGAAATATACAAAGGTGATTCTTCCCTCTGAAAGGGAAGAAAAAACCGCTATGTGGTTCACAGAGGTATCGGAAGAGGACAGTTTCCTCATTCCCTCTAGCACAATCTGCAGTAATCAAATATCTTATTCATGACTACTGTCATTTACCTTGAAACATCCTCTCATTCATATCCACTTCTGGTCAGTCTGCACGCAGACAGACTCAGAGTGGAGAGGTTGTTAAGGTCCATTTAAAATAGATGCTGAAAGAATATTCAGACTGTCTTGGAAAAGACTTCCAAAACTTGCTGTGAGAAGAACGTGACCTCTGTGAATCCAACCTCTCTAAGTCTAAAATGAGGCATAACGTATTATCCTCTCTTTCTTTGACGCCCTTTGTCTTACATTCTGTAAAGTTTATATTTTAGGGGAAAAAGACTCAATTTTATTCCCCTTTCTATAAAATAAAGATGGTGTAGATTGCTACCTCTCTCTTATATTCTTTCTTCCCGTCCTCGTGCCTGGGCAACGAGAAGATGGAAAATTCTATCATTGTTATTCAGCAAAACAACAAATTATTATTATCCTATTCTCCTAATAAATGATCCAGGATCGAGGAGAAATCATTCAAGATTCCTATCCTAGGTCATCAGGCCGTAATGTACGGTTCAAATACTTGAAAAAGCCTCTCACCCATACTGAGAGCTCTTACGAGTCTTTCCAGTACCAAAAACATTACAAGGTCTCCCTTGTTATATGTTTACATAGGAGTAGGATAATATAACATCCTGTTAATAACAATGAAAGAGGAGAAAGAGGAGCTGCATGGTTCAAGGGACTAGCCGAAACGTGCAATAAAAAAAGGGGTTGCCAAGGTCTTTCTAAAACCTGCACCCAGATTAACTTATGAGTCCGATATATTTTCTATCACTTGTCTCATAAGGTTTGAGGAAAAGCGAGAGACTTCTAAAGATATCGGTTCTCTTCACCATGTAAAGGTCTATAAAGCCGAGGAACCCACTTATCCTGACACGTACTACGTTTCGCCTGTGCGATATCTAGAATAATTGTCAGTAGAGGGTTGATCTGGCAAAGAAAGTTTTCTCCCAAAAACAACTCCTCTTTGCCAGGAAAGAAGTCGCTCACGCGACCGCACTATATCACCTGACATGAGAAGTCTGTTCTGTTAGAGACTTCCGCAATTTCAGTTAATCCTGCAAGGGCCACGCCGCCTGTGCGATAACTTGTGTCCCTGTCAGGAAAAAACTGATCTTGTGTCAGTTCTCAGAGAGGAAACTCATGGAAAGTCTATCTCCAAATACTGAGAAATTGGAGATCCTGATGTCTTGCGCCTGGTTGGCGCCTCGCTCCTGGGAGGCGTCACGCTTCTGGCTGGCGTCTCGCGCCTCGCAGCGTCCTCGCGCTTGCCTGGTGCCTCGCTCCTGGGAGGCGTCACGCTTCTGGCTGGCGTCTCGCGCCTCGCAGCGTCCTCGCGCTTGCCTGGCGCCTCATTCCTGGGAGGCGTCACGCTTTTGCTGGCGTCTCGCGCCCTCGCAGCGTCCTCGCGCTTGCCTGGCGCCTCGCTCCTGGAGGCGTCACGCTTTTGGCTGGCGTCTCGCGCCCTCGCTCCTGGGAGGCGTCACGCTTCTGGCCCATTACTTGCAACCGTGGTCAGGAATCTCGATATCAAATAAGAAGAGGTGCTGTAAGAATCCTATAATTTTACAGTACTTACATAGTTGGATTTTTCTTCTCAATTTTCCTCTAATTCGAGTATATCGGAAGGGGAATTATTCTTTCCTCGGTTAATTCTTCCGTATCCCCCCCCCCCTTTTTTTCCTGAACGAGAAATATTTTGGCTGGTGCTCTTCGCTTATTGCACCAGGCTGGCGCCTCCTACTAATTATCTTTATGTTATGTGCCAGAACATCTGTCTTTATGGTACCCGACATCCTTTCATATGTTAATTCCGTTCTTATTATGAAAAACTACTATTATATACGTAGTATAATCCATTCAGGAAAACATTTCCCAATAAAAGAATGTTTCCCATTCGACTCATACAACTTCTGCGCAATATCCGATTCTAAATACGGTTGTGTCGTTTCTCGAAAGACTTAACCATAGCGTAGTCTTGAAGTGAATCTCTATTACATCTCTCTCTCACTAATATGTACTCTAATAAGACATGCTTTCGTAAGTATGAGTGCATTAAATAATATAATGTTCTGCTGCATTAGAATCCTTTAATCATGTTATCTACGGTAAACAGCATTGAAAAGTTGTAATATCTTTCTTATTGAAGCTTCCTAACAAAAGGCAGACAATATTTATTTATGACAGCTTCAGTATTCCCTCAATCCGAGGCTAAGACCACGATTGTAGGGAAGAGATACGGTTAGTTATCCCATTCCGCAGGAGAGAGAGCTGTAACCGACCGCTCACGACTGAGAACAACATGGTACTGCGTTGGTCTCTCATCAAATCAATTCAAAGCGAAAGCAGTCTTCGAAAGCCGACTGGCCTTCCATTTCCAGAGTTGCCAGTAACTCCATTAAATAAAGGAATCTTATTAAAAATTTTTTATCGAGCTTCAGGAAGTTTTATATAAGCATAATTAAGCGAACGAGACTTCGACAAGTCCTAGAAACTAAATAAGGTGTCGTCTAAACAATCCTTTTAAACAATTTCTTCCTAGGAAAGTCCTAGAAGGGTACTGGTAATTCATGGAAACCTCTTCTAACACGAAGAAAAATGTTTCTATCCTACTCTCAATTCACCAATAAAGATATGCTTCTCCGATCACTTCTCGAAGACACGGAAGCATCATATAACTCATACTCTAGCGTAATAGAATACTCTATAATACTGTTACATTAAGGTAAACCGTATTAATTTAGGAAATTTTGTAAGGATTTCACTTGACCATTATAGCAAATAAATTTCGGTATGTGAGTATGCCTTGCCATACCGTAGCCTAAGGCGATTTGTCCTAAGCATGGTTAGGAGCTAGAAGCTTAAAAGTCAATACATATATGCTTTATCACTCACGAGATCCATATAATTCATTCGATTGACAAAAATAATCTAAATCGTTCTAATCAGAATAGATCTATATCTAAAAATGCACCGATTGGGGAATCTTATGTTGAAATAACAATTTCATACCCCCCATGGGATAGCGTTCTCGTCTAGTTTGCGAAAAAAGTGTTCGAACAATGACTTTATCATCAAATGTTATCGAATGATCTCTAATATTAGAAGGCGCTAAATCGTCGCCTGAATCGAAAGGTGGATCGATTAAAGTCATTCTCATTTTGAATAATTCACCAGAAGGCATTATACGAGGATCTTCGTCAAATTCATTCATTCGAAGTACTCCTATCCATCATGGAACAGTAGGCATAAAAAGGGAGAAACACTGTTTTAGGATGTCTTTCCAATGGCTATCCCTGGCAGTCTGGGACGCTCTTACAGAACCTGCCGAGGGGACGCCTGACCGGTGGGGATTCTCTGAAACCTCCTTACGGTTTTCGACATTCCTTCTCCTCTGGGCTTGTGAGCTTGAAGAGGTCTAGACCTGAGAGCGAGACAGAGCCGATCAGACGCACCCTCCATTGTAATGGGGGAACACTATATCACTTCTTAACGTTCTAAGAGTTCGCATTTGAACTATATCCAAAGTCTACAAATTGCAAATATGATATTGTAGATTCTGCGGAGTAAGAAGGTGATGAGGATGCAACAACTACTAGTACTGTTACTACTATAATTGCTCGTTAACACAAGAGCTAATAAAGCTTCTAAAGGATAGTTACTTTTCTGACTTCCCCAACTAGGAAGAAAGATATACATTTCTCAATCAAATCTAACACTTATTTGTATTAATGAATAAATATAAGTAATTCCCTTTTATGAAAGTATAAGTAATTCACTTTCCTGAAAGTGCATGAGTGTCTACCGAAAACAAAATTCGGTAGTTACACGTCACTAATCTTCGAAATTTTCGAAGTTAATATTATCAAAAAGTTAACAAAAGCGTATGCCGAACCAAAGATCCATTACTTTCCTGTAAAAGTTAGCCCAGACGATCGATGGCGATGAAACACGAAAATCCATCAGGAGGAACTGCAAATGTTGTTTACATTCCAAGCGACAGAAAAAAAATATGAATTAGAAAATGGGTATGGTTCCTATTCCCGCCACCCAGCAGCGGGGGGGTAGATCACTTGACCTACCTGCCGCGTGTGCCGCGAAATTCGAATTTCTGTCGGGGACGACGGAGTAATAGCTATGTACTATATATCTGACGGGTAAGTTGAATGTATAAAATGTGTATGTATACCCTCTGCTGCCAGTGTGAATATGACACCAAAAACCAATGCTGCCACCATGTATGAAGAGGTGATGGCAGATCATGGGAAAGAACACACAGCAATAAAAAATCAGATGAGACTTACAATACTACAGCTGACCATTGGAAATAAAGAACTGCATAATCAGTTGAGTAAAGGGGACATAAGCTTTTACTTAAACGTTTAAGAGAGGTCATGTACAACTCTCTTGGTTAAGTCAGATGACAAGCAGTAGCCATGCCCTGTACCACATGTAAGTACAACCAGCATACCCCAGCCTCAAGCAAAACACCTCTACACCTGATCCTCATATTCTAACCCAGATAAAATGGAAAACTTAACTGCTGGTGACTGTAAGTATAATATAATATGATTTTTTATGCATCAGGTATCTTTAATGAAGCAATGAATACTAAGCTGAATACTGTGGCTAATACTTAGATTTATTAGAATAAACTACAAGGAACACAAAAAGAAATGCTACATCACAACTTATTTAAATTACAGTATATATTAAAAAAATGGGTCTGGGAAATCCATTTTGAGGCCCATAAGGTTTGATCTTTTTTCCAGTGACTGACTTATTATGCTCCCCAATGTCTGAGCAAGAGAGGACTCCATTAAGAAATATATAGTGGATAGGATAAAGGAGGGGGTGGTCACTCATAGCAAATAGCCTCTTGCAATGGAAAATTATCAGGAAAAAGAAATTGAATTATGTATGATAGTAACTTTCAATTCTTCAAGCAATTGCAGGGAAACTAATCATCAGATCTTCAACTACTAAGAGTAAACCTTGATTTTATTTTAATCAGTGTTATATGGCCTGACTTAAGAGAAGCAGTTTGAGTTAGTACAGGCCATTACAGAGCCTTGGAAAGGGTGAAAGTGCCTCCCAACCACTCCTTTGATTGTGATTTCAATTATGATTTTCTTGTGGTTAAGATATCTATCATCTTGTGCTCACAGGTGTATTACTGACAACCAACACTGTAATGTCAACTGTTATATTTAACTGTATGTGTACACTATAAAAGTAATCATCATCTTGGTCATCATAAAAGTTGTTTACATCTTTTCTCTGTAAGAGGCAAGAAATTAGTTCTCTTCATTCCTTTCTGCCCTGTGCTCTTTCTGCCTGAACTCTTCTCTATTTCTTTTTACCAGCTTGATACAGACAAGGACATTGAATTTCCTTAGACATATTCAAACTGGCACCAAACATGCAGAAATTTGTCTCCCTTTCCCAATAACCAGTAAAGACCAACCAAGACAAAACAGCATGGGCATATACTGGGTCAAGCCAAAAAGGCATGAAATATGGCAAGAATGTAAGGCATATATGAAGGAGTAACAAAAATTATGACCTTAGGAAAGATGACAATTGAAAAATGACAAGTTACTTAATCAATTTTTATTTTTCATAGCTAATAAACCCTCAGTCTTAACAATAGGATAATCTTCTAGCGCCAGCTGGAAACCGGTTAAAAACAATCAAAGATTGTAAAGCAAGGAATCTGTGGCATCTGGCAACTCATGCGTATACGAGGTGGATGCTGATCACTGACCAGGCTTGGAACCTTGTGACACATCAGTCTTTCTTCAACTGCCTTGGAGAGTCGTTTTCACTTTGCTCTCCTGCCCCAACCCGGTTTTTTTATCCAAACCTGTACTTTGTTTCGTATTTATTCAGCCCAGAAGTTCCGTGGACATCTACGTTTTTAGACGGTTTCCTTTGTTTCACGTGTTGACCTTCCTTGAGACAGATGCCAATTTCAGTTGATGTGCCTTTTCCTCTGCTTCGTCATCGCTTGAGCTTTGAGTATGCTGGTCCGTCTCCCAAGGGGATATTGCCCCTTCAGGGAGAGAGGGCCCACCTATTTTTTTGTTCTTTAGTATTTTCTTTTGTTATATATTGAAGATAATTGAAATATTTATATTGACACTAATGTTTTATCATCTTCTTACACATTTTCTGGGAACATAGAAATGTTGCAGACACGGTTTTTATGCTAGGATTCAACTGCCTAGCATAAGAGTACATTTCCACTCTTCTTCAACACAAATTTTATTGGTGCGTGCTAGCGATCTTCCCGTCTGCTTGCAGGGCCAGTCATGATTGTTGTCTTGTCTCTTTCTATCATTTATGATGGGGGAGGGGTGTGGGTGGTATGGCTCAATACAGCTCACTCCCTCCTTTCCCTCCATCCTCACATAAATATGATTCTTTTTCCCTCTCTCAGGATAGAAATCTTTCCTGAGGGAGAGAGCATGTTATGTGTTTCTTTGCAGGCTCCTCAGTTGTCAGCCCTGCTTCTTGCCTGGAAGTCTGGCAGTGATGGCATTCATTCAGAACTTGAGAGCCCCTCTGCTTCACTTCCCACTGACAGAGATGCCACTTCAATATTTTTGGTTTGTGTGTTTATGCTGTGAAGAGAGAGACTTTGGATGCAGTCAGTGCTGTCGGTGGTGTATTCCTTGCGGTCATCAGAGCCCCTTGCTTGCCAACGATTCGGCGTCATCATGTTGGGATAACAACCTTACAGACTGCTTTGAATATTGTCTCCCTATGCTTTTCGACACTGTGCCCTTATGTCATAGGATATAATTGTGGTACTGTTTTGTTTTAATGTTTTATGCACTACACATTGTTTTCTCTCTCTCTCTCTCTCTCTCTCTCTCTCTCTCTCTCTCTCTCTCTCTCTCTCTCTCTCTCTCTCTCTGTGACAGTAATCTGCTGTGACATCACAAATGGGCCTGTGAATGTCATGGCTTCTGCTGATTGCATAATTTGACACTGCTGCAGTCGACTGAGGGGCGATCTCTCTTCATATTCCTTCGGTGATGGGTTTTCTTGGAAATATTTTGCTATCTATTACATGTACGTGTCTTGGGAAGGTCCTCCGGTTGCTGTAAGTGGTGGCAGATGGCCTTTTTTGCCATCTTCACTGTTATCGAGACCTTTGACTTGGGCTACCAGTCCGAATGCTGCGATGTCATTCTCAATCATTCTCTGCCTGTGACATCCACTCTGGTAACATCTCTCCTCCACCTGTTGCTGTGACATAACTTCCATCATCAGCCATGAAGTCGTCACAGTCGGTTGTCAACCCATCAGAGATGTTCTTCCAAGAGTTGGTTGATTGGTAGGATGTGTTCCAGAGTTTCAAGCAGGAGACGTCATAGGGAGACCTCTGTCGCCTTTCCTCCTCCTCCCCCTTCACTCCCCTCCTGTTGGAGATTCGGGACTTGTGGTGTCTTTTTAAAGTGAGAGAGGGGTTTCTCCATCTTCCCAGCATGGACGTATCTCTCCCCTTCAAGTACGAGAACGTGTTCCAGTCCGTGTAGAATGGAATGGAATATGGAATTTAGGCTTGAAGCCAAGCACTGGAACGCATCCATGGGACGTCTTCTGAGTGTGTGAGTGGTGTTTCTCCATCTTCCTAGCATGGACGTGACTTCCTTTCAAGTACATGAACATGTTCATGACAATAGCAGAGTTGCGAGTCACAGAGGTCTGCCGTTTTCTCTACATGGCCGTGTCTCTCCCGAATACACGCAATCGTCACGTGACAAATATCCTACTCTCACTGTTCATCTTCCAGAGTTGGGTTGAGAGATCTCTAGGCAGACCTCTAAGCAAGAGTGATCTTCTCCCTGATGGTAAACACTGGTGTGGATCCTTGCTGGCCTGTGTACGTGGTCCTTGCTAGCCCGAGTAAGTGATGGAGACCCTACTCCCATCATTTGCCTTCCAGAGTCTGAGTTTGAATAGTATACAAACCACAAATTACAAGCCCACAACCAGAAAAATGAAATTTTCATTATTAAAATGAAGTTTTATTGTATACTTACCGAACAATTATAGAGCCGTGATTTCCACGAGCGGCAGGATACTAATTCAAATTTAGAAGCGCGTCGGCGTCGCCAACACTGGTGGTGATGACGTCATCTCCCTCCACTCGCGGGAGAACCAGGTACAACTGCCCAGGTGAATCCAATTCTTTCTGCCCGTCCGTCCACCTAAGGGGAGGAGGGTGGGTATAATCATAATTGTTCGGTAAGTATTACAATAAAACTTCATTTTAATAATGAAAATTTCATTTTTATTGTAGTGTCTTACCGAACAATTATAGAGCTGATTACACATTTATGGAAGGTGGGATTCAGTGGACCACTAGTATTTTTAAATGGTTACATTTATTGCAATACCAGTAAACACTCAAGGTGTCTGTTGTACCTTACCTTGTAAGAGAGCTACAGCAGACTGTTACTGCCTCTGGTCGGTGCTCTTCTTACTAGTTGTAGAGGAATTGGAATTTGCCCAAAAGTTAGCCTCTACAGGAGTGGAATCCTTCCGTAGGTTCAAGCGAGTCAAGGCTGACTGACGGAGGATAGTAACAACAAAAGATTGCCCTTGCCCTGGGCTAAGACCAGAAATTCAATCATACAAAACATTTGTCACCAAACACCAGATTTTAAAAACATATATTTACCCAACCATTGTAAAATCTGACCTAACAGACTGGTGAGTATCCCAGGTACTCAGTACCCCCAGCTTCCCTTGAACTCGACAACCTATTCAAGGTGAAAAGTTAGCATAGAGGTGACGACCCCTGTGCCGTTTCTCCCAACACCATGCCAGAAACCGCCACCGGACCTAACGTTTACAATTCTCGAAAACCGTTTCTATCTCTTTGAGATAATGACTCGCAAAAACCGAATTCGATCTCCAGAAACGTCCTCTGAAGAATCGAAGCTAAAGATAAATTCTTTCTGAATGCTAAAGAAGTTGCCACTGCTCTAACCTCGTGAGCTTTAACTCTCAGAACGGAAAGATTGTCGTTCTCGGACTGCGAGTGAGCTTCCCTGATAAGCTCTCTAATAAAGAACGATATAGCATTCTTAGAAAGAGGACGAGAGGGATTTTGAACCGAGGTCCAGAGCTTAGAAGATTGTCCTCTGATACCCTTAGTGGCAAACAGATACTGCTTAATAGCCCTGACTGGACATAAGAGCCTTTCTTCCTCCTCATGTCCAACCAAATCAAGATAAGTTCCTACCACAAAAACTCCTCGGCCAAGGATTAGAAGGATTCTTCATTTTGGCTAGAAAGGTCAAAGATACCGAAAATACAGCATTGCCTTGAGAGAAACCGACTCTTTTGTCTATAGCGTGCAATTCGCTGACACGCTTAGCAGAAGCTAGTGCAATAAGAAAGAGTGCCTTCTTAGTCAAGTTCCTGAGTGAAGCCGACTTCAAAGGCTCAAACGGTGGCCCCATGAGGAACTTAAGCACCACATCTAAGTTCCAAGCCACTGTATCTTGCGGGAGCTTAGTGGTTTCGAAAGACCTAATGAGGTCCGACAGATCTGAATTGGAGGAAATATCCAAACCTCGATGTCGAAAACCGAAGAGAGCATGGCTCTATATCCTCTGATCGTCGAAGGAGCCAGTTTCTTAGAGTTCCTAAGAAATAGAAGAAATCTGCTATTTCTGTTCAAAGAGGTCGCAGAAGTAGAGACTTTAGCACTTCTACACCACTCTCTGAAGATTCTCCACTTCCCTTGATAGAGTTTGTTAGAAGACTCTCTCCTACAACGAGCGATAGCTTCTGCAGCTCTTCTTGAAAATCCTTTCGCTCTGACAAGATTCCGGACAGTCTGAACCTGTCAGAGCTAGAGCGGACAAGTTTTGGTGGAACCTCTTGAAGTGAGGTTGTTTGAGAAGCCACTTCTCTGGAGGAAGAAGTCTGGGGAAGTCTACTAACAACTGGAGAAGGTCCGGGAAACCACTCTTTCCCTGGGTGCCAAAAGGGTGAGCGATTAACGTTTAGCCGTTTTACTTGGCTGTGCGACATTGGAACTTGTTCAGCACCTCTCTTATTAGACCGAACGGAGGAATGCATAAGCTTCCAGACCCGACCAATCCAACAGCATTGCGTCCACCGACCAAGCTAGAGGATCTGGGACTGGAGAACAAAAGAGAGGAAGACGGTTTGTTCCTCGATGTCGCGAACAGTCTATTGACGGTCGTCCCCAAAGGCGCCAAAGTTTCTGACAAATCTTGTTGTCCAAAGTCCACTCCAGAGGTAACACTTGCTGTTGACGACTTAACTCGTCCGCCAGGACGTTCATCTTTCCCGGAACAAATCTCGGGACTAGCTGAACTTCGCTTCGTTTGACCACAGGAGGAGATCCTTGGCTACTTCGTACAGAGAGAAAGACTGAGTCCCCCCCTGTTTCCGCACGTACGAGAGAGCCGTGGAGTTGTCGGAATGCACTGCCACTACTCGGCCTTCTACTAAGCTCCGAAACTGTCTGAGCCCTAAGAAAAATTGCTAACAGTTCCTTTACATTTATGTGGAACTTCTTCTCCTTCTCCGACCAAGCTCCTGAAGTCCGTTGATTTCCCAGTAGGGCTCCCCAACCTGTGTCCGATGCGTCGGAAAAGAACTGTAGGTTCGGGAGGATGGGTCGTAGATCTAACCCTTCTTCCAACCTTGCTCGAGAGAGCCACCACCTTAGGTCCTCTTTTATTTGATCTGTGACAGGAAAGGTAATCGAGTCTGGTTGTGTCTTCCTGCACCAAGAGGCTCTCAGGAAAAACTGCAGAGGTCTCATGTGCAGTCTTCCCAACGTCACAAATTTCTCCACTGACGTCAATTTGCCCAGGAGCCTCATCCACTGATTGGCAGAACTTACCTTTTTGTCCAAGAACTCCTGAACTGTCTCCAGACAGCCTTGAACCCTCTTCGGGGACAGAAAAGCCCGAAAACTTGAGCATTCAGAATCATCCCCAAATAAAGGATGCTCTGAGATGGAACCAACTGGGACTTCTGTTTGTTGACCAGAATTCCTAACTTTCTGGCAAGATCCAGAGTTGTTCCAAGGTCCTTCATGCACCGACTCTCTGATTCCGACCGGAGAAAGCCAATCGTCAGATAGAGGGAGATTCTTACTCCTAATATGTGTAGCCAGCTTCCTATCGGGGATAGAACCCTGGTGAAAACTTGAGGAGCGGTCGCTAGTCCGAAGCAAAGCGCCCGAAACTGAAACACCTTGCCTTCGAACATGAACCTCAGGTACTTCCGAGATTCGCGATGTATCGGAATGTGAAAATAAGCGTCTTGCATGTCCAGAGAGACCATCCAATCCCCCTGTCTGATGGACTCCAGAACCGACCGAGTGGTCTCCATATGAAATTTTGTTTTCTGGACATGCAAGTTCAGGGCGCTCACATCCAAAACCGGCCTCCAGCCCCCTGATGACTTGGGAACTACAAAAAGGCGATTGTAAAAGCCTGGAGGAAAATCCCCACCCTTCTATCTGTTCTATCGCTTCTTTGAGAACAAGCGCTTCCACTTCTGCGGCTAGCGCCAGAAATTTGTCTGAGCCCGGAGAGTATGCCTGGAATGGAATTGGCACAGGTGAGAGCGAGGGAGGTGAAACGAGAGGAATACGATAGCCGAACTTGAGTACTTGCACTACCCAGGCTTCTGCTCCTCTGTTTTTCCCATTCCTCCCAAAACAGAGCCAGCCTGGCTCCCACTGGTGCATGAAGAACCGAGCTTTCATTTGGAAGGTTTGTTAACCTTGGCCGAGGCCTTAGACTGAGGTCGCAAATTCGATTTCGGCCGAAAGAAGCGCTTGGGTTTTCTCCCTCGAAAAGGCGCTTGGGCCAGAGGAGAAACCGAAGGAACAGTCTCCACAGGAGCTTTAGGTCTCTTAGTAGACTGTGCCAGTAAATCCGAAGTAGATTTCTTATCTAGCGCAGACGAAATTGACAACACTACATCGTCTGGAAAGAGGTTATCTTTCACAAAAGGAGCAACAAGAGAGCAGACTTCTGTTGGGACGTAACCCTTTTAGAAGCAAGGAGCACCAAAGTTGCCTTTTCTTAAGGGTACCAAAGGCGATGAGCGAAGCTAACTCATCACATCCATCCCTAATGGATTTGTCCGCACAGGACAGAACACCAATCCAATCGTCCGCTAACTCCTGGGAAAGAGAAGGACAGTCTTCGATCTTGGCCGCTAAAGCGCCAATAGTCCAATCAAGGAAGCTAAAGACTTCCAAAAGTTTAAATTGATTCTTTACAACGTGGTCCAACTCAGGCGCTGTAAAGAAAACTTTCGCTGCGGCGAAAGCAGATCTTCTAGAGGAGTCGATTAAACTGGAGAAGTCTCCCTGGGAGGAGGCGGCAGAAACTCCCAGAGAAGGAGCTTCCCCAGTTACATAAAACCTATACCTCTTACGAAGCAACTTAGAGGGAGGGTAACAAAAAGCAAAAAGAGCCTTCCCTAAGTCTCTTTTCATAGACATCCATTTCTCCGTCTCTTTCAACGAATGTCTAACCGCTTTAGATAGAACAAGTTTTGGGAGGAGAGGGTCTGAAGTTTTCCTCCTCATCAAAAAAGTCGAAGTTGGGGAGCGCGGAGCCGCTTTCTCAAAATAATCTGGATAAGATACCAGAAGAAATCTAAGGAGACGTGAATAACACGAGAGGTGATGTGAATCCTCCTCCTCTACTTCTTCTTCATTCTCCGATACCGCCGAAGAAGTAGACGGAACTAACAAACCGGATCTGAAGGTTTCGAACCACCCTTGGACTCGTTCATACCCAGTTGGTTGAACATCTCTAACCTGGCTTGCGCAAAGGCGCCAGAGACGAATCAAAACAGTTAACGTAGGCTTGGAAGAGCCTAAATGTTCAGCAGTGAGCGGGAAAAACTACTTTGCGCCTCGCTCGGAGCCGCCGAAATTCGAGGCGAAACAGGCGCATCAGGCGTAACAGACGAAAAAGCGCCTAAAGAAACACCCTTAGAACTGCTAGCTACAGCGCTAAAACCACAATCTCTACTAGTAGATGGAGCCGAAAAAGGCACAGATTGAGGCGACGAACGAGCCGCTAACGGCCGCGCGGCGCAACCCTACTCTCAGGCTCCTTATACCGCTTGACTGGAGGAGTCGAAGAATCGGCGCCTGAACGCCTCTTTAAGGGACGCGAAACGGGCGAATCTCGCCAAGAGCGCCGCGCGACCGGAGACGAATCGCTTGAATCATTCGAAAGGCGTCTGACCGCAACACCTTTCCAACGCTTAACCGAGCCCTGTTGAGGCGCAACAGGCTCAACAAGAGAGGCGCCTGTCTGTGGGCAAATCCCGATCGACTCCCTTGGACTTCCGGTATGTCTTCTCCCCGGTGCGGGGGAGCTGGACAGTGACCTTTGTCTAGGAGACGTGTCAGGACAGACAGACGCACCCTCAACTACACTCTTACCTGAGGTCGCTTTCTCCCAAAAACGTCTTAACTGAATTACCAAGTTGCAAAACCGTATTCGCTAGTACCGAAAATTTCTGATCTAACCTCGATTCCAGACTGGCAATGGTGTCGGAAGAAACTACACGGGAAGCCGGAGAAGTGGGATTAGTAGGAGGAATAGGAGGTGTAGTTAAAGGAGACATAACAATTTGAGGAGAAACAGAAGGAACAGATGCATCGCAAGACGAAGCAGAGCTAAGTCTACTTTCCCTAAGCGCTGCTTTTCTAATTCTGTCTTTAGCTAATTTCTCCGAGTATGAACTAAAAAACTTCCATTGAGAATCAGTCCAATCACTACACTCGTTACATGTTCGATCTGCTGAACAAACCTGTCCCCTACACTTAACACATTTAGTGTGAGAATCATATTCTAACTTGGATAATCTAGTTTTACATCCTGAGATGCAAAACCTAACTCCCGACGGACTAGAATCCGACATGGCAACGCCTAAATAAAAAGCAAAATAAACAACAACGCCAAAAAAGAGTAATTCACCAATTCCGAAGATCAATTACCACCAGAAAAAAAGCGAAGCAAAGTCATCCAACCGCACCGACCACCGATGTTCACCGGACGCCGGCAGGAAAAGAATTGGATTCACCTGGGCAGTTGTACCTGGTTCTCCCGCGAGTGGAGGGAGATGACGTCATCACCACCAGTGTTGGCGACGCCGACGCGCTAAATTTGAATTTAGTATCCTGCCGCTCGTGGAAATCACGGCTCTATAATTGTTCGGTAAGACACTACAATAAAAACAAGAATTTTTGGAAAGACTGCTAGCTGCTAAAACAAGAAAGGTTCCAGGAAGAGTATATCATAATAGCAAGTGCGTACATGTATGGGCATGTTTGGGGGGAGAGAATACATGAAGGAGATGCAGTACGAGTCTGACTGAATCACGAGGACAACACATAATTTAAGAATCCAGAGAGATCTCATAACATACAAGAAAGAAACTACAGCACTGATTAATTTTACCCTGGAGAGAAATCACAAAAACAATACTGAAATCCGGAACCAAGATGATACAATATTATTACGTTTGAAAGGCCCATAGAAAAGCTCATGACAAGTAAGAGAAAAGATGAAACAATGACTAAGTGACTGTTAGATGCTATAACAAAAAAAGGTCACATGAGGAAAGCTTACATGCAAAAACTTCTTCCATGGAATAGGAAGAACTGGTGACAATGTGCACCTCAGCATCAAAATAACAAAACTCCTTTGTATTACCATGCTCCCATGCCAACAATATGGCAGCTGACACCACTGCTGAAATTACCCAAAGCACCAAATGTGGCGGCTGGAACCAATGCCATAATCATCTGAATAGCCAAAGATGCAGTGTGGTGCCCACACCAAAATGAGGCACTAACAATGAAAAACCTGGCTGAGATGGAGTCAACCCAGTACTCTGTGCTACTGAAACAGTAGCAGTAAAAGCGCAAGATCAAACTGCCTGATCTGATGGCACGGAGGTAGAGGATAACAAAAACTTAAACGTGATGCCTATTAACACAGTGAAGCACCAAAGGCAACCATGATCTAGCAAAAGCAGACCAAATACAGGAGTGATCCCCTGTATACGCGGGGGATGCGTACCAGACCCTCCGTGAATAGTTAGAACCCCTATAAAAACGCTAAAAACAGTCTATTTTGTTAGTTAAAACTCAAGAAAAACCCACCAAAAATTTTTATACTTGGTTTTTTTAATGGTTTTATCACAAAAAGTGCATTTTATGATTAAATTGATAAAAAAAAAAAAAACAGGAATTTGTGGATATTTCTCATAAAAAAATACTGCGAACTGGCGAATTTTCTGTGAAAAATGCAGGAAAACATTCCTGAGAGAAATCCGCGAATGTGTGAGTCCGCAAATCCGGAGAACGCGAATACAGGGGGTCCACTGTATATTCATACACTCGACCCCTGCTTAAATAAATCTCCTGAATGTCAGAAAAATTACATGGAAACAGCCGGACAGAACCAGAATGTCCAAGAGACCGGGACAGTCTGTGGCAAAGTAGCACCTTGAGAAGCCATCAGAACACTATTCTAGGGCGATATCACCAAACAAGGTGATTCGTGGGGGATGGGTACCAAACCCACCTGCGAATAGCAAAACTCTGCAAATACTTAAAACCCCTCTAAAAATGCCTAGAACTGCCTATTTTGACAGTTATAACCCAAAAACCCTCTAAAAATGCTTATACCTGAGTATTTAATAGATTTATCATAAAAAGTACATTTAGTCATGAAAATCAAGTGAAAATACAGTAATTTGTGAATATTTCTCAGTGAAAAATACAGGGAATAGGCGAATTTACCGCAAATAATGGGTATATACGGCCCATAAATATCAACAACACTTTCCAATACGTATATGATTGCAAGCCAACATAAAAAAGTGAAATGAAAACAATAAACACTCAAACCCACGGTTCACCCACAAGGAATGGGGTCATAGATGGTTAAAACTAAATAATCCTATCAATTTTTTAGTTTTCACACACTATCTGTCCTTCTCCCCCTAACATGGGAATACATGTACGTACAGTACTATCATAAATTGTAACATTTCCCAACTATGTTCCAATATGTACACACAGTATCATTTTAATTCTTGGAATTTTATCAAGTTGGAGAGGGGGGAAGAAAGAATTGGAGAGATTATTGTCTTTGTGCAATCTGGTTGATGACTGATTTTATGTTTTATTTTTAATTCCTTAAGACCACCTTGTTCATTAATAAAAATTAAGGTAATATAGTTGGGGTATCATTAAAATTTCTTAAACAATCCTGTGCTGGAATTTGCCTGGAATATAGTTTTGTTCCAAAGTCTGACTATGTAGAGTGGAAACAATAATTTGACTGGGTTTATAATTCATTATTTGGCAGTGACCACTAGAATGATAGTACTTGTCCAAAACATGCCACTTAAATCTTTTTACCACAAGCATGAAACATAAAATGTCAACTAATGACAGTAGCAAATGGTATTAAAAAAATGTGATGGTGTCATCTTTACTTTAGCAATACAAGTTACTGTTCAAAAAAAGGGCATAGTTTATGAAATCTGAAAAGGAAGAAAAGTTGATAAGACATAAAATGGAAAGAGGAAGGTAGTGCTTTAGAAGTCTACTAAATGAATGTGACATCTGAAAAGGTCAAGAGAGCCTTAGAGAAGATGAGCACACCAGCATGCTGTTTATGAAACCATGATAAAAGAAAGAAGTCGGGTCACTAGAATGGCAAGTAGTACTGCAACAGTGAAAAGATAAATGGGGTGAACCACAGTGGGAAAATTACTGAGGGATAACTTTGTGTTGTGACCCAAATTTTAATAATGATTCGTTTTTAAATGGGCACTGTGAACGCAGAGGGTGCAGGAAAGACTCATAAATTTAAATTGGCATTCAGTTAGCAAGTAATGATATTATACCACAACATAAGACCTAGATTACTTGAAGACAGTAAAATGTATATCAGATGAATAGTGTCCTACTATTAGCACACAGTCTTTTTTTTTTTTTTTTTGGTTCATTACAGTAATGGAGACAGCCAGTAAAGCGTGCAGCAGGAGATGATCTGAAACATACAGATATGTACTAATCTGGTGTTGAGAGAATCAGAGAAAGAAACCTAGAAATGCTTAAGATGGAAGAGTGCAGTGGAAAGATGATGTCTGATAAATCAATGTACACTTAATCAAGCTCTTGGTGATCAAAAAAGGCAGCAATGAAAAAAATTTACACAAAAAGTTGCTGCAAGGATGTTGCAAGAAAGTTGTATGGGTAAATACAAAACTGTATTTTACACGTAAAAGGGTGTTACAGGAAATACTCAAGATTTCAAAATGTAAAGACGGCAAATGTCTGAGAGCTAACAGTGAGGAGAGGGAAGAGAAAAACATGCTTAGGAAGAAAGTAAAGCACAACAGTTACTGTACTTTGATGACATACTAGATTTTGAAGCTAATTTTTAGAAGGCAATTTGAACAAGAAGCAACAGCTTTGGAGAAGTGGCAAAACACTGTTAAACTACTGATCATCCCATCAGTAAAATTACAACTATCACTCACTTCTAAAAGCTGTAGTTATCTAATGTATTTTGTAAACCTAAAGGTGATTGGCTAACTATTTTTTTATATTTACTATAACAATGACATTTCAATAACTCACTAAGAACCTTGGGTGCATCTATTTAAGCAATGAGACTCAACTTGGTGAGCCTTGGGTTTGTACACAATTAACTTCTTTCCATGATATAGCTTCTTTTTTTTCATAGTGTAGCCGCTGCTCATCCTCGAAGGAGTTAAAACTCTCACGGTTCCACCCCAGGGCTCCTTAAGACCAACCAACCAATTACAAAGGATTCTCTTACAGTTGGTTCTCGCCAAGAATAATTCTTGTTGGCACAGTGATACGACATAAAGGACACCAAACAGGAGAGCTCTATCTTTTGTCCTACAACGACCAACTTCCTATGCGTTCACTGTGTCTCATTTGCACAGATGTGACAATGGCATTATGTTGACCATCTTCATTACAAGGCAGTTCTGTGCAAAAGTTCACTTATCCCCAAGTTGTGCTTGGAAATCGTGTTTGACTATGCTCTTTTCACCCTGAGTACAGGCAGTCCCAGTTATTGGAGGGGGTTCTGTTCCGATGGCTTGATGATATGCAAAAATTCCTAATAACAAAACATCGGTAATTTTCTATGCCAATGACCAGATTTTGGCACTTCTGTTAGGTATGTATTGGTGCCAATATGTACTCTATTATCAGCGCTGACAACCAGAAACTGGCGCATTTCAGTGCTGAAAATTGCCGATTTTCAGCACTAGACAAGTCACATAAAACTGGATTGCTAATAACCAGGGACTGCCTATACTTAGTTTCATGAGCAAGTGAAGTCTTAGCTTCTTAAAATTTTAGTACAGACTCAGTAGTTTTAATTTCTTAAATTGATGAAATACATGATTTTCATTTTTCATTTATTTGATAATTATATAGATTTTATGATTATAGTAATAAGTGAATGCAAACATGAAAAGAGTCATATATGAAAATAGTATAGGAAATGGGAGATATTTGTCAGGCCCTAAAGAGCTCCGGCACCTATAAAATTGGCACTGTACCCCTCTTGAAACCTTAAGGTGCTAAAAATGCAAAATAAATTCTTTCATTCTTCCTTATTCTACATTATTTAATATCCTAATATGTTTATGCTAAAAACAATATCGGTGTAAAAACACAAAAAACCATAAAAATTAGCAAGACCAAATGACGGCTCTCCAAGCGGGAAAATGTGATGATACGGGAGTGGCGATGTCTCCCATTAGTGACAAAGTGACTTCCACCATGCATGCAAGCACCAAACCCCAGAGTAACTTGACACCTACCAGTACATAATATACTTTACATAAATGATTACAATAATATCCATAGAAGTACATTATGATAAAAAGATTGAAATACTGGTTGTACATTATGTACATTACAGTATACTAGGACTATGTAGGCACTTAATAAGCAAAGGTTTGACATTCTCTACCCAGTATATCAGCCACTTTCTATGGTTCGATCTACATCCATATGACTGGTTGGTTGGAAACAAGCTCAGTCAAAAGTCAGATGGTGCTTGAACATATTTTGGTTTGGGTGTTGTTTCCTGTTCTTTATTGCCAAACCCTGTGGGTATCCACCATAAAGAAAATAGTTATTATCCCGTGACTATAACTATGACCAAAACTTAATCTGGGTTGTTGGGATTTTTTAATTAGATGCTAAGCCATGTCATCATCTGTCAATTTCTTTTGTAAGCTCTTCTGAGGACAGACAGCAGCTACACTATAAAAAAAGGGAGTTTTTGACATTGTAAAAACCTACTTTTGGTAGCTGCAGTGAGTCCTCAAACCCATCCACCTTCCCTGACAAAAAGGCATGGGACTGGGGTGAACATTCATCTTGCTGCATTTATCAAATGCAATTTATTACTACCCTAATTGCATTAGGGTAGTAATGTATTGCAACTTCCCTCGAACTTCTGAAGTTCCAGTTGCACGACTCCCTCTGGGAGGCTGTTCCATAGTCCAACAGTTTGAGGAATAAATGACCTCTGGAACTGATAAGTTTGACAGCGAGGCATATTTACTGCATACTGGTACCTGCTGTTCAGTTACTCTGGTTGCTCTCGGTAGGTAAAGGAGATCAAGGATCAATTTTGAATGTGAAAGATCTCTGATGAAATACAAGTTATGAAAAAGTGACAAACAAGAGACCATCTGCTGTATTCTAGTAAAGGGAGTACAGATGACTTTAAAACAGGTTGCACTGATTTTATCAGTTATAAATATAAATAAATATATGAGCCTTAAAAACTTTTTCAAAAAATCATAGATTTTCTCAGATTTATTTGTTTTTCATCCACCCAAACCCTTATAAACTGTCATGATTTCTATCAGTGCATAAGTAAATACTGCCCTGATTAGCCATTTTTGGAGTATAATTAGGGGGTTCCAAAGAAAACTCATAATCACATGAGTCATTAAAATGAAAAGTAAATCAACAATGGTATGTCTGTTTGATTTTGTTATTTAAAATATAAAGCAGAAAGCTTTCGTCGAGGAGGACCGTGCAGGTCATCGAAAGCTTTCTGGTTTATATTTTAGACATACTATTATGGATTTACTTTTCCATTAGGGGATCAGAATTTGGAGAGTAAAATTTATCACCATCTGCAAATGGATTCAAGCAAGGCCTCTACATATAGTGAACACAACTTCCTGTGCCTCTGTTATTTCCATCGTTTACACACTTTTTATTCTAATACAAAACTAGGGTGCCACGGATGACAAAAACTAGAACTTTCATCGCTTAAGCTAAGCTTTGAAAAACTTGATTCCTGAAATCATCTTTGAGCAACTTCAGGCTGCTAATCAAAACCCTATGCAACTTTCCAAATGAAAACCCTTTAAACAAATATTCACTGACATTTCAGAATAATGAATTTCAAGTCTTATATGTACTTCATAATATCCCCCCAAAAAATTTCACAATACAAAGAGGTAACATATTAACACAACACATGCAATTACTTCAAATAACAAAGATAAACAAGGAAAAAGGTTAAAGTTCACCATGTGGCTGGGTCTATTGCACATGCTAATTCTGTATGAATATTCTACAATGATATTGTGATAAAAAGGTCAAACTTTCACTCAATTCCAAGTCGTATTAGCGTTCACCAATTTCAAAAAAAAGGAACTTACGTCCCCACAAACAACTTTACAGCACTCCATTGTCTGTAAAGTCATTAATAACACAGCAGTACTGAGACAGGAAATGTTTCACCACATTTAAACATTCTGCTGTATTCATGATTGTGACATTCTATTACAGTATTAAACATTCTGCTGTATTCACGATTCTGACATTCTATGATACAGTATTCGATCTACCTGGTATAACAAAGTTAACAAAATAAGCATTTTTCTAAAAGAGTTAATGTAATAGATAAATATGTGAGATTAGTCAGTAAGGTTCTAAAGAGATTAAGTATATACTGTACTTTTATTATGTAGTAGTGTAAAATTAAAACTCGAGTATAAAAATATCCCCTTTATTAGTGTTAAAAGCAGTTAATTCACATGTTCTTCATAACATTCTTTAAAACCCTCCTAAAAAAAGAATATCAAATTTTAACAAGTAATGTGTATTTTCCTAGGATATTAACCCATGCTCTCATAGATTGAATACCGAGTGAAAAGCATGCCATGGTTGTCTGTTTACTTCAATGTAAACAAAAGCCTATCAGGTAGGCCTATGAGTCACTCGTGACCTGAGCTGGGTTAGTTCTTCCACTTTGTGAATCAGCTTCTTTATGGCACCACTCAACTCTGTTACTGGAAAAGATCAGAACCATAAGGGGCAGTAGAGGATAATAAAACGTCCCTATAAAAGCATAGGTTCGTATCGTAGGAAAAATACAAATTTACACTAAAAATTTGGCATTTCTTCTGACAGGAATATGAACCTATGTTTTCATAAATGGAGCCTCAACAATAGGTGGGAGGCCAAGCTATCTGGAGTGGAAGGTAGGCATTCTCTTAAATGACAGTGCTGCATCTTTCAGAGCCTTTGAATCTACCTCCTATAACTCAGGTCACCAACAAAAATTTTACTATGCCCAACTTTACACACCACAACCCAGTTCCCTTACCCCAAGGAAGGGGGAGGTGCATGGCTGTATGGTTGATGAGGACAAAGGACGACCCTAACCTCTAGTTGGCAGAACCTTCCCTTAGGGGTTCACTAATGTTACACCACCTGCTGGCCTACTACTACAGGGCCCAGGGTGAAGGTGTCCAACAACAAACAGAAACATGTGAAGGTCAACTGTCTCTTCCGCATGCCAACCTTCTGGACCTGTGGGATGGATTAGTCCTTCCTACATGCCACTGAGAAACTATGCCCCTAATGTCATGGGTTTGAATTCTTGTTGGGGGAAGTTTATAGTCTCCCAAGGACAGATATGCTCTGACTATGACTTCTCTTTGCCAGATGGAGATGGTATATCTGGAAAATCTCTCTTTTTGCATACCAAGAAAATTAAAAGCCTCTTACAGTTTCATCTGTGAGGGGCTGTGTGCTTCAAAAAGTACTGCATCAAGGCTCTAACTCAGCTAAGAACCATACCGTCCTTACCTCAACTGACAGTCTTCTAATGAAGGGATGAAGGATTTTTTTAATTTTATGCCTGGTACTGCGGGGTTCCATGGTGCATGTGATGTACGAATGAGCACATAGTTTCCACTCCCATGGCAGATTCAAAAGAGAGGAGGAAGATGGTCTGCAACATCAGATCTCTATCAGATACTTTCTTGGGAGGTTTGAAGGGAGGATGTTTCAGGGAGGAGAGGACCTCAGTAATGCCCCACACTGGTCTTAGCTCCCTTGGTGTGCACTTCTTTTCCTACTGCTCAATGATGGCAGATAAGTTCCCAGATGCTTGAAAGATCTATTTTCCTTGGCCTGAAGATAAGGGCCAAAGCAGCTCTGTAACCTTTGACTGCTGTGATGGAGGCATCCTCCTCATGCAGATGCACCACCAAGAAGTCTGCTACTTCCCTCACAGTGGTCTTGAGTAGATTGTAGTGCCTCTCATGGTATCAGCTGTAGAAGACCAACCATCTACCCTTGTCCTCCTGAACCAGAAGGTTGGGGATTCAAAAAGTTCTCTCAGCGTGTCTCCTAGAAGGAGAGTGTCTCATAAATAGTGGAGTGTGTCTGCAAACCACTCAGCCTGCAGCTATAGGGGTGCCACCAATGTCATTTTCGGTCCCTGGAACACTTAGGAAGCTGTTTACCACCATCCTCAACTGACTGAATGGAGGAAAGTCGTACAAGTCCATGTTGTCCCATGGAAGTTGGAAGGCATCCTGCAATGCTGCCCAATGGTCAGGGACTGGAAAACAGTACAGGGAAAGGTTGGTATTCCTTGCTGTGGTGAGCACACCGACTGTTGGGCCTGCCAAAGTTCCACCAATGTGTCGGCTACTTTCTGATTTGGGGACCACTTGGTGCCTGCTGCTACTTGCCTGGTATGTACCTGGCCATTAAGTCCACACCCTGGGACCCCAACCACTCGTGTATCCCCATTGCCAGATTGTTCAACTCAGGGGAGATGGTGCACCCTTAATTGTTTTTTAAGACTTTTCTGCCAGTTTTTCCTGAAGGTGTTGGAGTGTATCTCCAACCGGTTGATAGGTCCCAGAAATGCAAGCATTGTTCAGATGTGTGCTCCACCCCCCCTCTCATGATGTGTAAGAATACAGTGGACCTCCTGAATTTGCAGGGATGCATACTACACACCTGGCCCCCCTCCCCAACAATAGCTAAAATCTGGAAATACTTAAAATCCCTGTAAAAACACTTAGAACTGCCTATTTTGATAGTTGAAACACAAAAAAACTCTAAAAATGCTTATACCCGAGTATTTTGATAGTTTTCTGAAATAAAAAGTGCATTTACTCACAAAAATGATATGAAAGTACAGTAATTATTTAATATTTTTCAGTGAAAAATACTGCGTATGGGCCAATTTTCCGCGAATAATTGGTATATATGGTCCATAGAGAAATCCTTGAATTGTGAGTCTGCGAACAGCGCGGGTCGACTGTACCAAGGTATCTCTGGTGGGGGTCAGTTGAGTGGCATCCTCATCAGGTGATTCATCATGTCTACTCACCATTGTAGCTCATCCCTAATCCTGTCCATTAACTCAACTGGTTGTGACAGGGGTTTGCCTGGTCTCCTCCTGGACACCTTCAATTGCTGTTGGAGGGATCTGATATGTGCTCTTCCCCTTGGGACCAACTTCCCCAGACAAACCAGATGCCTTATCATGATTTTCTGAGGCAAGTTGAGGAATGGTTCCAAGATCCTCAGAAGACTGGCAGTTCCCTTGTTTGATGGAAACACCTTCCCCAACCAACACCTACTGGAAAACATGAGTGAAGGGTTAGGGGATGCTGCCAGTCCAATGCATAGAGCTCTGTAGTGATAGACTATTTCTGGGGAGAAAACTTTAGGCACTTCCTGGAGGCCTCATGGATGGGGATGTGCAGGTATGCATCCTACATGCCTAATGGCAGGTTGTCCTGGCCTGCTGGAAAGATCTCTGGCTACATTTGTTAACACTGCCTCGATGCAAGAGGATGGGAAGGTGAGGAGCACAGTGGGATGAGGGTGTCCTGAGATGCTCTATGGTCTTGGTTGGATCTGCTCCTCCAATAGGGTGTAGGCTACCCAATAACAGGGGCTTTGTGTCACCAAAGGGCAGTCTGTTCCCCTGCCTTGGGACAGACACTGTCCATTCCTCTGCTCCATTAGAAAAAAGAAGGGGTGCCGACCTCCCTCAGTGCTAAGGTACTAAGCTGAGGGGGTTGTGACAAAGTTTATCAGCTTCCTGCATGTCCCACCACTCGAATTGACGTGACTCCGTCTCCCTGGTGGGACAACAGTTCATGACTGTAGTTCTCAATCTGCATGCCTCCTTAAGTTGTGACAAAACTTGATATCTGGTCTTGGAGATGAGAGGGACACAAGTCGAAAAACACCTCAATGTATCAGAGGCTTGCTAATTCCACCCTTGCAATCCCAATGCTGCTCCTCTCTTAAATCCTTCAACAGAGGGGATTGTGGTGCAACATTTCATCAGGGAATGGAGGGGGACATGGCAAACCTATTGGCATATGGAACCTCCTAACTCAGCCTCTAAGCTGTCAGATGTTTCCCTCTCTCAAGAGTCCAGTCAGAAGGAGGACAAGGAGGAACCTCTTGTTACCTGGTTCCAAAGCATTATATCAATTCTGGCTGTGTACCTGTAAGAAAATATGAGAGAGAGAGAGAGAGAGAGAGAGAGAGAGAGAGAGACGAGAGAGACGAGAGAGAGAGAGAGAGAGAGAGAGATCTAGTATACAGTGGACCCCCCGTATTCGCGTTCTCCGGATTCGCGGACTCACACATTCGCGGATTTCTCTCGGGAACGTTTCCCTGCATTATTCGCAGAAAATTCGCGCATTCGGTATTTTTCTATGAGAAATATCCACAAATTCCTGGTTTTTGTTATCAATTTCATCATAAAATGCACTTTTTGTGATAAAACTATTAAAAAAACCAAGTATGAAAATTTTTAGTGGTTTTTCTTAAGTTTTAACTAACAAAATAGGCTGTTTTTTAGCATTTTTATATGGGTTCCAAATATTCGCAGATTCTAACTACAGGCGGTCCCCGGGTTACGACGGTTCCGGCTTACGACGTTCCGAGGTTACGACGCTTTTTCTTAAATATTCAATGGAAAAATCCGTCCTGGGTTACGACGCTTGTTCCGAGGTTACGACGCTGACGCTTCCGACGCTCCGAGTTAACAACGCTTTTAAAAAACGCATACTATGATAAAAATCCTTTATAGTTTAGCACAGTATATTAATAAAAATAAGTTTCTGGTTAGATTACAACAAAAATTTTGAGATTATGATGATTTTCGACACTTTTTATGTTGTATTTTTCTATGTTTTTTAGTGACGCCTCATATGCGGAACTAGTTTCCGAGCGAATGAATACATACTAGTTTACATATAACAGTCCAAAAGCGCAAATAATGAAAAAATCATTGCTTGTTTCCAGTAATAATAACAAAACGAAGTTTCTGGTTAGATTACAACGCAAATTCCAAGTATCCAAAGAGAGACATTATCCAGTAATTTGATCAGAGAGAGAGAGAGAGAGAGAGAGAGAGAGAGAGAGAGAGAGAGAGAGAGAGAGAGCGTCTTCCGACGCTCCGAGTTAAGGACAGAGAAGTGTTCGTTCGTTAAATGGCCTCTGACTCATGCCAGTAAAATGTTTTGTTGATACTAATAATATAAGCCTTTATTAAAAGATACGTTTACTTTAATTAGCCTATATGATACGTAAATAGTAATCAACTGTTCTTGTAGCCCTCAATATTTGGCAAAATCGGAGTATCCAAAGAGAGACATTATCCAGTATGTAATTTGATCAGAGAGAGAGAGAGAGAGAGAGAGAGATGAGAGAGAGAGAAGAGAGAGAGAGAGAGAGAGAGAGAGAGAGAGACGCTTTGGCAACAATGGTCTCGGGGGTTTTTATAGCTTCCTTCTGCTTGATGATCGTGGATATTGTAGAAGGATTTCGACCATACTCGTTTGCTATAATTTCATGTTTTGCTTCCATCGAAATCATTTTCTTGGGTTTTTTCTTATCACCTGCTTTGTCTTTAGCTTTGAGACCCATGGTTAATAATAAAATAAACAAAATAACACGAAAAATAGGCGCAAATACAACGAACTAAACAACGACGTGTTAACATGCAGCACCAACAAACAACAGACTGAACGCCAAAAAAAAACATTTATCGGTCGCCTATACAACTAACACTCATCGCAAAATCGTATCTCAAATATTTCGTTGTATATCAAAGCTTGTATTTTCGCAAATTTTCTGTTATATCTCAAAACATTCGTATATTAGGGCAATCGTATGTCAAGTTTCCAATGTAATTTGATCAGAGAGAGAGAGAGAGAGAGAGAGAGAGAGAGAGAGACACTTTGGCAACAATAGTCTCGGGGATTGACGTAACGTTTATTTTCTGAACAGATAGGACAGAGAAGTGTTTGTTTCATTAAACGGCCTCTGACTCATGGCAGGAAATGTTTTGTTGATACTAATATATAAGCCTATTTAAAGATACATTTACTTTAATTAGTCTATATGATACGTAAATAGTAATCAGCTGTTCTTGTAGCCCTCAAGGTTTTGCAAAATCACTCCAGGTTGTACATAAAACTTCAAGAATGTAGTGTCACCAGAGGATTACAATAGTTTTTACCTTCAAGAACCAGCATTCTTTTATGAAAATAACTCCAGGTTGTACATAAAACTACAGGAAACGACATGTAGTGTAACCAAAGGATTACAAGTAAGGTTTTTATAACTTTTTATTAGTTTAAGACATATTTCCAAGCGTCGTTCCGGCTTACGACGATTTTCGGCTTACGACGCGTCTCAAGAACGGAACCCCCGTCGTAACCCGGGAGGAACTGCCTGTATTCGCAGGGGGGGTCTGGTACGCATCCCCCGCGAATACGTGGGGGGGCCACTGTATATTAGTCAACCTGAGGAAACTGGCACAGGTGCTGATGGAGACGTAGCCGCTGTTACATTCTTGACAAAGCCTCCCATAAAAAATGAAAAATTAAGTGGAATTTCCTCTATCTAAAGGTCTGTCATTAACTGATGGGTCTAAAGCCTCTCAACACAAAAATGATTTATACACATCTAAAAAAATTCTAGCTGGATTTCCTCAAAGTATCCATTAACTGGTGGAGGTTGATACTGCTTATACAAGAGTACGGGGGAGGGGGGGGGGGGGGAGGGGGGGGGGGGGGGGGGGGGGGGGATACTGCTTATACAAGAGTACCTGTACATGTAGAGGAAAAACTCTGCCTAAGTAATTTTCTCAAGAGTACCTCATTACCCTAGAACGCAAATGTGGGCTCTTAGAGATCCATCCCTGTTTTGATCAAATGATCACTCTGTTGGTATGGGTTCTGGCCACTCCCCTCCCCAGCACCCTCCTCTTGTGTGTTGCCCTTGTATGGGAAGCTCATATAAATCTACTCTTTCCATTTGTGTTAGTGATGTACAGGCAATCTGGTTTTATGGTATTTGTCTAAAGACAATGATAACTTAATTTTCGGCACCGATATTTGCTGTTCCCTGTTTATCGGTGTTGATCTTTGGTTATTGGCACCGGTCCCCAGTTACTGGCGGCACTGATCCTCAGTTATTGGCTCTGATAACCAGGGATTGGTGCTACTACTGCCAATTTTTGGTTATCGTCACACTGTCAGAAACGGAACACCCCATTCAATACCCGGGGACTGCCTGTATATGTGTATGTAATTTTTTTTTTGGAAATTGCTCTTCCAAGTGACTTTTATAGTGAAATATGTGTGGAGAGGGTGATGAAGTAATAATGTGCACAGTGAACACCCCATATTCATGGTTTTCTTTCTGGAGCATATACTGTATCCCCATTATTCATGGAAACTTCCCCTATTCACAGTATTTTTCTATGAGAAATATCCACAAAGTCATGTTTTTTTTTTTTTTTAGTTTCATTATAAAATGCACTTTTCATTATAAAAATATTAAAAAAGCCTGGTATAAACATTTTTAGTGGGTTTTCTTGAGTTTTACCTAACAAAATAGGCAGTTTTAAGCATTTTTAAAGAAGCCCCAACTATTTGCAGGGGGGGGGGGTACCTATCCCCAACAAATACAAGGGAACACTGTATCAAAAGACAGGACAACTTGCTTCAGGTGCCTGAGGTGTGAGTGCGTCTACAAGCAGGCACAGGTCTGTGGGACCCAATGTTTGTGTTAGTGATGTATACGTGTAAGTGATTTTTATGGGAAATTGCTCTTCAGAGTGAATTTTATAGTGAAATATGTGTGGTGAGGGTGATGAAGTAATAAATGTGTATCCAAAGACAGGAAGACTTCCTTTAGGTGCCTGAGGTGTGAGTTCTGTCTGCCAGCGCCACTACTGTTCTCTATGCCAGCAGTGCAGAATCCCGGATAAGTGATCTGCAAAACATGCCTATATAAATCGGGTTGTGGCAGAGCATGCTAATACTCCAGGGACCTGCGAAAGTGTGTGAAGATGGACAAGTACTTAGCTTGTCTAGTTCTAGAGTACAACATATTATTTAGAATTTTTTAAAATTTGGGGGGATTTTAAATTTTTCTTTGAGTCACCCCTGAAATGGTTCAATTCTCTTTAGGTTTTTTTGGGTGAATTAAAAATAATTGAGAAATGTAATATTTTCTTTGTCTTTAAATAAAGTAAAAATTTAGTATAAATATTTTTGTTTAACTTTCTAAAACTGGGTCTGTCACACCCATCGTTTGTGGTAAGTAGGGTAACATGTGGTAAGTGGGTAACACAAGACGTTTGTGTATTTCCTTAAAAAACTGCTTATAAAGTGGTGGTGTCTACACAAAAGCATTTATGTTAAGAAAATTTCTAGTCAAATTTCCTTAAAAACTGCTCATAAGGCTAAGTGATTGTGTCTTCACAAACGCATTTATACACGTCAAAGAAAATTATAGCCAAAATTTCCTCAGGAGATGCCCAATAAACAATGGGTCTTGATACTTGTAAACTCCGCCAAGAAAAAGTCAAAATATCAAAGCAGAAACAACATAAAATGGGAAGAGAAATTGTCACAGGTTCTCCCACCAAATGCAATTCTTCTGCTCTGAGAATCTCTTCTCCAGGACAGCGGGCTCCAACTCCTTGACTCTGTCCCAGTGCATGCTTCCTATTCATCAATTGGTTTTGCTTCGCAGAGTCAACCTTCCCACTGGTTTCATCTATTCTCTCTTGGAGGAGGTTGGAGGAGGAAGGGATCCCTCTACTGACACTGTTCCTGTAATTTGCTCGCTCTCTCTCTCTCTCAAGGTGCATCAACCACTCCATAGACCTAGATTGCTCTCCCCCTACTCATCAAAGTTGGAGGAAGGTGGGGATTACCCAAAGGAAACTCATGAGTTGCCATGTTGGAATCTCAAACATTCCTACAGCATGTCTAGCCTTCCTACATTGTTGTGAATCTTCATCTGTCTGGCACAGGTGGTGAAGGCTGAAACACTGAAGGGCATGGAGAAGGACTACGAATTGGTTTCCTAGAGGGATTGCTATTCTTATGGCATCTGTTTTTGTAGAGAGACCACTGGAGTGAGCCATCCCACATCACACGTGGCCTCTCTTGTACGCTCTTGTCCCTGGCACAAAAAACACAGAATACGGGTCTACCAAAATCGGGAGCATTAACTACAGGGGTTGCCCTTGCCCATAATACAAAAGAAACTGGGTATCAAAACCTCCATTATAGCCATCAGAAACAAACAGAAGCTGGCAATGAAACACACATGGGGCATTACTCAAAACACTAGGTCACACAAGGATAAAAGCACTGTACAGCCTCCCTTGGCACAAAAATAACTATGTACAGGCAGTCCCTGGGTTACGACGGGGGTTCCGTTCTTGAGACGTGTCGTAAGCCGAAAATCGTTGTAAGCCGGAACATCATCAAAAATCCTAAGAAAACCTTACTTTTAATGCTTTGGGTGCATTGAAAACTATGTAAACTGCATTCTTATGGCATTTTTCATAAAAAAAACTTCAAATATTGATTATTTTGCATTTTTGGTGTCATATTTCATCTGCCAGATGAGCGTTGTAGACGTCGAAACCCTTGAAAATGCGACGTAACCCTGGAAATAATGACTGATGAATATAATTGAAAAGCGTCGTAACCTCGGAATGTCATAAGCCGAGACCGTCGTAACCCGGGGACTGCCTGTACTATAGTACACTGCACAGATCTAAAGCCAAAAGCTACTGGATGAGGTTAAGGCACTGGAGGGGCATGATGCTGAGGTGAAAACGAAGAGGACAGGAACACCTGACACACACACAAATCTCAACCAGTGCAAAATGAAGGTTTGCCACAATTGCACACCAAGGTGGCTGAGAACAAAATGGAAGTCATGGGTAACTCATAGCACTGACCAATAGGCTTTTGTTTTTTACTTAAGTCAGCATAGAGCTGCAACATACTTTGTACAGAGTACTCAATCTCTAAGAGCGTAGGTTTGTACTCCCATTGGAACAAACAGTATTTGGGTGACTAAAATAAAAAGAATGCCTGATGCCAATAAAAATAAGACAAATTTGGAAATATACAGTTTAACACCATAATCTTTAACACCATAATAAAGGTTACAAGATAAAAGCCAAGAAGTTAAACTAAAGTGCTAATATGACTTGGATACTCTAAGGATATGCCCTTTAAAGTCAAAGGTAGCTTGCACACTAATCGTGCTGCATCTGAGTTCTGACTTACTCTTGCGTCCTGGGTTTGCATCAATGGAAAGAAAACTGTTAATCACCCCCGCAGCACAATGTAGTGTTTAAATTAGCTTAATTTTTACATAAAATAAGTAGCAATAATCATAATAAATATATAGTGTAGCAATTAGATGTAAATGTAATGAAAATACAGTCACTACCCTACTTATGAACATTCAAGTTACAAACATTCAGATATGAACAGACAGGTTCACAAGTTCATATTTTGCTCTGCACCTATCCTACTAGTAAGAATTTTTGCAAAGAATAGACCGCACGGAAGAAGAAGAACCTGTTCCTTAGACCCCATCTCTGATTATCCTGAGTATTCTCATGATTAACTTCCATACAGTCTTACAATCAAGAGAATACTCATTCATACTTGTAAAATTTTTCTACTTATTTCTATCTTGCCTATTTAACTAGTTCTTTCATATATTTCCATTTTATATATTTTTTCTACCCACAGGAAATGTTTAGTATGTATTCTTGTCAATAGATGCCAGAAAATGATATTGTTATGATACAATAAAGTTTGTTCATACTTACCTGGCAGATATATATAATCAAAGTGCCCACCCACCTCCCCTCAGGAGACAGTGGCACTAGAAAAATCTGACAGAAAATGGGAATGGTTCCTTACGCCCGCCTCCCAGCGGCGGGAATGGGTACTACCACCTGGCCGACCACTGCGTGTGCCGGGAGTTTTGAAATTCTGTCGGACTTCGGAGAATACAGCTATATATATATCTGCCAGGTAAGTATGAACAAACTTTATTGTATCATAACAATATCATTTTGTTCATGAATCTTACCTGCCAGATATATATATAGCTGAATCCCACCTTTGGAGGAAGGGGGAGACAGATTCGATTTTGGGAAACAATTTCATATATATGATTGATATTTTGGTTCCTTAACTGTTAGCATAGCTGACTTCGTGAGTACCGTCACCCAAGTCTGCATCTGCTTTACTAGAGACTCCAGCTAGGTAGTGACCTGTGAAGCTGTTGAGTTCTAGAGGATCTGTCAACGGGGGCGTGACCACAATGCAACTAGATCCTATATTATAGACCTCCAATTTCGGTACTGCATTCCTAGAGGTGCCAGCAAGGACGTGACCTGTGTAGCTGGTGCGCTCTAATGAACTGTCACGGGGAGCGTGACCACAATGTGACAGATCATATAGGTGTTGTTTAGACACCGAATGCTGTTAATACTTCACTGGAGGTGCCAGCAAGGACGTGACCTATGTAGCTGGTGCGCTCCAGATGATTTGTCAATGGGGGCGTGACCACACTGTGACAAAAACATTTTACCCTACTATGAGGGCGAAGCAAAACATTACCACCTGACCTAGCCTATCTGGTTAAACTTCGTAAAACCAAGGCTAATGGAGGGAAGGCCGCCTAAGGCGGCCTACCCAAGACCACAAAAAACTAAACACCTACATAAACATAATAAAAATAAAAAATAAAAAGAAATAAAATTAAAAAGTCCAAACTAACATATTATTTTCTAAAAGATAGGAAGAGTGCTACTCTCTGTCCCCAATATTAGTTCTGCTGCGACATATGGGCCCAAAGAGTAGCAGTTCTCGTATGTAATCCTCACCTCCCGAAGGTAGTGAGAGGCAAACACTGAATTACTACGCCAAAATGTGGCATTCAAGATGTCATTGAGTGCCATGTTCTTTTGGAAGGCTACCGACGTAGAAATAGCCCTCAGTCCATGCGCATTCACCTTCAACACTTTCAATATCACTGTCTTGACAGGATGAATGCACTTCCTTGATGGTGCCCCTCAAGAAAAAAGCCAAAGCATTCTTTGACACTGGTAACCTTGGCTTCCTGACCAAAACACCACAAGTTATCAGAAGGACCTCTTATAAACCTTGGTTTCCTATCTTTTCAGACGGAGGGTTGACTTCCTAGCTATTGCTTAGGAGTCTGCTTCGTCTCAAGAGCCTCAGCGAGGATGTGACCTATGGGTAAGAGTTCTTGTGGGTTTGCCGATGGGGTCTTATCCACTTACTCGGCAAAGCCTAACTGGCATTTGTCAATGGGTGCTAATCCACTCATATGACCATATACCTATGCCTATTAGCATAATAAGGAGCACAACACCGATCCCGATCACCTGATCCTAACACGAGGGTTAGCGCTTAATTTTAAAAAGAGTTAAACTAAAAATTAACTCACTAGTTAAGGATCAGTGTCGGCTCCCTATCCCAGCAACGTATCCGCAGACACGAACAACCAAGAGAAAAGGATCTCTTGTAGGTTGAATTGACATCCTTCGTGTAACGGAGGTCAAACACAGAATTGCATCTCCCGTAAGTGACAGCTCATATGTCCTTTATGACATATTGTTATGGAACCAAGAAGAATTCATAAAAGCTCGCACTTCATGCATAGGTTCAAACGGACTGGACATGAGGAACTTCAGACTACATCCAAGTTCCAAGACGGCAACTTGGGTTGTTTGAACCTTCATCGTTTCGAAAGATCTCAAGAGATCGTGAAGGTCTCTGTTGTCCGCCAAGTCCAGGCCTCTGTGCCTTAAAGACAACTAAAAGCACACTCTTATAAACCCTTGATTGGTAGAGACTGCAAGTTTTAGATCCCTTCTCAGAAAAGGAAGTCAGCAATCTGGCTCACAGGTCGTGGTGGAGGAAAATGCGTTCTTCTTGCACCAACTCCTGAAGACTATCCACTTCGCTTGTACACTGCGTTGGAAAAACGCTCTTCTTGCACTGGCGATAGCTTTCGCCATTGACGTATAGAAGCCTCTCGCTGGCCAACTTTTGGATAGTCTGAATGCAGTCAGACTCAGAGCGAAGAGGCTTCTGTGGTACCTCTCGAAGTGGGGCTGTCTGAGTAGATCTGTCCTTACTGGAAGCGTCCTCGGGAAGTCTACTGCAAAGGCCAATGACCTCTGTGAACCACTCTCGCAGGCCAGAACGGGGCAAACAAAGTCATTCTCGTCCCTTCCGACACCGCAAACTTTCTCATGACTTCCCCTAAGATCTTGAACGGGGAAAGGCGTACAGGTCCATCCCCGTCCAGTCCCAGAGAAGTGTGTCTATCGTCACTGCAGCTGGGTCGAGTACTGGGGGAGCAGTACAGTGGAAGCCTCTTCGTTCTGGACGTCGCAAAGATATCCACGAGCGGACAGTCCCCATAACCCCCACAGCTCTTGGCATACCTCCAAAGCAGAGTCTACTCGGTTGGCAGAAGTTGACCTCGTCTGCTGAGGAGATCTGCCCAGACATTCTCTACTCATGCTACAAACTTCGTAAGGATCACGACGTCCAGTGCCCTTGCCCACAGCAAGATCTCCTTTGCCAGAGCACAAAAAGGGACTGAGAACTGTTCCTCCCTACTTCTTCAAAGTACGCAGAGCTGTGGTGTTGTCTGAGTTGACTTGGACTATTCGACGAGAGACTTTTTCTTGGAAAAACTGGAGAGCTAAAAAGATGGCTGCCATTTCCTTTAGGTTTATGTGCCAGGACACCTGTTCCCCTCTCCAGGTGCCTGCCACTTCTTTCCCCCTAATGATGCTTCCCATCCCGTGGTGGACGCCGTCGGAGAACAACACTAGGTCGGGGCTCTGAAGCTTGAGAGACACGCCCTCCGACAGCTACACTGGATCTAGCCAACATTTCAAGTGATGTTTTACCTCTCCTGAAATTTCCAAGATCATGTGTAGATTCTTGGTTTTTTTTCCAATTGTACTTGAGAAAAAAATGTAACGGTCTGAGGTGCAGTCTCCCCAAGGAAACAAACTTCTCCAGCGAGGAAATGGTCCCCAGTTAGACTCATCCATTCCCTCACCGAGCACGAATCTTTCCTTAGGAAGGCTAACACTTTGTCTAAGCCTTGCTGCTGACGTCCCTGGGGACGGAAAAGCTCGAAAAGCCACTGAATCCATCTGAATCCCCAGATACACGATGGATTGGGTTGGGATCAGATGTGACTTTTCGAAATTCACCAGTAGTTCCAGGGACTCACCAACGATTAAGTTGTTTGAAAATCCTTCAGACACCGCGTTTGAGTGGGGAGGCATGAATGAGCCAGTCGTCCTTCGAAGATAACAATTGCGAAGGAGGAGACTGAGGGGCCGCAGGCTGAAACTATTCTTCAAAAGAGGCTCAAAGCCATCGAACCAAGACCTCTTCTTCTTCTCAACTGACACACGTTCGGGAAGATGGTAACCGTGCTCTCTAGACAACCTCTGGAGAGCTGCATGAAAACTAGAGAGCAAGGCAACTGGCGAAAGAGCGGAACGAGGAGAAGGAGAAGGGACTGCCTGTACTCTTGATTGGCAGCCTATCATCCTTCCTCTCACGATGTGGCTTTGCCTTTCTCACTGCAATCAACAAAACAAGTTGTTTGTTGCAAAGACACAATCATCCTTTTCGATGGAGAACATTCCTTCTCAGGCAAAAGGCTGATCCTTTGAGAAGACGATGGGCGAGGGGAAGCCCTCCTCCTTCTCACATGGACCGCCAAGGATATATCTTAGGAGCGACCGAAGCGCTCAAAAGCATACTCATCGGAAGACGTCCTCTCCGTGAAGATCGCAACACAGTAGAAAAGAGAGAGGACGTGAAGCGTCCCCCTCCCTGAGACCCTACATCATACATCTCAGCTCTCTTTTACTGCAGAAAGTCTTCCAATTGCCCAGGAGACGACTGCAAGCAGAAGGAGCTAACGGACGAGAAGCGTCCCCCTCCGAGGAACCAAAGACGACGGCCGCCTGTGCGACCTATATCGTCTTCGTTCTCCTCAGAGGGAGCGAGAACCCTCCGAGAGTTCCAACTCCTGCGCGGGGAGGACGTCTCTGAAGACTAAAGTAATCTTTCAAAGATTCAAATTCTATGAGATTATGAGCCATGACATCACCTATAGACGAATCTTGACTATGAGAGATGTTCAGAATCATTTCTAGATCATCTATGCTATTCCAGTTTTTCTGCAGGAAAAACTGGAGAGGTGTGAATTTCAGTCTATTCAGGGAAAACAAACTTCTCCAGCGAGGAAATGGTCCCCTGCAATTCATTCATTCCCTCACCGAGCATGTTTCCTTCCCTAATAAGGCTGCGTTTCACTTAAACAGGAGTAATTTGAAGACACTGTAGAAGATTGTTCATTTGTTTCTTCCTAAAGTCTCCTTCCTGAGATCCATTACTATTCTCTGATTCTCGGCGAATGTCTGAAGAAGCATTACGTTGTGCGTCCATGCCAAGAGTCCTGCCGAGCGTCGCGCTCGGCGCTGTCGTATTTGGCAGCGGAAGGAGTCCCCTTCATAATCGAGCAAGGGACGTCTCGGCGAACTAATTGACTGCATCTCTTGCACATCATTCTTGTTTCGAGGGAAATCATGTGTGTTATGCCGCCGTAGACTCGGACAGAATTCTGTTACCATGCGGTAAACAGAACGAAAAGGTCTAATACATATATATATATACATACATACATTTATACATATATAAACCATATATATATAATATATATATACATATACATATATATATATATATATATATATATATATATATATATATATATATATATATATATATATACATACATATACACATATATATATATATATACACATACTACATACACAAATATATATAATTTTTTTTTTTTTTTTTTTTTTTTTTTTTTTTTTTTTTTTTTTTTAATGAAAAAATTCTCGCAAAGTGAAGATGTTTAGCCATGTATGCTAGAATTCCCTTCAACCCGAGGCTAAGGCCGTGATTGTAGGGTAGAAATACGGTTAGTCCGTCAATCCCGCAGGAGAGAGAGAGACGTAACCTACTGCGCATAGCAGACATCAGATGGAACTGAGCACTGGCATTACGCATTAGTGACAGCAGACTCTGAGAACGTTCGTCGTTCTCGCACTGCTCTGCCTGAGTTGCCACCTACACCATTCTACGAATGAATAGGTTTACTATCATTATAGAGCAGAAACCAAAATCCATCAAACTAGTATATTTAAGCGAAACTGAATTTGCTAAATATAAAAGGCTAACTTGGTATTGTCATAACAATACCTTAAATGTTTAAAAATAGGGAAACCGGCAACCCCTGAATAGTTGCAGGGAGAACCGATTAAATGTAATAAGAATAATCGTACTCTCGGTTGTCCTCCGTAGGAGTTAAACTATGGTATGAGTATATAACTTGAACCATACAACAGTTTGATAGTAATATGACGTAAGGGCAAAAATAATATTACTATGATACAACATCGCTTGTTCACCTTTACCCGGCAGATATATATATACATATATCTGACTGGTAAGTTTTATGAACAAACGTAGAGTATTTTAGACACTTGGACAGCTACCTCCCTACTACATTCTGCCTCACCGAGGTAGGGAGAGCCATCACGCGGTAGTGTTTTGTCAATGAGAAATTATACGCTTACGCGATAGAATGAACACTCATGGCATTATCACTATTCTTCACTACACTACTATAACTTTCCAATGCAAACATGATTCCAGGCTACGCAGAGATTTAAGAATCACAGATAGGGTATTACCCTCCAAAGACACTATTGTAGGGCCCGAAGGCATCACAGGTCTTTGGAGGGATAAATTCTACTGGACGGGTAACTTGTGTTACACGCCTGGAGGAAGACCTCCTTACACTATCACGTTCTAGTTTACGTACCTATGATTCATAAGCCTTCCACGCAGAATCAGACATATATTCACACTCGTTGCAGCGCTCATCAAACATACAAACATGTTTCCTACAATTCGCGCACACTGTATGAGGGTCTACCGAAGTTTTCGGTAGCCTAACCTTGCATTCTTCCACACAACATACTCTGGCCTAGTCGAACTAGATCCAGACATCGTAAGTTTAAGGAAAAATCAAGCCAAAATAAAAACAATCCACAATTAGCGTATGCCTAACCACCGATCCTAATCAAATAACCAAAAATCAATCGGGATACTCAAGTGACCAAAAGAGTTCCAAAATCCAATGACGGAGGTGCAGAAAACACTTGTTATCTGCACCGGCGACAGAAAATATCTGACAGAAAATGGGAATGGTTCCTTACGCCCGCCTCCCAGCGGCGGGAATGGGTACTACCACCTGGCCGACCACTGCGTGTGCCGGGAGTTTTGAAATTCTGTCGGACTTCGGAGAATACAGCTATATATATATCTGGCAGGTAAGATTCATGAACAAAGCACTGTTTACTGAGTGAACTTCCAATGTCAGATGTTGCTCCTGCAAAATTCTCTTCAAGTTCATAACTTTTAAAACATGGGAAAAATACTAAATGTCAAAGCTGCATGAGTCTGAACTTTATTTTCTTCTTTTCACCTACCTAGCATCCATAGTCATTCTTTGTATGTACTAATAACATGCTGCATGATTTAAAACTGCTGTGAAAATAGTATAATCTAGGATTCCTGGGTTAACTAAGGAATGTAATCTAACTAAAATTATGCACTACATATTAAAAACCCACTTACGAACAATTCAAGATATGTGCAGCCATCTGCAACGTAACTTATTCATAAGTCAGGTAGTGATTGTATAGTAATTATTACCATATATTTGTAAGGTTCACACAAACTATGAATACACATACATTTTCAAGTTCTGTCCCTGATTGCACCGACAATAACCATTATAATTAAGTACCAGTACAATAAATTATATAAAAACTTTATCTCATATGATCGCATTTTCACTTGCAATAAGGAATGATTCGACATATGTGAATTAATTTACTTTGAGATAAAGTTATGATTATTTAATAATTTTTTTAATATCATTGCTAAGAGTTGTCTTGTCTACCATGAAGATATTTTCTTATCTGATTATTTATAGCACCTGTTAAACATAAAGAACCCAAATTCTGGCAAGTTACTAATTTAAACAGACTGAAGAAGTATGGCTTACTGAAAACAAATCCTGAAAATGACTGCAATAAAAGGTTCACAATTTTGAAAACTTAAAAGGGATCAATACAATTCAATGGGAACACCACCCAACACAGTAGCTACTTCATCCTATTAAATTAGTCAACAACCAATCCTGAAATAGTTTTAGCTTTTTGTATATGACTTGTCAAGACACCACAGGTAATTTGCTTACTATGCAACCCTGTCAAAAGAAACACCTGATAAGCTAAATACAGAAATGGGTTTGTTTTGATTAATATAGTTTTCTGGTACACAGGATAACTTATTACATTCTGGACCAACCATTTCCAACCACTTTTAAAAAAATTCAAATTTTAAGCCTTCATTTTAACTACTTTCATGCTAACCCAATTCAATACCAAGATTTCCTAACATATAACGATAAGAGCAAGCAAGGTTATGCTCATTTGGTCAAGGAGAAAGCATCCCCACTGCAACGATAGGACTAAGAGCTTTATAAGTTTCAATACAGAATTTGAATGTTTCGCAAATAATGTGAATCAAAAGACAGTTACATCTCCACTGAGCTGCATTGACAACATTCTCTAGTGAAAGGTTTTAAAGGAAATAAAAGACTTGCTTGCAGCACAGATGCCATTAGGCTTTACATTATTTTCAAAATAGGTTAAAGTTTAGGAATCAATTTAAACCAAGCATTCTTGATAATAGGAATGTTTGGCCTACTAAAACCACAGAATAAATTCTTAAGTCCTCCTCTTAAAAATTCAGTTAGAACTTTAAGGGTTTACCTGGACATTTCAACTTTTTCATTGCCTACCAAAGCAGTTAAATTAAGCACTGACAAATCTTGAAATGGCTTTCACTTGTCTTTTCCTTTGGCAATGATAGAAAAGAGAGAGATTTCCACTAGAACAAAGGTTACTTACAAGAGAGGTTTGATGAACCCTAATACACTTTGCTGTAGAAAGAGCTGAAAGAAAAGTGTCTTCAAAGTTCTTAAGATTTGCCTTATCTGAATGCTCAAACTGAGGTAATGTTAAACCCTTAAGGACTACATCCAAATTTCATCGTAAACCACAATAAGATTTGAAATTTCCTGCTCAAAAGGTAAAAAAAACTTCTTTCTTCAGCAACATCCCTTGATCACTGACACAGAAAACTGCTTTGCATAGTACTAAAATACTGGAAAAACTTATTTAGGATATCTATAGTTGTACAGGTACTGGATATCTCTCTAGACAAATGCCAAGATCTACAAACTAACCACTGTTAATGATACAGTCTAATAGGGGCCTTCTAGATTTAAGGATTGCTTCCCTGGCCATTCCATAAAGAAAAAGCCTCTAGTTCGTAACATACTGTTGACAATCTCTGTGCCGTCAGAAGCAGCGTGCGGAGGTTTGATGGGATCATCTCTAGTAAGATTGTCTGAAAAGATCTCTTCTGAACAGGAGGAGGGTAACATCTACTGCCAGGAAAGGAAGTTCAGGAAACCATTCCCTTTGGGAACACAAAGGAGCTATCAAAATCATCCATGTGGTCTGTGAAGCTTGCAACTTGTATTTTTCTCAAAACAGCGAACAGAGGAACCCCGTAAAGATCTATATTCGACCACTCTTGAAGAAAGGCATCGAGCCCATGTCTGAAGATTTAGGCATGGAGGGTAGTAAACTGGGAGTATTGCATTTTGGGCAATCCGGAACAGATTGATACTTGGGTCTCCCAACTCCCACAACGTCTGGTAGACCTGTGGAAGATCTCGTTCTAATGGAAGACCTTGCCCTTTCCTCTGATGTTGGTTTGCAATAACAATGTTGCTCCCTGGGAAAAAATGAAGTAAAATAATGTTCTTGGACTTCATCTAAAGGAGATGGATGGTCTTTGCTAACCTGAACAGATCTATATAGTTGTGTCCAATTTTCTCATTATGTAAGAACATGAGGCTGAATTGTTGGAAAAGACTGCAATCATCTTGTCTCTGACTAGGTGTTTTGCTTGCAAAAGACCACTGAAAGCCATATAAAACTCTGGTTGTTGACAAGCTGCTTGCCCTTCTCTGCAGTCCAACTCCCTGATGTCATGTTTTTCTTAGAATGGCTCCCCAACTCTGCCTCAGACATCTGAGGATGATGTAAGGTCTGGGTTCTTGAGTTTTAGAGGTAGACCCATCAAAACTCTTCCAATAGTGATACAAAGTTGTCTATTCATTTCTCATTCAGAAAAAACTCTAAAGTGAGTAAATCTTCGTTCCCAGATAAACAATCAATTGGATCTGAAAAAGCATAGATTTGTTGACATTGAACACCATGCCCACCCCAGAGGCTAGAAAAAGATGATCATCTTTCACTCTCAAGATTGCCTAAAATGAGTTGGCGAGAACTAACCAGTCATCCAAAAATATAAGAGAACTCTGATACAATGCAGATGACTCCATCCTACTGAAGATGCTAATACACAGGTGAATACTTATGGTGCCAGACTCAGACCAAAACAGAGAGCTTAGAAAACAAAAGAGATATTTCTTTGACTAAGGATGTACTGCGATGTGGAAGTATTCGTCCTACATGTCAATAGAAATCATCCATTTGCCTTTCCAAATGAACGCTGGGACTTAACTGAATGACCCCATCAAATAGAGAGAAAAATGAACAAACTTGTTGAAACTGGAAATGTCCATTCCTGGCCTCCATTATCAGTCCATTGTTACACAGCAAGGCCATCAAGCTAATTTTAATCTAGTCACTGAGGTTTTCACCATCAATTTTCTTGTTCCCAAGACCTCAGGGAGGAGGCTGGAGGCCAGGAATGGAGGCTGGAGGCCAGGAATGGACATTTCCAGATTCCTTGCTTTACAATCTTTGATTGTTTTAACCAGTTTCCAGCTAGCACTAAAAGATTATTCTATTGTTAAGACCGAAGGTTTGTTCCACGTATGAATAAAAATCCTTTGGAAAATGCCTCAAATTCTAACCAGAAGGTGGTTGAGAGAAAGGTAGCAAAGGGCACAGACCTAAAATGTTAGACACACCTTGGTTCCCTGTCAGCAGAAAACAACTGCTGCAGGCCAGTCCAGAGGGTATGCTAAAGCCAGATGAAGGCTACAACATCTCTCTCACGGGGGAAACCAAAAGTTGATCACTATGGGAAAAATGCAATCTTCCCTCATAATATATATGATCCAATGGGTAACTAATAAAGGGATTTTGACGTAGGAAAAATCTATTTCTGGGCGAGGAAGCCGTGTCGCCCAGTGAAATCCCCCCCTGGTTTTTCCCCCCCCTTGCAGTGCACCAAGCTTCATTGCTATCGATAAGTATGACGTCACTGACGCCTTCAACGGGGTAGCTAGGTGTGACCTATGGGTCGGCTCCCCGTATTTAGGGTCTTTTGATGAGGAAAGGCTAATTGGAGGGGTTGCTGTGGTAGTGTTTAACACTCGCCCCAGTTTTATACCGACACCTTTTATATAGGTGAGTGAGTCAGAAGCTTCTGACATGTCCAATTTAGCAGTTCTCTGGTATTATAGCAATATTTTACTAGAAATAGTGCTAAAGCAGACATATTTCACTGGGCGACACGGCTTCCTCGCCCAGAAATAGATTTTTCCTACGTCAAAATCCCTTTTCTGGGCTCAGCCGTGTCGCTCCCGTGAAATTGTACCAGAGAAACACCAAGCTACATCACCCTGAAACGAAATAGAATATTAAATTGTATAAATTAACACCATACACCAAGTCAAATAACAAAGAAATGTGCTGCGGTAGGTAGAATGTTAATAATGCTGGCATAATGGAAAATATTCATATGACACAAGGACAGTACTATATTGATGTTGTAGCAGGAGACACTGACCTCCCTACAGCTTTTGCATGATATTAAAGATCCTCCAAAGACTTAAGGTAATGCTTTGGACAACCCAGTGCGACTTCCAACCAGTATACTTCTTCAGATCATCAAGTTCATATATTTGAAGAAATTTACAGAAGTTGTTATAGACCGAATACCACTAGCTTTGGGAAAGGACCCTGGGCTGACTTTTTCTTGGTAAAATACAAAAACTGCTGCGCAATGCCCTTTCCTTTTAGAGATATGGTACCACCCACCGCCCACATGAAAAGGGGGGGAGGGGGGCCTTCGGAAAAGGTAGATGTTCTAGATAAATAGTCCTTAGGAGTTTTAACAGGACATAAAGAAGGATGTTGCATAATCGGAACAACCTTCCATGGTGATCACCTTACCAAAGGGTTCTTATTCTTAGCCATAAAATATTTATTTGGTGAAAGCAACACGTCACCCGAGGAAAGGAATTCTATATGCCCTTGGCCACAAGATAAAGATGACATCTGCAATGTTCTGGCACCTGAAGCCAGACTTAATAAAAACAGTGCCTTACGCAAAAGGGTTTGGCAATCACATTTGAAGTTGTCTGTTTTAGAGTCTAACCTGAAAACATCGTTAAGAAACCATGACACTGACGACGGCCTGTGAATAAGCCGCAGGCGTGCATAAGCCCTTGGATTGGGGTGAAATAAGACTCAGATAGGATCTACCAAACCCGAGAAGAAAAATCTTTTTCAGAGCTGATTTAGTGGCTGTTATTGTGGCAACTGCCAAGCCTTGTTCGAATAAAGTCCTGAAGAATGTTATAGCCACGTTCATTGTCATTACTTTGACATTTGATTCCCTGAGAAATGTAGGCAATTGTTTAACTGCTGAACCATACCGGCGAAGTGTAGATTCTCTTTTGTCTGACTCCAAGAACAAAATGTTCTGTGGATCAATGTCCCCTACCCTCCTACCTGCAAACTTCATGAAATCCATAAAGATAGGGTTTTGTGAAGACCTGAGGAATCGAACACAGTCACCGTTTGAACTTGTTGCGACAGCCTCAAGTCCGGGAGAGGGTGAGGACGAAGACCTAGTTCCAGGAGAAGGGGAAACCAATTGTTCTTGGGCAGTAAGGAGCTATGAGAGCCACCTGACCTTGAAGGATTTCAACTTGTGCAGCACCTTCAGGAGAAGGTTCACTGGAGGGAATAAATAAACCTCCCTCCACTGGTTCCAACCTATACTCAGGGCGTCCGTAGCGTATGCTAGAGGGTCCATATTTGGGGCTACGTAACAAGGCAGCTTGTGGTTTGTCCCTGTAGCGAACATATCTACTTCCAGACCCGGTACTCTCCTACAAACCCTCTTGAAGGATTCCTGGTCCAGTGACCATTCTGACTCCAGGGAAACTGACCGGGACAGTGCGTCTGCTACTACATTGTGGACTCCTGCCAGATGGGTTAGCCGATAGATGCCAGGTGTTCTTGTCAGCTAGAGAAAAATTGCTATCACCACGTGGTTCACATGACTTGACTTTGAACCACCTCTGTTTATACCGTGTATCACTACCGCACTGTCGAGAGCCAATCTGATATGAGTCTCCTCCGGAGGACGGAGCTTCATTAAGGTCAGAAACACTGCCATAGCTTCCAGGATGTTGATGTGAAGCTTTTGGAACTGAGGTGACCAAGTTCCCTGAACCTTGTCGTACTGTGAATAACCTCCCCAACGTGACAGTGATGCGACTGTATGCACCAGTAGGGACGGGGGAGGGAACTGCAACTGTAACTCTTTGGCTAGGTTTTCGGCCATTGCCATGGAGTAGACGTTCCTTGGGAATCAGAGGTACCCGGCCAAACTTGTCGCGACACTTGGCATTGGCCTTTGAACGTCAAACTCGATTGATGTCCTTGAGCTTGGCTTTCAACAGAACGTCTGTGACTGAGGCAAATTGGAGCGAGTCTAGGATCGTTCTCCTGATTCCTTCTCGAAGCCTTTTTGCATTTTAAGAATTGGCTTGTTACCTTGGCATCCCCTTCCCTGATGGAATGGAAAGATTGTGTGAATCCAAGCCCCAATGGATATCTAGCCACTGGAACTTGGATTCTGGGGCCAATCGTGAGTTGGTCCTGTTGATCTTGAAACCTATATATTCCAGAAAGATATGACCTCGTCCATGGCTTTCATATACTTGTCTTTGGCCATCTCCCAGATTAGCCAGTCGTTTAGGTACGCCACCACCAATAAAACCTGAGACCTTAGCTCCTGCACCACTACCTCCGCCAGTTTCGTGAAACCCTTGGGGCTATATTTAAGCCCGAAGAAGGGCATCACCTTGAAGGAATAGGCTTCTTTCCCTAGTTTGAAGCCCAGGGGGAATGGATGGAAGTGCCGAGCCATCGGGACATGATAATAGGCGTCTGTAAGATCTATAGAGGTGGTGACGCCCCCACGGGAAAGTAAGGCCCGTACCTGAGAGATGGTCAGCATTTAGAACTTGTCGCAAGGAATGTAAAAGTTTAAACGGGACAAGTCTAAGATCACCCTTCTTTGGTCGGTCCCTTTCTTTGGGACACTGAATAGACGACTCTGAAATTTCAAGTTCTTTGTCCCAGAGACTGCTCCCTTCTGGAGAAGATCCCTGGAGTAATCCATCAACCCTTGGGTTGGATGCTGATAGATGGATACTATGCTTTCGGCTCAGCTGCTGAACCCCCAACGATGTTAAAAGAGATACAGCCTGCCTCCTATTTGAGGAACTTCATTGAGATGATGAGGGTCGGGTTCCTTTTCTGACCATGCACCTCTAGCTCGCCCTTGGGCTCCTGTTCCTCCACGCTGACGAAAGGGGCCTCTAGCCCTGCAACCCCTAGCAACCTTGGTAAAAGGTTGAAATACCCGATTCTCATAGACCGGGTTAAAAGCAGGCGACACTGAATACAGTGGGGGAACCTGTTGGCTAGCCGACGGCGAAAGGAAGACAAATTGATGCTGTTGTCGAGGCTGAGCCTTAGAAGATGAAGGTTGGGGAACTTGCTGAATTAGAACAGCTTGTAGCACAGGATGCTGTTGCGGAACTTGGAAAGGTTGGTACCTTCTTTGACCCTTCCTAGCCCTAAAACTGGAGGAAGAAGACTCTAATTTCCTTTTGAAAGGAATGCCCCAACGCAATCTGATGCTTTGATTAAAACATGATGCCTCGTTCTGAACCTCGTTTACTGCCGAAGCTGGGAAGAGATCTGCACCCCAGATTGAGGAAGCCAGAAGCTTGTTGGGTTCGTGCCTGATCGTAGCCTCGGATAGAACATGCTTCCTGCCATTTCTCTTAGTAACCGGAAAGCCGTACGAGTCACATTGCATGCTTAAAAGTAACTACTCCACAATGACCTTAAACAGCGATTCATGAGCGTACTCCAGAGCCGCTGTCTCCGTCATCACTAGAGAGTTAAGAGACCTTGCAAGACGTGTCCTAGCATCAAATTCGGCTTGGATCAGTGCGTCTGACACAGGCGCTCACTAAACAAGTTGATTGCACAGTTTGGCTTAAGACTTGCCTACCGAGAATGTAGCCGGCAAACTTCCCACAAATTCTCTCCCTACCTGGGAGTAGCAATGATGTGGGATCTGTCTCGCTAAGCTGGGGCTCTTCCCGAGTCACTGCCTGAAGGGTAAGTCCTGCTACCTTTTATGTAAAAGGTAAGGAGTTCCTGTCATCAGACGTAAACATCGTGAAAGGGCTTTTAAATGCTGTTACCTTAGTATTTGAGCAGATCCACTTCTAGGCTCCATATCCATACTTGATGAGCCTGATTGCTAGAAAGGATAACAGTCCCCTTGGAGACCTTGTCCTTCCTAATCGAAGCTGCCTCCATAAGCCTAACATAACCTATAAATGGTGGCCATAACCTTTCGGGGAAGAACTCGAAATCCTCGAGTCTACGTGTACCACAACCTTCTGCAGTCAACATTCCCGCTAACCAAACAGAGCGAAGTTTGCTACCCTCCAAGGATCACCAGGGTGGAACGGAAGGAGGCAGGGCGTGGACCCGTCAGGCATGCTCTGACCTTGCACCAAGTTACTAGGAGGTGCCAGAACTGCCGACTCCTGTCTGAGATCTGCAATCAGGGAGTCCTGTGCACCTAAACTTTTAAAAACACCCTTTCAAACCTTGCTGCGACTGAACTGACTAAGCTAGCAAGACCACTGATCTGATTTAAAATATTCGTGTTGAACAGGTCTTTGCCGACTAAAGGGGAACCTTCCAGCCCTCCCTACGGTACCTTATGAGGTATCCGATCTCAAGACGTTGAAGGGATGGGACTTGAGGGGCAATGGGAGAGTTCTCTCCTTAAGGCCTTGGATTTGTAGACTTAGAAAAAAAATCTCAGCCTAGGTTTAATATGTGTATGAACCTCTGGCACCTGCCCAGGCCTTGGCTTTGTGTCTGATTGGCTTTTAAGCAAGGTTTTACCCAAAGGTTTTCTCTTTAATCTAGGAATCACAGAGAAGGAATGCGACCTGGGAGGGGGCAAACCTCTTGTGAAACCCATGAAGGAATTGGGAGTAAAGGGAGAGGAAGAATCAGAGTCACTCGAGGAAAGACCCCGGTGACCAACTAGGCTAAGCCTCATTAACACTGTACTGAAACCATATCTAGTGTAACGGGCAAATCCTCACTAATTCAAGTGAGACTACTTCCAAACCAAGGTCCAGCAACTCTGCCTCTTGCTGTTCCATAACTGAATCTTGAATTGATTTGATAATTGGTGCTGCGACTTTTGGGTCAACGTATCTGGCAGCTTTCCCGGCTGGGAAGGCTGCCATATCTTGAGGTAGAATATAAGGCTTAGCTTTCCCTACGTTCAGTCCAAAACCTCCACCCAGATTTTGAGGGTGGAGAGTGCAGCATGCTTAACAGGACTGCATCCGTCTCTGTAATGCAAGGAATGTGTCAATTTCGAGTAAAATCTTTGAACATTATCCTTACATATGTTGATTAATTAATGTAATTTAATTTAAAGAAATTTTTATTATTATTTTTTTTTTTAATTTATATTTATTATTTATTTTTTTTTTTTTATTTTTTTTTTTTATTATTATTTTTTTTTTACACTAACAAAAGTAGTGTAATATAATTCCATCACAATATGCATAGAACAAGCAGTGCGGTAACTTACCAAACAGGTAACCTGTTGTACAAGGCGCAGCAGGCAAAGCAGTTTTCGTGATGCCAGACTACGGAACCGGTAAGCAATACTGCGCACGGGGCATGGTTCCGGCAAACATCATGGTTGCACGGATCCTGTTAGACCGGCAACCAGACACTGAGTGGCCTGTAAGTGCAATAATATATAAGAACAATTGCACAGACTTATTAGGATTATTATGATAATAATGTCAAATATGCCGGAGCATTCAGGACTGAAATAATATATATATATATATATATATATTCATATTTTTACGTCCCGGGCACTGTGTAATAATTAAAACAACCCGGAGCTGTATGACCCGGGGTGGGGGGGTACACGAAATAACACGGGACGGCCACATGAACTCGCAAGTTCCGTGGCAAAAGAAAGGAATATATATATATATATATATATATATATATATATATATATATATATATATAATATATATAATATATTCATATATTTACGTCCCGGGGACTGTGTAAGAAATAAAACCACCCGGAGCTTTATGACCCGGGGTGGGGGGTACACGGAGTAACCCGGGACAGCCACATGAACCCGCAAGTTCCGTGGCAAAAAGAAAAGAAAATAAAAATAAAAAAGAGAACTAAATTAACAAATATCATATCTCCGCCTACGAAGAGTAAACTTCCGTTAAACATAGCCCTCAACGACTACCAGAGAAGCCGGAATCTAAATCCGCCTTATGCAGAGAGGGAATGTTTTAGGCGGATGGATGTAAGCTCCAGGAGCTGAAAGAAGCAGAGCGCAACAAAATCCACGGAAGCCGAGGCTGCATGCGCAAAGCAATCATCAACTCCGGAGGTGGTCGGCTGAGAAGCGACACCCACCAACCTAAGGTCCTGGAGGACCCTCTACATCCCCCCCTCTGCTGATGGGAACGGCTGTCAGCGACAACCGAGGCGAGAGGATCACCCAACTACTGGGGGCCCCACGGTGAGGGGGAGGAGGGATGGGCTGATGGGGTGACGATCACGTGAGCAGCGTACCCTCGCAAATAAAAGATCACGAGGAAAACGCAGGCATAGCCTATGTAGGCTAACTGACCTAGCATCCAACATTTACATAGAGAAAATAAAATCAATTACTTAAAGCTAAAAGAAAATCATGCTTTAACACGGGGGAAATGAAAATAAACTTACGTAAATATAAAACCGCAATGAAGGCCACTCGATAACGGTGGGCGCAAAGGGAAAAACTACTTGCCTACTGACAAAACGATAAGAAACGGCAAGCAGACGAAAAGAAAAAAGGGAAAATTCTTGAATGAAATAAACCAAACTTAAAAATAACAGGGGGGACGGTGGATAAACGGCGAAGCACGAAATAAAGAAACGTGCTCGAATGAAGACCCCCGTGAAAAACATGAAAATAATGAAAATAACAAAACATAAACGAAAATAGGATCGACTAAAAACTGCCACCCAAGAAATAAATAAATAAATATATGTACTGAAATATCACATGTTACAAGCAGAGAGGAAGACCACTCGAAATCAGTACAATTCAAGGATAAGCCGTAAAGGCGACTTGCCGCCCGCCCGCTACTTATAAGTGATGCCTAATAAAATCCTAAATAAAGGCAAAACGAAAGGCAAATTCACTCTCTAAATATTGAAAAAGGGCGGAACCAGTACTTAACTTGGGTGAAGAGGTAGATTGACGATCCGTAATCAAGAATAAAAATAAAAGAACAAATAGCTATATTCGAACGTACGAACACGATATGGCTATCGATAAGTATGACGTCACAGACGCCTTCAACGGGGTAGCTAGGTGTGACCTATGGGTCGGCTCCCCGTAGTTTAGGGTCTTTTGATGAGGAAAAGGCTAATTGGAGGGTTGCTGTGGTAGTGTTTAACTCTCGCCCAGTTTTATATCCGACACCTTTTATATAGGTGAGCGAGTCAGAAGCTTCTGACATGTCCAATTTAGCAGTTCTCTGGTATTATAGCAATATTTTATTAGAAATAGTGCTAAAGCAGACATATTTCACGGGAGCGACACGGCTGAGCCCAGAAAAAGAGGACTACTCCTCAATTTACCTATCATTTTTCTCCTGAACCACTAGGGAGCATAAGAAGGTGGAACAGAGGGAGTGAGAGAGGAATTGACCTATCAGGCAACGGAGGAAGAGAAGCAACATCGATGAAGGAAAAAACTGAGTAGGCTTATGGAAGGCCCTAACTAATTGTTTACATACTCTATCAGCCTCTCTCACCTTCCAATACTTCACAAAATTATTAATCCTCTCAACTGACTGCTCCTCATTTTCTTCACAATGAGAAGAAAAGCTAAACACATATCCCTACAGGTAGGCTAACACACACATGGCCATCATGCACAACCGAAACATTCGGCAATAAAGTGACTCGTCCAGTTACATCAAATAAGGATGAAATGCAGGAAAACAGCTCCATCAAGGCTATTTATTTTTCAAAAGAACCATGGTATTAAAGCCACTGAGGGATCACCTCCCCTCTTTTTCATTCACAGTTCCTGTGAGGAATTAACAGGAAAAAAAGGGGGATACAGAATCTGTATGTGTTAAACTTGAGACAATGACATAACAAATTCAACCTTGTTAGGATAGGATACAGGAAAACAGCCCATTCTGGCAATATTTTGACAACCTTCTAGAAAGGATAACATTTTCAGGACCATAAAAAATGACAATTTGTCGAAAATTGCATTTTTCCTAACTATACAAACCTGAGGTCCTTTAACAATAGGAAGTAGCTAGCGGCAGCTGGAACGGTCGTAAGCTTCGAACAAGGGAGCAACGGTAGTTAACTGCTTGTCCGACAGTCGCGCGGCAAACAAATCACTTTTGCTTTTGGTTAGCCCATGCAAAATATGCAGAGTGAGGGGTGGCATGAGGAGGACTATATGTAAAGGACCTCAGGTTTGTATAGTTAGGAAAAATGCAATTTTCGACAAATTGTCATTTGTTCCGATACGTAATACAAACCATCGGTCCTTTAACAATAGGAAGACTCACTTCTTGGTGGGTGGAATCTGAGTCTTTTGATGAACAGACTGGTGTTCGTCCATCCCTGGAATGCCTCCCTGGTCGTAAGAGCGAGGGAGGGATCCCAAGCCTCTGTCCGATTGATCGGGGTGTGCACCGCAGGATCAATGGTCAGACCTCTGGTCCGAGTACTAAGAGAGAGGCAAGCGTATCTCTTCGTACCAGCAAGCAAGAACTTGTTCCTGTTTGCAAGAGGCAACATAAAGTATGGGTTGTCTCAAGCTGGCATCCACTTCCTCCCCTTGTTGGAGGAAGTGGTGGATATACGCTCCTATCCCTAGTGAAAGATAGGATGGGGCTCTGTTGAGTAGCTCACCTGCATCTTGTCCTTAGTCCAGCAGGGTGACGACCGTGTGTCCCCTCTAACCACAGGTTAAAGGGAAGGGGAAAAGAAAAAGATGGGGCAAGAGGAGACCAGTCCACACTCTCATTCACTCATCCATTCTTACGGTCACACCAAGACTCGATGCTGTTCAGCCTGCGAGGGTCTGGGTCGCTACACAACGTGTTGAGCAGCCACCACGGGTCCCAAGGAAAAAGATCCAAGGACCTGTGGGCAATATCCCGAAGGTAGAAGGAAGGGCATGCGGTCTGGTTGGACCAGACCCCTGCCTTCAGTACCTGCGCCACGGAGAAGTTCTTGCGGACAAGGCAGCATCTCCTTCGCATCGAAGGCGGTGAAGTCCATTAGGGAGGGGATTGTGAACGACTCGAACCAATCGTCAGGGACCGCCAAGGGTTCTGAGTCTTCGCTACGAAGTTAGCGGTACGAAATTGAGCGTCACGGATCCCCATCCCCTGGATGCTTGACTTCGCAGGAGAAGTCATGCAGTTCCTCAGAGGAAAAAGAAGGAAATAGTCGCATGACCTATCCCTCTTCTTACTTCGGTGATGTCCAGTACCCATACTGGTCTGTCCGTTTGCCACGAAGTCTCTCGCATCCTCCTATCCCCATGCAGCGAAGTTCTCGGTAGTGGATAGGACACCGACACTCCATGGTGGGTGTCGATGGTATAGGTACTGTGACAAGCTATTAAAACGAAGTAATGATTGCTCTGTAACAACCGAACTAAGTCAACAGCATAGTTCGTAACTGACTCGGGCGCTCTGACAGCTGCCGACTGACTGCGTTCGGTAGGAGGCAAGTTGTCAAAGCATCCGAGTAAGTCACGTGACCTTCGCCTTTAAAGGGTTATGCCGAGAGACCAAACAAATAATGTATTTGTTTGTCACCAATGCCGGACAGCGAGGTGATGATTCTCTTAAGGCATGTGCCCAACAGGCGAAAGTCAATTGCCTTCTAGAGACCAAGGTCCCTGAAGGTAAAACATCTCATGGTTGTTGAATCTCAGCTAAGGAGAAACAATACTATGTACCGTTGAAGACGAAGGTAGATATTGAATGCAACCTACGTCTTCACAGATGAATCGAGAGAAGGATTTCTCAAGATTCATAACCTGTGCTTACAAATGACTGAAAACGCTAACCGCTGTTTCATTGCTGTCCGGTGAGAAGTCGTAGTTGCAATGAAAGCGGGGCGTTCTTCAGTAATGAAAACACAGGGGAAAGCCGCCTGAAGAACTGCTTCTCATGGGCTGACATTTGGAAGTTAGAGCTGTCAGGTCGAGAGTAGGCGATGTCTTCTGACACATCTCGTAATTCGGGTTGAACAATGAACAATTGTACACCTACGAATACGAGATATTTTGAAGACAAACTCAGATGTCTGCAAAATCATTCGCATTATCGCAGTGCGATGCAGCGGGAGACTTGGTACAGACTTCTGTTACCGTGCGGTAAACAGAAAGATGAAAGAGTCCAAGAGATATCTCTGTTGAAAATTCTCGCAATGTCGAAGGCGATGGAATCTAGCGTCACAGCAGTAGATGGTCCTTCATTATTGCGAGAATCCCCGTTAATCAGAGACCTAAGTCCATGATTGTTGGGCAGAGATACGGTTCGGTAGTCAATCAAAGCAGGGGAGAGAGAGACATACATGACCGTGCATCTCGGAGGCCCAGCTGATACTGAGCTGCTATCAGGCAGTTCAATACGCAGTAGTTGAGCCTGAGCTCTCGCTGACTCGTCATCCTGAGTTGCCAGGTAATCTATTATTCCACGAAGGAATGCGTTCGGCTAGAACTACCGAGCATAAAAGATATGCTCGAGCAATTATATTTAGGCGAAACGAATTTCGGTAAATATAAAAGTTGAAATGGTGTTGTCGTGACAAAACCGTCAGTATATAAAATTGAAACTGAAAACTCCTGGGAGGTTGCAGGCAACCCCGAGTTGCAGTTCAATTAGAACACTTGTCTTATAAGTCGCAATCCGTAGATTAACTAGGATGTGCGCCTTACCCCCTCGGACAATTCAACTGCTTAGTAGAATCATGTCGCGAGGTTAATATACGTAGTATATTTGTAGGATTCTGAACAACGATCTCCATCCTAATTTCTTTCCTTCAAGAAAACAAAATAAGGATTGGAGATCGACCACCTTCGATCTCTATCAAAGAGAGTGAAGGAAAGTCTCCTCGAAGGAAAGCTTCAATGGTGAACAGAATACTAAGACGATAGTTCAAGCCAAACTGGATATTCCCGTCCCGATCTTCTCTATTCCAGGTTGGTCGCCTACTGTGAGATAGTTTCTTTCAGCAGCAGTCTTCTTCCCAATGCTAGAAATTCCAGGCATTCGAGCATAGGGCGAGGGTTCCCGATTTCTCGTGTAACATATCGGGGATTCTCGTCTCGCTCACTTTGGACCGTGGTCTCGCCCAAGTGTTTGGAGATCGTAAAAAAACTCGAACACTGAATGCGCTAGAAATTCAGTAGAATTCTAAGCAGTTGGCGAAAACCCCCAACCGAATCCGAAAAACGATATCGGCTGGTGGTCCTCTCGATTCCCGTAGAAATCGAGAATGGGGCAGGATTCCTCCTCAACGACCGGGGCTTACGTCGGGTAGGACCCGAAGGTCCCCCCGGTAGCGCAGTCCCGAAGTGTTGGGATCCTACAGAGAAATCTCCGTAGGATCCCTCCCCTTTCCCTCGTAGCCGTAAGGAGAGAGGGAATGGGGGAGAAATTGGATACTCGCTCACCTTCCCAGTGGAACTAGCAGTTGGAGAAGAGTAGGAGCAGCCATCGCCTTGCGGCGATGGCCTCTCAGAGTCTGGGAAAACGTATCGTCAGGAGAAAACGTTTTCCCGCGGAGGTTTACGAACTCTCACTGTAGGTAAGGGTCTGTCGCCACTGTGAACGTCGTCTGGGTGGGGCTGATCGACACCTGACAGGAGAGAGCCGATACCGTCCTCCGACTCATTCCAGTCCTCGTCGAGGTCGAAACCTCTCAGGCAGGACCGAAGGAGTATTTAAATACGGTGTCCGAAGCACGTAGAAACGCCGCTGTCGCAGTAGAGGAGGTGGAAGTAGCTTGATCGACCGGCCAGAACTGAGAGAGCCTTCTTGTCCGGAGACGAGAGACTCTGGTTCGAGACAGAATCGGCAAGCTCCGATCGCGGCAGACCCACCGTCGGTTTGGGTTCCCTCTCGGGCCCCAAAACGACTCGAGCAGAGACGTGGGCTCTGCTGGTGGGAGCGGCAATCCTTCCGCAAGGTCATTATGCTGACGAATCAGCTTAATGACTTCTGCAAATTCCTCTGTATCTCGGGAATAACCGCGTCTTGCGGAGTAGGACCGTCCAGTCCCTCCAACAAGAACAGATCCCGAGATACTCCTCCTTCAGAAGGAGGAACAGCGGCAGACCCCTGACGGTCGCCTCCCAGCTATTGCGCGTATGTCCTGGTCGGTCTAGAACGTGCCTGGTCCATACGGCGTCATAGCGGGATCGCGAGCGGCGCACCTCTCGCGATCACTCATAGGTACCTCGCTCCTCCCGGTGTAGCCCGAGGAGGTTGAAGGTACAGGAGAGGCAGACCTGACGCTCCCCCCTAGCTCGCTGGCAGGACCAGCGTGCTTGGAGGGCTGCTGCTGATCGTCAATCCGCGGAGGGTGGCGATCGAGCAGCAGGCCTAGCCTTGCCGCTCGCCTGGGGCGAGAGGCTCGGCTAAGAACGTCGACGCTGATCTCTAGCGTCAGGCGAGCTGTTGCTGGTTACCGTCTCCGCCCGTCCCGATGGGGAGCGGCGTCAGGTGACCTGCTAGGCTCGCTGTCGCGGTGAGACCGGCGAGCGTCCTCTCGGCGCGATCGAGCCGCTGGTACCAGCCGTGGCTGGTACCGACGGCCGTCGGGAACCCCTTCCTCGCCTCAACCCGTGGCTGGTCAGCGACCGTCACGTCAACCCGAGCAGCCAGCTGCGAGAGCGTCCACTGGCCTGGCGAGAGTCGTCTGCACGACACTCGCCAGTCTTCTGCTCCGCGCTTCGGTCTTGACGGCGAGCGAGCTCGGGTGTCCAAGAACTTTTGGGCTGGACGGTCCCTCCCAGGCGGGGAGACCGTCCCACTCGTACTTCTCGCTAACGAGAAGCCAAGGCGGATCCTGGTTTAGCGGCAGAACCGCTAGAACCAGGCGAGAAAGTGCCAGCCGAAGCTGGGTACTCCTCTGGTCCCCTTCTCTTCTCCTTGGCCTTAAGAAAGGAAAAGACGGGCCCTGTCCCGAGGGAGCCGGAGGACCAGCAGAAGAGCTCCCCAAATCGCCGGAGCGAGACGGGCCCTTAGAAGATCCCGAAGGAGCCTTCTTAGGGGGGAAAACCCGGGTTACCAGCTGGTCGCTGCAAGAGCGGCCGCTGGCCTGGCAAGAGTCACCTGAGCGTCTCTCACCAGCCTTCTGCTCCGTGCCGCGTCTTGGCGCCGAGCGAACTCTGGCGCCGAAACTTGGCTGCACAGTCTCCCGAGGGAGAACGTACACTCGGGATCTCTCGCGAACGAGAGACCGAGCCGGAACCTGACGTAGCGGCATCGCCGCTAGCACCAGGCGAGGAAGTACCAGAGCTAACCGATACTCTCGGTCCCCGTCTATCTCTTCCTTAGGAAAGGGGAGAGGACGGGCCCCGCTCCCGAAGGAGCAGGAGGACCAGCAGAAGGACCCCCCGTCCCACCGGGGTGGGACGGGCCCTTAGAAGTTCCCGAAGGAGACTTCTTAGGGGGGAAGGCAGCCTTCTTCTTCTTCGGCTTATGGACCTTGGAAGTCGAAGGGGAAGAGGCAGCAGCAGACGATGAAGACGAAGATGACCTAGGTTCTTCCTTCTTCCTCCTCTCGTCAGCTCACGCAGGACAGTCGTCAGGTCCTCCATCCAGGCTGGAGCCGGGGCTATTGCCGAAGCAACACGGCCCGACTGCACCTGTCCGGAAGGACCTGGGACTGGGGAAGACAACCACCGTGGGCAGGACCATCATGGACAGGCTCAGGAACCAGGAGCGACAGGAACAGCAACCAGCTCAGGAGCGGCAGTAACAGCGGCAGCGGTAGACCCAGAAGGGACAGCCAAGCCAACAGCGGGAATCACATCAGCGGCAGGTACGGCAGGCCCAGCGATCGCCTCGTAGAATCATCGGCAGCCAGCGGAACCTGGTACTGGCGGCCGGTCCAGGGGCGAGCTGCTGGAACAGCGGAAGTCTGGGGCAGGCAACACGAAGAAAACAGGCGGCGGCGGCAACTCCCCCTCGGTACGGCGGCGGCCCTAGTAGCGGCAGACGGCGTCACCGACACAGCATGGGGAGTGTAGACCAGGAGGGGGGGGGAGCAGCATAAGCGGCCGTGGTAGTAGTGGAGACCGCCCCAGACCTCGCTAGACGCTGCATACCTGTCCAAGGTCGTCTCCCACGGATGTAGCACCTGCGGTAACATAGATAGATTAGTAAGAGGGGTTCCCTCACGCACGGGGGGAAGACATGCCCCACCCCGAACGCAAGGAAGACCCCAAATACAAAATACAACGAAGAAGCTGAGCGGGGGGCAGGAAGGAAGACGAAGAATCGGATACCAAGGGAGTCGCGGGAGAGCTTTCCGACGACTTCCCGGCAGACCTTTGCTTCCCCTACCCCGCACAGCAGTGAAAAGTAATATGAAAATGAAACAGAATACTGCCCTTGCGATTCACTTCATACAATTAAAGGGGAAAAGATCAATTCCCGGGTAAGAACGGAAACTTGATCCAAATAATATGATGCTATCATAAAATATATATAGAAAATGAACAGAATACTGCACTTGCGAATTCACTTTCACATAAAATAATCGTAAGGATCAATTCCCGGGTAAGAACGAAAATTGATCCAAATTAAATTTCATGCAAATAAATAATGAAAATGAAAAGAATATTGCAATTGCGAATCCACTTCATTGCATTCTATATACAAAATAAAAGGCTCGTGCTGAGCGCAATCACACTCTCGGTAACGAACGCACAGGGCAAAAATATAATGAAAAGAGTACTTACATTTTTCAATTACACACTTTCGCCCAAAATACATGACTCGGCGCGAGAGCGCCCGCCCTCGGCACCGAGACATAATTCAAGGGTTCAATTCATGAACAGAGAGGAAATCGCCGCATCTACGGCGATAGCTCCATGTTGGTTCATAATTAAGTAATGAAAATGAAAACAGTGTACTTACAGTTTCATTTATCAAGTCCAAACAACCATTAGTAGAAAACACAATATAAACAAAGCATACGACGATGAAGCGGGCAGAGAGCGATGACGAACACGTCCTTCACACCCGCGGCCGAAAGCAAAAGTGATTTGTTTACCTCCCAGTCGCGCGGCGCGTGACTGTCGGACAAGCAGTTAACTACCGTTCTCCCCTTGTTCGAAGCTTACGACCGTTCCAGCTGCCGCTAGCTACTTCCTATTGTTAAAGGACCGATGGTTTGTATTACGTATCGGAACAAACATGCTTCAACAGATTCAGGTAACTTACTTGCCTGAACAGGAACTGAGGTACAAGCTGACAAAGTTGAGTGTCATCCCCAGTAAAAAGGTGAAGGTAACATGAAGCAGCATGATCTATAGAACACTTAAAAACCAATGGAGAATCATCCAAATTGGGGTTGAAATCCATCAAGTGTAAAGAATGAACTAGGGTGGCAGAAACTGGCAAGTACATGGACTGACAGGGTAAGGTGGCAGGCGCCTAAAAAAAGTAACATATCTGAGAACACCAACAATGAAGTAATAAATAGGATGCAGTTGGGAAGAGCAGAAATCTTGGAGAATGGGTGACTTACTAAGTGATTTATTAGGAGGAGGAGGAAAATACACTCTTTATTTATAATATACTACTCAGTCAAATACCTAACTGATGACAGAAATAAACACATGTTCCTCAGAAGAAGGAGCAACACAAGAAGAAGAAAGAGATTGTGTAGACTTATGGCTGGACCTAACTGTCTACATAATTTGTTGACCTTTCACAATTTCTGATACATTACAAAATTATTCACTTCAATGTTAGATCACTTCTTACATTCTTCACAAATGAGAAGAAAAATCATTCATTACCCCTAAACATAACACCCACACCATGTGGCCATCATGCCAAACTGAATAAATTCATTTCACACAAAACTTTACGCATCTATCTCTGCTTGGTGTAGATGACATGATGAAAAACAAAAATCAATCAAGCCCAATACCACAAAGGGAAAACCATCCAAAATACTATGGTAAAAATCGGTACAGCCAATTCAAACCATGAAAACAGAAAACAGACACAGCAGGAAGAATTCTGAACTTTCAAACACCTTCTGGAGGGAAACAGGTGATTATAGATGGTCCATCTAGGTTAGCCAAGCATTACTCCTTGGTTTACTTTGAATGCCAATCACACTTAATGGCGCAAATACCAAGCTAGCTTTAATAGTAGGTAACATTAATCCCAAATAATCCTATTTCTTATTGGCATGACAAGTAATTACTCAAGCCTATTCCATGGCATCACAAGAAGACCATGCCTCACTCAAGGTTACAACCCATAAAGTTCATGCAATTTCATCTTCTCTGGATTTCTCCAAGCAATTTCATCCTATTTGGAATTACTCAGGCCTATTCTATGGTATCACTAGAAGACTTAGCCTCACTCAAGGATTTCTCCAAGCAATTTCATCCCTAGTATTAGGTTTTGAAATACAATTTGGAGCTCACTGCCAACCTTAGCACAAGCACCTGGTGTTACAAGAACACTTTTGCAAAGTTTCATCTTTGTGATGCCACTCATAAAACACTAGATTTGTATTCAGTGGAACATTTATTGAGGCAGACCACCAGTCTTCAGCAGAATCATCTTCCTCATCCTCATGCACCATTTACCTGTGGTCTGGCACACTGGAGGCATGCTTCCTAGAGTTCCTTGTGCTGGGTGGTTATCCTTTGGGTTCTACTTTCACAGCAGACCCATTATTTATGAAGTGCCCATCTGAAGGTGAGTCTCCCATTGCAAACTCTACTCATGGAAGCGCTCCACTTTGACTGTCTTGCCAACTCCCTACCATTTTGTTCTTGGAACTGAACACCTAGCAGCTAGGTTTTCCTTTCTTGGCTCCCTAATTTTGTACAATAAAACTAGCTTTTATACAAACCCATTATTCACACACTACAATGCCCTCCTCCCTTCACCTTTCTCTTCACATGGAACTTAGCACAAAAGAATGGAAATTAGTACTATAGTACTATTCATAACAATCCTGGAGTTAGTTAAGCTTGTGCACCGGAACGTTTTCTGTTTTGTGCACATGGATGAATTTTGCACAGTTCAAGGCTATTTTATAATTAACTGATTTGCATAAAAACTAGTTTAATTGTAAAAACATTGTTTTTCATACATTTAAACAAAGAAACTTCCCTAATACGCATAACATCTTTATGCATTTCACATGATAATTTCTTTGTTTAAAAAATTCAAGCCTTATTTCAACAAGGAAATATCATGGTACTATAGTATACAAGCATAAAAAAAACCTTGCATGCCATGCAGCCCTCAAATGCTTTGTCTCCCATATTCAAATTCATCATATGTTTTGTATATCAAGGCAGTTTTATTTTCTACAGACTAAGGCTAAGATTATGGCATATATAAACATATGTCTCAACATATTCACACACACTGTGCCACAATCCTTACACCATAATAAACTAACTTCAGGGATGGAGGATTTGTTATTCATTTCCAATCATCATTCTATTGTTGACCAGATGGCACCACTCGACCAAACTGAGAAAATGTACAATTATGTACTTGTGCAGAATAGAACTATGAGCGATGTATTCTGCATTTTATATGTTAGAAGCTAAAATAGTAACAATAATTACTCTGATAAGCGATTCACAGCCTGATGGTTTGGTATGTGTGCAATATAAGCTCCTCTTTTTGCAAGTAATATTCTTAGTAAATCAGACCAAGTCACCTGCATTGTTCTATTCATATCCAAATTAGTATCCACTCTCTAGGGATGATCCTTTTAATAACCAATCAATATTTTTACCTGTCAACTGACTTCACTCCTCACTTCCCCTACAATCAAAAATAGCCATATCTATTTACAGGACAAGACTTTATGTAAAGGGAACTGGAACAAATGAAGATAAAACTTATTCAAAACTTCTACAAAACATTACAATTTGACATATATGACTAAGAACTTCTGCTTTCCACATTCCACTTTTTGCCTCTTATATTCTCTGGTCTTAAATGGTGACTTGCTGTTAGCATTAGAAGTTTATTCACTGCTTATAATAGGGGATTTCTCCAATGTTTATTTTTCATTATTACTTTTCTTATTTATTTTTAGTTATTGATGTTCAAGTCCATAAATATGTCACTTGTGGTCTATCATAATAGTTTATGAGTTGAAAATACATATTAACAATTATTTTGATATGTGAATCATAGCCATACATTTTGTCTAGCCTAGCCTTTCATGCCACAGTTTAACCATTCTCCCACACATTTTTATTGTGAGTACTATAATAAAACCCCTGAAAATAGGCTATAAATTTGGTCTCAGTAAGTTGCATGATGCATGACTATATATATGGTATATTCCTGATGTCATAAAAATAATCTTTACTTTAAAAATTCCTGAATTTCAAAACGATAGGATCTCAAACCTTACAAGAGAGCAATCTTTCAGCTTAAAAAAAATATTGCTTGTCATACTGTAAACTCAACAGAAGTTTTCAATATATATGATCTTACCATTGGATGGACAATAGCTCTGTAGTCGTGATGGATAAAAGCTACCAGACTGAATCTGAAAGTAAAGAAGTAGAAGTTTATTGAAACATCTTTACATTTCCATTAATTACATTCAAGTTTAACCACATTACACACACACAGCATAGGACATACCTGGCATGATATGTTAGCAATGAGAGATCTGCAGTGTGATGTAGTGGCCCGCTTAATGGCTGAAACTGCCTCTTTACTGCGAAGGAAACAGGGAACCTTTACCCCTAAATGTTCTTGTATTGTTTCCAAACTTTCGATTTCTTCTGCAATGGGAGGACCTGACCATCAAGAAGAAATAAAATTAGTCATGAAAAATGCATTCAAATCCCAAGTTTGAATTATTTGAAAAAAAATTGTATCCAAAACAATAGTAAATGCCTTATCACATAAAAAGCAACATCAAAATAAAATGCCTATATGTAATATTATAAAAAATCAAAGTTAAATTTACTTTATACATAAACTCTGAAGAATTTACTGAGCCCACAAAAATAAGTCCTTCATTCAACAACAAATTTCCTGAGATTTTTTAAGGTTTATAAAGATAGTAATACATACTCATTAAAGACAAATTAAAGACAAGTATTTTGGCACTGTCTTTTACAGATTAATTGGTGATGCAATTATTTTCTGAGACAGGTATTGCCAACAGTTTTCCATTTGTGGGGTCTTCCACAAGTTCAGACCAGTGACGGATCTAGAAATCTTTCATGGGGGGCCATTTAGGATTTATATATACAGTGGACCCCCCGTATTCACATTCGCGGATTTCTCTCTGGAACATTTCCCCACATTATTCGCGGAAAATTCGCCTATTCGCAGTATTTTTCTATGATAAATATTTACAAATTCCTGGTTTTTTCACCAATTTCATCATAAAATGCACTTTTGGTGATAAAACTATAAAAAAAACCAAGTATAAAAATTTTTAGTGGGTTTTTCTTGATTTTTAACTAAAAAAAATAGGAGGTTTTAAGCATTTTTATAAGGGTTCTAACTATTCTCGGGTTCTATCTATTCATGGGGGTGTCTGGTACGCATCCCCCGCAAATACGGGGGGACCACTGACATTATATATGTCCATCAGTGGAGACATCATGTGCTCATTTATCTTTAGGAGCAGGTTTTACAATTCATTCACACTGTTCTAATGATTCTGTCTAGCTTTCTTTAGAATTTTTCTACAATGCTGCTGTTTGCAACTTCTGGTGGCAGTTTATTCCATATGTCCCATATCTTGTAGTATGTAAAGAGGCTCCCAAAATGCAATGTGTTGTATCTCTTCAGTTCTAATTTCCATCCATTACTTCTTGTCTGGTTTTCATTTAATGTGAAGAGGTTACTGTCACTTTTGTTACGCCTTTCAGTATTTTGAATGTATCTATTGGTTGTCCTCGCAATCATCATGTTTCTAGGTCATACATGCTCAGGATCTCTAGTCATCTTTGGTAATTTATTTGCATGATGGAAGGAATTAACTATGTGGCTCTTGCCTGTACCCCTTCTAATCTATTTATGTCCTTTCTTAGTGTTGGTGACCCAAACTGTACTGCATATTCAAAAGGTGGTCTAACTACTGATGTGTAGAGCTGCAGCACCGTCTCCTTATTTCTGTATCTGAAATGCCTCTTTATGTATCCCAATAGTTTCTGTACCCTCTTTTCAGCTTTTATGCATTTTTTGTGGATTGTAAGTCCTTGATAATAATAACTCTAAGGTCCTCTTCTTGTTCTATGCTATTTATGACATTCCCATGCAGCATGTAAATGTCATGAGGGTTGTTTGTTCCTATTCATAACACTACATTTACCCAGGTTAAAAAGCATTTGCCATATTTTTTACCACTCTCTTATTTACCTTAGATCATTTCTTAAACTTTCCACATTTGGTTTTTTGAACAAACAGATTCAGAGTGCTTCTTATGTCTAGTATGGGCCTCCAGGCCCCTGAGGCCTTGAGAACTACAAATAGTCGGGTGTAAAACCCTGGAGTTAGCAGGTCTTCTACTAACTCTATAGCTTCCTTCTGCAAGAGGGACGAAACTTCTTGTGAAAGAGCAACGAATTTCTCTGAATTTGCAGAGTAAGCTGTCAAAGCTATCGGAGAGCTGATTAAGGGTGGATCGCTCTTGAAAGAGATAGTGTAGCCCTCTATCAAAATCTCTACAATCCAAGGCTCTGTCCCTCTTGCTTCCCAGTTCATCCAAAACTGGCAGAGCCTTGCTCCTACAGATGCACAGAAGACTGCTCCTTCACTTATTAGCTGGAACTTTGGAGGAGGATTTCTTTATGATATGTGGAGTGGAGGGCACCCTTCCCCACGATCTAGGAAAGGAGCTAGAATTTCCCTTACCAAGAAAGGGCTGAGCTCACGTGGAAGGAGGACATGTACTAGGAGCTGGTTCTCGAGGGTGTTTGGTCTATTTCCTCTGGAGGTCCTCCAGGAAACAATGTCTACTGTCCAGCGGAGAGTAAAGTAGAGCGGACCTCTGAGTATGCGACACCCCTTTGGTAGTTAGCAAAAATCAAAGTTCTCTCTTTTTTTTTTAGAATGCCTAGTGTAAAGAGAGACGCCAACTCTAGGGAACCATCCCTAATACCTTTATCTAGACAGGATACAACTCCTAGAAGGTCCGTTAAGGAGTCCTCTTCAGGTGACGAGCATTTCTTAATCTTGCGGGCCAAGCCCTTCTGGCCAATCAAAAAAGCTAGTAACTTCAAAGACTCGGAAGATGTTCTTAATAAGATGGTCCAATTCCAACACTGAAAACATTATCTTGGCTGAATTGAACACCGATCTTCTAAAAGAGACAAGTCTATTTGCGGCTGAACAGACGAAGTATGCTTAATAAAACCTAGAATACGGTCCAGCTTACTCTGTATGGTTGCTACCAATAGATCCATGGCAGCCATCATGTGAGATCCCGTAGGGAAACCAGTTTCTAGAGCACTAGAAGTTGGTTGTTGAACAACAACAATCTGATCCAGTGGCGCTGATGGGGGCTGTGGTGCTGATGGGCATGGTGGGACCAATGGGCACTCCTGTACTAGACGGAGGTTATGCGCCAGTGGGCACTCTTGTTCCAATGGCAGCTCTTGCAACGATGGGCGCTCTTATGCCAATGGGAGATCCGGCACCCTCTTGAACCGATGTACATACAAAAGTCATAAAAGATTCCCCTACTGCTCTAGAAGGACACACAGGCACCAACAGATGATCAGGTGCCGGATGTTTCCTAGAGTTAGAGACAAACAGAGGAAACAGCTGGATACACAGGAAACAGAGGATACACAGGAAAATAAAGATCTGACCCAAAGGATGCTCAGAAATTTTCCTGCGGGCGGTATCATCAGACTGGCGCCCAGAGGATGATTTCCTCAACAAGGAAGAATGATTCTAAGAGGAAGGTATCTTCTCAGACATAAGAAGTCCCTCTAATATGTCATCATCTTGAGAAAAGCGTTCAGGACTGTTCCAAAAGCTACATGAAGGATGCTGGTCCTTTTGCAAAACACTGACCTTTTTAGAGGGGACAGGAGAAGGCAACACATTTCGAACCTTCCTTTTCAATGGACAAGACTCATCTACAAAGCACCATTGGCACCTGCGAGACGACTCCTCAGAGCTCAACACTCTTGAGGAGAGATGAAACACTTCCTTTGAGACGCCTTTCCAACGGCACTCTGCCTCGACCTGGGATGCATCAAGAGGACCAACTGTGGGGCCAACTGTCCGTGGGCAGACCCTGCTGACCTCCCTTGGGCTATCAGTATGCCTCCTCCCAGGTTCAGGGGAGTTTGACAGGGACCTTTGCCTACGAGAATCAGCAGGACAAACAGCCACCCCTCCACAACACTTGCACTGACACTCACTTCATCACTTACCTTTTCCATTAAGGTCCTAACAGACGCTCCTAATTTCTCCATAGCCTGTAACATAATGGAAAATTTGTTATCTACCCATGCTTAAAGGTTAGTAACGGCATTGGGTTCGGGTGTCACTTGAGGTGGAACCAGCTGAGACTTTAGGAACTTGACTAACAACCCTAAAGCCTGAGTAAACATTAGTGTCCTTTTTAAGTCCTCTGTGCACTGCTCCTTTGACTGAGAGTGAAGAAGCTATCTTTATTCCTTCTAGATCAGTATTTCTTAAGGTGTGGTCCGCGGACCCCCAGGGGTCGGTGGAATGTTCCAAGGGGTCCACAGGACTCAAAAACATTTGTGGCCAAAATATCCTAAATTCCAGACCCAAGCTTTGAGTGGATTAGAAATCCATTAGTTACTGATAAAGAAGAGATAGAAAATATCAGTGTCAACCTATCATCAAAGAGGGTTGATAACCTTGTCAAGATTGCAACAATTGGGACACATAAGACTATTAATAGACGGAGGTTTGCATGATTTTTGGGCTCATGTTCTGGCTGCTTTGAGGCACTAGATGCCATTCCCAACAACATATGACTGTGAAACGGATTTTCTACACTGGTTGATCTTAAAACTAAGAAGCGCAACCAAATCAATGTCAAACCTGACATGTGACTGAAGCTCAGCAGATTGGAGCCAGATATTCCAAGAGTAATGAATCATCAAAACCATTTGTCGCATTAAGTACGGTTCAAGATGTGAGAAGGAAGCATTGCTGTTAAGTTCACTACAATTTGTGTGCAAAATTGCAAAGTTAATAATGTTGTGAAAGTTATTTTAAGTAAAATTTAAACATTTATGTTGAAGATAAGCCGTTGATAAATAATTCAGTAGCAATTTTAGTATGTACTAGTATACATTATACCCTGAAAACACTTTTAGACCCAAGAGGGAAATTATCATAATAAGGGGTCCACTACATGATTAATTTTAATAAAAGGGGTCCTCTGCACAAGAAAGTTTACAAAACACTATTCTAGATGCATTCATCCTGCTAGAGGAGCTAGAACCCTTGTGAACACCTGTGGAGCTGTTGATAGGCCAAAACGGAGCACCCTGAACTGATATACTTGATCTTGGAATGTAATTCTGAGATATTTCCTTCATTTTGGATGCACTGGGATGTGGAAGTATGCATTCCTCATGTCTATAGAGACCATCCAATCTCCCTGGCGCATTGCTGTAGAATGGAGCGATTTGTCTCCATATGAAATTTGTCTTTAGAACGAAAACATTCAGGGCACTCATATCTGAAACTGGTCTCCAACCTCCTGTCGACTTTTGCACCACTAACAGCCGATTAAAAAATCCCTCTGCGGTATTGTCTTTGACTAACTCTATTGCTCTCTTCTCAAGGAGGGAATCAACTTCTTTTGGGAGAGCTGAAAACTACTTTGAGCCTACTGAGTAGGCAGTCAAGACAATAGGCTTCTTGACTAAGGGGGGCTTTTCAAGAAACAGAATTGAATACCGAATCTTAGTACCCATGGTTCTGTACATTTCTTGCTCCATACTTCCCAAAATTGCTGGAGTCTTGCTCCTACTGGTGCACGAAGGAGATCGCTTTCACTTTTTGGGAGCCAATCTCGTAGAGTTTTTCTTAATGGCCCATGAGCCAAAGAGGATGTTTGATCTTGTTCTGGGGTTCGATCTCGGTCTACTGTCACGAAAAGGAAAGGGCTGCAAAGAGGAAGCTACCTTCATGCTCATTGGAGTAGCTTCTTTTGGCCATCTTGTGGAACAGGCCAACAAGTCTTGTGTGAACTTCTTCTCAAGACCTGACGCTAAGTCACTAATCAAAGACGGAGGAAAGAGGGAGTCCCTTACTAAAGGTGAAAATAGAAGAGCAGACTTCTGAAACGTGGTGCCTTCTTTGTGGTAAAGGAACATCAAAGCGCCCTCTTTTTCAACACTCCCCTCACATAAAGGATGTTTTCCTAAAGCATCCTTTACTCCCTTGTCTGCACAAAATGATATTGTTAAGATACAATAAAGTTTTGTACATACTTACCCGGCAGATATATACTTAGCTATAGACTCGGCCGTCCCGACAGAATTTCATAACTCGCGGCACACGCGACAGGTAGGTCAGGTGATCCACCATTCCCGCCGCTGGGTGGCGGGGTCTGGAACCATTCCCGTTTTCTAAGCCATAATTTCTCTTCCACCTGTCTCCTGAGGGAGGATGGGTGGGCCATTAATCGTATAGCTCTGCCAGGTAAGTATGTACAAAACTTTATTGTATCTTAACAATATCATTTTTGTACATGAAAACTTACCCAGCAGATATATACTTAGCTGATTGGCACCCTTGGTGGCGGGTAAGAGACAGCTAAAAACAAAATGATAATACTTATACTAATACATTAAAAAACAGGGAAAAAACAACATATGTTCTTGGATAAAATAATCCATGGTTCCTACCTGATTGGGCTGAAGACTTCATGACTACTGTCTATGAGTGTGCCTGCCTCAAGAGTCCCAGCGAGGTATGGACCTATGGCTGAATAACTCTTTGGATCGTGTCAATGGGGGCTAGCCCGCTTATGCGACAGAGCCTACTCTGGATCGTACCAATGGGGGCTGACCCACTTACATGGTAGAGCCTTGACCTTTGTCATATCAATGGAGACTCGCCCTCTTACATGACAGAGTTAAGGTTACTATAAGTAATTACAAGGAGCACTGAAGCCAATCCCGATCACCTGACCATGTTAGTAGTTATAATCTATGAATAGCAAGAGGGTTCCCTATTCCCTCTGACAATCAACCAATAAAAACAACCACCAATAAAAGATAAATTAAACACTAAAGTAAGTTACGAAGGATTAGCCTCAGCCCCTTCTCCCAGCACTGAATTTGCCAAAACATACACTCCCAGAGCAAAGCACTTTTCGTAAGAAATTTTTACGTCTCTTAGGTAATTAGAGGCAAACACAGAATTACATCTCCAAAATGTAGACTCTATAAGTGCCTGCAGAGACCATGTTTTGTGAAATGCCATTGACGTAGCTATGGCTCTCACTTCATGCGCTCTTACTCTGAGAACCTTGAGGTGCTCTTCATCGTAAGTAAGGTGAGCTTCCTTTATTACATCCTTTATGAAGGGCATTCTTTGAAATCAATCTTTTCGGATCTCTTACAGAGCACCAAAGACTTTCTTCTGTACCTCCTAGCAACGCTTTCTTATTCAGGTAGAACTTGAGTGCCCTGACTGGACACAAAGTCCTCTCTAGTTCTCTTCCTGTTAGTGAAGAGAGTCCTCTTATCTCAAAGCTTCTTGGCCAAGGTTTTGAGGGATTTTCATTCTTTGCTAGAAAAAGTGGTTTAAAGGTGCAAATCGCTGAATCCTTCTTAAAACCCACTTTCCCTTCCAAAGCTTGCAACTCGCTAATTCTCTTAGCTGTCGCTAACGCAAAGAGGAATAAGGACTTTCTAGTTAAGTCTCTAAATGAAGCTGTGTGAGACGGTACGAATTTTTCCGACATTAGGAACTTGAGGACCACATCCAAGTTCCAGTTAGGTTTCTTGATTATATGGTCTTTCGTGGTTTCGAAAGACCTTATAAGATCATGGAGATCTTTATTATTGGTCAGATCTAGTCCTCTATGTCGAAAGACTGAGGCCAGCATGCTTCTGTAACCTTTCACTGTTGATACTGCCAGGTTACAGTCTTTTCTCAAATATAGAAGAAAATCTGCGATTTCAGTTACAGAGGTACTGGAAGAGGATATTTTCTTCCTCTTACACCATCTTCTAAACAACTCCCACTTCGACTGATATACCCTAGAGGTGGAGACTCTTCTGGCTCTTGCAATAGCCTTCGCCACTTCACGCGAAAAGCCCCTTGCTCTGACAAGTCCTTCGACAGTCTGAAGGCGGTCAGACTTAGAGCGGGGAGGTTTTTGTGAAATCTGTTGAAGTGGGATTGTTTGAGAAGATCGTTCCTTAGTGGAAGCGATCTTGGAAAATCTACTAACCACTCCAGCACCTCTGTGAACCAATCGAGAGCTGGCCAGAAGGGAGCGATGAGGGTCATTCTTGTTCCTTCCAAGCAAGCGAACTTCCTCAATACTTCCCCTACTATCTTGAAAGGAGGGAAGGCGTATGTGTCCAAGCCTGTCCAATCTAGCAGAAAGCTGTCTAACTGCTACTGCTTGTGGATCCGAGATCGGGAGCAATAGTTCTCTAATCTGTGATTCCTGTTGGTCACGAACAGGTCTATATTGGGCCTTCCCCACAGATGCCACAGTGTTGGCAAATCTGAGGATTGAGAGTCCATTCCGTGGGTAGGACTTGGTCTTTTCTGCTCAACAGATCTTTGGCCCGGACATTTCTCTCCCCTGCACAAACCTTGTGAGAAGAGAGATCTCTTTCCTGAGCCCAAATCAGCAGATCCTTTGCTGATTCGTACAGGGAAAAGGAATGCGTCCCCCCTTGTTTCTTTATATATGCGAGGGCTGTTGTGTTGTCCGAGTGGATTTGAATCCCCAGACCTGAGACCTGCTCCTCGAAATGAACTAGAGCTAGATGAATGGCTGTTAGTTCTTTCTTGTTTATGTGCCAGGACACTTGTTCTCCTTCCCAAGTGCCTGACACTTCTTCCGAACCTAGGGTCGCTCCCCACCCTGAATCTGAGGCGTCTGCAAATAACGCTAGGCGAGGGTTCTCTAAGTGAAGGGAGATTCCCTTGCTTAGTTTTTGTGGATTCTAACCACCAGCGGATATTCTCCTTGATTCCTTTCGAGATCGGAAAGGTTTCTCCCAGATTGTTGGACTTCCAATCCCATCTCTCCTTCAGATAAAATTGAAGGGGTCTTAGGTGTAGTCTTCCTAAGGAAACGAACTGTTCCATCGAGGAGAGGGTCCCCAGTAAGCTCATCCATTCCCTCGCGGAACAATGTTCTTTCCTTAAGAAGACTGCCACCTTTTCTAAGCAGCGTTCTCTACTTTCCTGCGAAGGATACGCTAGAAAATCCCGAGAATCCATCTGAATCCCCAGATAGACAATACTTTGCTGGGGAGTCAGCATGGATTTCTCGCGATTGACTAAAAGTCCTAGGGACTTTGTCAAATTTAGAGTGAAGTAAAAGGTCCTCCAGACATTGTTTCTCTCCGATTGGCTCTTATTAGCCAATCGTCCAGATATAATGAGATCCTGATCCCTTCCAGATGGTAGCCAATAAGCTACATTCTTCATGATGTCCGTGAAGACTTGAGGGGCAGTCGAAAGTCCGAAACACATCGCTCGGAACTGGAATACTTTCCCTTTGAACATGAATCTTAGATATTTCCTTGCTGCCGGATGAATTGGCACATGGAAATACGCATCTTGAAGGTCCAGGGACATCCAGTCCCCTGGACGAAGAGCAGACAGAACAGAGGAAGACGTCTCCATCGAGAATTTCTTCTTCAAAACAAAGAAATTCAGGGCACTGACGTCTAGAACCGGTCTCCATCCCCCCGATGCTTTTGGTACCAGGAACAACCGATTGTAAAATCCTGGAGACTGGAGATCTTGAACCAGTTCTACCGCTTCTTTGGAAATCATCTGTTCCACTGCCTGCAAAATAGCAAGCTTTCGGACCGGATCCGAGTATCTTGCAGTCAACTCCCTTGGAGTTGTTCGTCAAGGGAGGATTTTCCCTGAAGGGGATCAAGTATCCTTTTTTCAGGATCGAGAGGGACCAAGAATCCGCTCCCTTCTGCGCCCAGACTTTTGCAAACTGGAGTAGTCTGGCGCCTACTTTTATCTGGAGAACTCCCTGTTCATCTAGACTTCCCAAAGGACCTTCTAGATGGTCTACTCCTTCTTTCTGGTCTGCGACCTCTAAGAGGGGTCCTAGAAGAGGAGGCACCTCGAAAGGGCTGTACAAAAGAGGGTCTCTCTCTTTTCTCGATAGGCAAGGCCGGCCTAAACTTCTTGGCTGAGTGAGTGAGGAGATCCTGAGTTGCCTTCTCCGTAAAAGAGATTTTGCAACCTCCTTAACAGTCTCCTATGGGAACAGATGAGGGGACAAAGGTGCAAAAAGAAGAGATGCTCTTTGTAAGGGTGATACGGCTCTTGCTAGAAAAGAGCTAAAGACCGATCTCTTCTTTAAGACTCCTGTTCCGAAAAGTGAGGCAACTTCTATGGAACCGTCCATAACCGCTCTGTCCAAGCAAGCCAGGACGCTTGAAAGTTCTTCCATGGAGACAAAGTCAGTGTCCTGAGCTCTCTTAGCTAACGCTCCCAAAACCCAGTCCATGAAGTTGAACACTTCTAGGGTCTTAAAGAGGCCCTTTAGAAGGTGGTCTAGCTCACACATGCCCCATGTTGCTTTAGCAGAAAGCAAAGACTTCCTCCTGGAAGAGTCCACTAGAGAGGCAAAATCCGCGTCTGCGGATGAAGGGAGGCCTAACCCCATTGGTTCCTTGGTCTCGTACCACCTTCCCGGTTTACCTGTTAACTTGGAAGGAGGGCAGGAAAAAGGGATTTTGACGTAAGGAAAAATCTATTTCTGGGCGATTGGCTCGTGTCGCCAGCGAAATATCCTTTAATCTATTATTTCTAGGGTAAATGTACTAACACATACCAGAGAATAAATAAATAAAGAAAAAGGTCAGTACAACTGACTCGCTCACCCTCCAAGAGGGTGTCGGTATGAACACTATGGCGAGTGAGACCACTACCACGAGCCGAATGCCAATAGAAATCTCCCACTACAAAATCCCCACAAGAGGAGAGCCGACCCACAGAGTGGGCAGCAACTACTACTACTCCATCCCATGCTGCCGACTGCTGCGCCTCTGGTGGCCATCCTGAAGTTAGCAGACAATCTTGGGCGATGGGATGGGTAGGGCGGGATTTTGCTGGCGACACGAGCCAATCGCCCAGAAATAGATTTTTCCTTACGTCAAAATCCCTTTTCTGGGCTCAGCTCGTGTCGCTGCGCGAAATCGTACCAGAGAAATAGCACAAGATTGAAAAGAAAATTCAACAAAACAAAATTTAGGTCTCAAATAAAAGGTAAAATAAAATAAAAGAATATAATTGCTAATAAAGATACATATAGACAATGATACAAATTAGAATATGCTTAATTACAGTAAATTCTAATATTTTCCTTAACTTAAGGTAATTATATACAGGGGTAATATGGTATATCTGTACCAAAATAGTATCTGTGGAAAGATATGTATCCGAAAACTAGAGCAATTAACATAATAAGTTGAACAAAACAAACTCAACAATAATAACATATAAAGGAATGTATATAACTTAATATACAAAACCCGTAACCATTACAAATAAGATGTATCCCCTAGCATAAAAATAAGGGGATGACATCCAAGAGATCAATATTCACAATCAATTGTGAGTGCCCCTAGCAAAAAAATAAGGGACACCCACCACATCATCATAAAAGCAGCTAAGACACAAGGTAACCGTAGATGAACAAGGCAGGGATAGACGAACTGTTGGGTGAGGCAGGTAGAAAGGAGGACTGGATCTTCTACTAAAGATTAGGTAGAGTCGGGGGAAACTATGTTACCCGCTGCTACTGCTGAAAATTTTAGAGCTTCCAAGGACTTTAAGTAATGACGTTTGAACACTGTCGGCGATTTCATCCAAGTATACTTTTTTCAACTCATCGAAGTTCATATGTTGGAAATAGTTAATTGAGGTGGCTACTGCCCTGACATCATGTGCTTTTGGAAAAGAGTCAGGATTGGCTTGTTTAATGAAGTACAGGATTTGTTGCCTGATGCCTTTAATAGATAAAGTACACCGTTTTTCTCTCTTAAAGAGAGGACCCGATGAAGATGAGGAGGTCCTAGACAGAAAGGCTCGTAAGGTTGAAACTGGGCAAAGAGATAAATCTTGTGGAAGGGGTAGTACCTTCCATGGTTCCCACCTCATCAAAGGATCTTCATTTTTAGCTATAAAACTACGTTCCGGAGAAAGTAGAACTTCCCCTGTGGGAAGGAACTGAATATGATCCGGGTCTCTGGATAAAGCCGACAGTTCTGAAATTCTAGCTCCTGAGGCCAAGCTTAATAAAAATAGAGTTTTTCTTAATAGCATAATAAACGAGCATGTGTCATTATCAGTTTCTGAAGCCAGCTTTAGAACATCGTTTAAGAACCATGATACCGACGTAGGCCTTACAGAAGGTCTAAGTCTAGCACACGCCTTGGGAATAGACGAGAAGTAGGAATCTGTCAAGTCTATGTTGAAACCAAATTGAAAAATCTTTTTCAAGGCTGACTTGTTTGTCGTAATCGTGCTAGCTGCTAAGCCTTTTTCAAATAAGGATCTGAAAAAGGATATAGCCGAATTGATTGTCATGATCCTAATATCTGATTCTCTCAGGAAGGTTGCTAACTTTTTGACAGCAGCATCATACTGTCTCAAAGTTGAATCTCTTTTATCGGATTCCAAGAAGAGAATATTTTGAGGGTCAATATTCGCATCCCTTTTTGCTGCAAACTTCATGAAATCCATAAAGTTAGGGTTTTGAGAATCCCTGAGGAAGCGAACACAGTCTTCGTTTGTACTGACTGGGAGAGCCTGGGACTGGGAATCCGAAGAGGGCGAAGACCCAGTTCCAGAATAAGAGGGTACCAATTGCTCTTCGGCCAGTCTGGGGCTACTAGAGCCACTTGACCCTTGAATGTTCTGAGTTTGTTCAATACCTTCATGAGAAGATTCACTGGAGGAAAGACATAAATCTTCTCCCAGTTGTTCCAGTCTAGAGCCAGGGCGTCCGTGGCCTAGGCCAGAGGGTCCAGGTTGGGGGCCACATAACATGGGAGTTTGTGGTTCGCTTGAGATGCGAAGAGATCCACTTGTAGGCCTGGAACTCTCTGAAGAATCCATTGGAACGAAACTGTTGTCCAGTGACCAATTCCGACTCTAGAGGAACTGATCGGGATAGAGCATCTGCTATGACGTTCTCACTCCAGCTATGTGGGTGGAGGAGAGATGCCAACTGAACTTGTCCGCCAGGGAGAAGATGGCTACCATGACATGATTTAGATGACGTGATTTGGAGCCTCCTCTGTTTATACAATGTACTTACCACTGCGCTGTCCAAGACTAGCTTTATGTGGGAGTACTTTGGCGGCCGTAACCTTTTCAGAGTCAAGAACACTGCCATTGCTTCCAGAACGTTTATATGGAACTGACGGAACTGAGGTGACCAGGTTCCTTGAACTTTCTTGAACTGGGAATATCCTCCCCAACCGCTTAATGAAGCGTCTGTGTGGATGGTAATTCCTGGTGGAGGAAACTGAAGGGGCACTGATACCGATAAAGTTCTTGACTTTCGCCCACGGCCGGAGTCGATTCCGTAGAATCAGAGGGACTGAGGATAATTTGTCCCTGGACCTGACATTTGCTCGTGAGCGCCAGATTCTGGTTAGGTCTTTCAGTTTGGCTTTCATCAGGATGTTTGTCACTGATGCAACTGGAGTGAACCCAGGATCCTTTCCTGAGTTCTTCTTGACGCCAGTTTGTGACTCAGAAATTGCTTGACTGACTTCGCTATTTCTTTCCTCTTGGCTGATGGAATCGACAGAGTATGGGAGGATAGATTCCATTGAATGCCTAGCCACTGAAAGTTTGACTCTGGAGTGAGTCTTGACTTGGTCCTGTTTATCTTGAAGCCTAGATATTCCAGGAACTGAATCACTTTCAGTGTTGCTCTGTTGCATTCCTCGACTGTTGAAGCCCAGATCAACCAATCGTCGAGATACGCTACTACCATAACCCCTTGCGATCTTAGTTGTTGAACTACTACTTCCGCCAGCTTCGGTGAACACCCTAGGTGCTACGTTGAGCCCGAAAGGAACTACCTTGAAGGAGAATGTCTGGTCTCCTATCTTGAAGCCCAGATACGGACGAAGTGTCTTCAATAGGGATATGATAGTAAGCGTCTGTAAGATCGATAGAGGTGGTGACGGCCCCACGGGGAAGTAAGGTCCGCACCTGCGAGACGTGAGCATCTTGAACTTGTCGCAGCGAATGGCTAAGTTTAAGCGGGACAAGTCTAAGTTACCCTTCTTTTTTGTGAGCCTTTCTTTGGCACGCTGAACAAGCGACCTTGAAATTTTAACCTGTTGACTCTCGCTATAGCTCCTTTCTGAAGGAGATCCTCCGCATACTCCGTCAATTCCTTGGAAGGAGTTGGCGAAAGGTCTGGATGGGGGTGGGCTCGCTAACCAGCTCCAAACCAGGCCTTTTGACACAATGCTCTGAGCCCACTTGCTGAAGTTCCACCGGTGGCGAAAGTGGAACAGCCTCCCTCCTACCTGAAATTCCTCATTGGTTTTGGTAGCCTCCTCGGCCTCCCCTGAAATGTTTGCCTCTATTAAAGGGACCTCCCGATCCTCTCCCACGAAAGGATCGCTTACCTCTGCCTCCCTTACCCGAGCGGTCATACTTCTGGGAAGCTTGACCCTCGAAGACCTGATTGTAGCTGGAGAGAGAGCGTAAGAGGTGGAGGGTTGAGGCTGAGGGGAGATAACATAAATCGGCTGCGATTGAGCCTTTGAGGTAGAGGGTTGGGCTGTTTGCACCAAGGGAACAGCCGGAACCTGCTGAGAAAAGCGTGGCTGCTTCTTCTGGTAGGGCTGGAAACGTCTGGGTTTCCTTTGAGCCTTACCCTTACCGGCTTGATCCTGTCGTCTTTTGGCCGTAAGACCCCAACGGTCTTTAAGGCTTTGGTTCAATCTCGTAGCCTCTGCTTGAACCTCCTTCACCATTGCTTCTGGGAAGAGGTCTGCTCCCCAGATGCTTGACGTAAGCAACTTATTCGGCTCGTGCCGAATTGTTGCTTCTTGTAGGACATGCTTCCTACAATTCGTCCTAGCAGTGGCGAACTCAAACATATCCGACTGCACCGTTTGAGTCAAAGATTTGGTAAGAAGCTTAAAGAGTGGCTCCGATCCATAGGCAATGGTAGCACCTCGGTCATAGCCATGGAATTAATGGATCTAGCTAACCGCGATTTGGAATCGAATTCCGCCTGAATAAGGCTATCGGGAAGCCTAGGTAGCTTCTCACCAAACTGCTCCATAGCACAGTCTGGTTTGAGTTTGCCAGCTGAGAAGGTGTTGGGCAAATCTTCCCACAATTCACCGGCTGAAGGAAGTAAAGGAGACGTAGGATCTGCTTCCTTCAACTGAGGCATGGAATCCCCCTTCTGGGCTGCTGGAATGGTGGTTGTCGCGATCTTTGTCAAGAAAGGGAGCGGGGTACTCTCTTCCATCGTAAAGATCGTAAACGGACTCTTAAAAGGTTGGATTTTCGTGTTGGAACAATCCATGTCCTCTAGACACCTGAGCCATTCTCTCTGAGCCTGGTCTCGTGAATAGAGGACTGTCTCCTTTGGTACCTTATCGTCGCGAGTCATGGCTGAGGCGGTGAGCCTGGCGTAGCCGATGAACGGAAGGCTGAAGGTCTTCCGGGTAGAAAACTCGAAGTCTTCAATCCTCCGAGTTCCACATTCCGGGATAGAGATAAGCCCGTCCTGGAAGGGGGCGTATGACGCTACTCTCCAAGGGTTGTTCATTGAGAACGGAGGTAGAGAGTCATACGGGGGTAATTGGGCTCCACCTGTGCTGAAAGATGGAGGAGAGGCTAGTGGAGCTTGGCTAAGTCCGGCTATAATGTTGTCCTGAGAGGTGATCCTATCAGACAACCGGGAGATCATTTGTTCCATGCTGTTCTTAAGAGAACCAACCAGATCGCCCACTTGTTGCAACAGACCAGCGTTGGCATCCCAAGCCGGAGCTGCTGCGGAGGTGGAAGGGTGGCTCTGAACCGGAACCAAAGGAAGCGGAACTGACGACTCCGCTGGAGTATGAGATCTCTCCCTGGAGGATTTACTCCTAGAGGACTTAGAGCCGGACCCAGAAGCCTTAGATCTCACTGCTCCGGGATTCCTAGCCGGAGACTTACGAGAGGAAGATGACGCCGACGCCGACTTTTTAGACGACGACGACGTCTTCGTCAAGGTTTTCACTGCTTGACCTTTGACCTTGGGTCTAACGGAAGCGTCAGGAGAAGTATAAAGTTCATTACCCGTAAGCCTTGGAAGGATGGAGAGGTTGCAGGGGTAGAAGATCCAGTAGCACCCAAGGGCATCCCTTGGGTGTCCAACGTACTTACCTCGACCAACAGGTCGTCTACACCTACCATAGGTTCAACATTAATATCAAGCGTCGCGACTTCCGAGGAGATGTCCTGGCCTTGGTCCGTCAACGAGGCAGCCAGCTGTTGCTGGATGAAAGCGATAGTCGGGGCCGCCTCTGCTGGGTCGACGTAGCCTGTAGCTTTGCCTCCGGGGAAGATTAGTACCGCCAACTTCTTATCAAGAATGTAGGGTATACCCTTGGCGGCGTTCTTCCCAAAACCGCCGACCCAGGCCCGCAGGGTTGCCAGTGCGGTATCCCTTACAGCCGGAGCCTGGAAGAGAGGGTATTGATTAGATTTTAAGATTAAACTTAAAACTAAAACCAATTTAAAAGCTTAACTTAAATTATAGGGGCTACAAAACCCCATGAATTTTATCTTAAGTTAGGGATTAATGTAACGGAGTTGGAATACTTACCCCCGTCTAAGAGCTGGCTCACCAGGTCATAACAGATGGTACACATCTCGTGGTACCAAACCTGGAAGTCCCCGTGCGGAGTCGCGCATGGAGCATGGGACCGGCAAACTTCATGTCCACATGGGTCTTGAAGTGTGGCGGCACATCCCGGATGCTCACAGTTGGTGGTCTGTAAGTGAAAAAGACACATGAGTATCTTAAAGACTCCACTTACAGGCTAAAGTACAGAGGAACTCCGTTGCATGCCGGAGCTCGGAAAAATTTTGGGCATAACCCCTCCCTTATCGCCTGAATAGGCTATAACCCCGGAGAGATCCGGTGAAACAGGAAAGGGAGGGGGGATGGTTTAAGGTAGCTTAAGATAAACTTAATAGTTTAAATAGATCTTAAACCTATAAGACTCGAACGTACCGGACCAAGTCCAGTGCGTGGCGGAGTGTCGTAACTCAGCGAGACGGAGTGGTTAGAGGGACCAACTGTCTGCCCCGGTCCACCCTGCTGGGTGGACTAGCACCTTTCCGCTGGATGCCAGGTCTCCGGTAGTAAAGGAGCCCTAGTAAGGTGGGAAAGAGCGAGAGGACATACAGACTCGGGCTAGCAACGGAGCGACGGAGTAGCAACGGAGGGGGGAAAGGCCAGTCCCCCCCAACCTTACCATCCGGCCGAACCGAGAAGCCGGAGAGGTCGAGTCCAGTCTGGGTCTGTTCCGTCCCTCTACTCCCTCCGCCTGGGGGGAGAGAGGGAGCGGGCTTGGGTATGCGGAGCGAGCATGGGCAGACCGACCCACCCCCCCCCGACTCTATGGAAGAGCGGGAGGGGGGGGAAGGTGGCTGGACAGGCGTCTGGCTGCCCCGTGATCACGTAGTGACCATGGGGCGGTAAGTACAAAACAATGGACAACATAGCCTAGAACATAACCAGCTGATCAGAGAGATGCTATCGGGGAGCAACTGAACTGAAGAGCGGTAGCATAAAGGCCCATGGGCCAACACCTAGGCTAAACAAAGCCAGACGCCTAACTAACGTAAACAAATAACATAAAATTAAATCAAATGAATAATATGAAAGAAAGAAAACAAAATAGTAGGAGAAAAAATCCAGGAGTGTACGATTAACCCGAAGGAAAGTCTACCACTCAAAGCTAGCCGAGGCCGATACTAAGAGCCGTGGCTAGGGTCTGGATGGAAGGAGCCTACATAAGGTAAACGACATGCATGCATGACAAAACCGTGTAGACCGTACCCTAAACAAAGCGGATGATTAAAATAGAGCGTACTTAGGTAAGGGGATGTTCTGGGTATGGGCGACCAAGAACGAACCCACCACGAGGCAGAACATGCTGCCATGCTTCCGACCTAGAGTTCGTATTTATACCTAAAAAACGGCAAATACGGGCTCAGGGCCGGAAAAAACCAAATAGCAATAAACACTGAGTACTTAACTTAGCTGCTGCGATGGCTGCACGCTCCATGATAAAGAAATCCAAAGAAAAGGGCACAAAAACACAGAGTAAAAAAGGGGCACGTGTGTATCGTGTGCGCTAACTGAAAAGGATGGCCACCAGAGGCGCAGCAGTCGGCAGCATGGGATGGAGTAGTAGTAGTTGCTGCCCACTCTGTGGGTCGGCTCTCCTCTTGTGGGGATTTTGTAGTGGGAGATTTCTATTGGCATTCGGCTCGTGGTAGTGGTCTCACTCGCCATAGTGTTCATACCGACACCCTCTTGGAGGGTGAGCGAGTCAGTTGTACTGACCTTTTTCTTTATTTATTTATTCTCTGGTATGTGTTAGTACATTTACCCTAGAAATAATAGATTAAAGGATATTTCGCGCAGCGACACGAGCTGAGCCCAGAAAAACTGTTTTGCCCGCTTCCCTTCTTGAGGTTAACCACTCTGAAAAGGTCTTTAAGGCCTTTTTCATACAAAGAGCAGGGTGCATCTTGACGAAGGAAGACGACTTGTGAGCTTTTGTGCTCGACATGAATGATCCTGGTGAAGGAGGATCAGCAGGATGAAGGGAGTCTCCGAACTCCTTGAGAAGCAAAAGAAAGAGCCTCTTGTAGTCAGAAACTGCTACATCTACGGGCTCCTCCTCTTCCGATACTTCTTCCAACGGATCCACTGAAGGAGACCGTTTGGGAGTGATCGGGCTCTTCCCGGGAGAAGTACTCCTTTCCCGAGAAGGGGAGCGCTGAAAGCTCGAACTTCTATAAGAAGAATGAGGCTCCTGTCGGTCCGAAACATTCTTGCGCCTACTAGGCTCTTGTTGCCTAGGCACTTGAGGTTCGCCAGACTCGCGGCGCTTGATAGGCTCCTGACGCCCTGATTCAGGGCGCTTGAATGGATCCCTGCACCCTGACTCCTGACGCCTAACAGGCTCCTGGCGTCCCGACTCTTGACGCCTAACGTACTCCTGGCGTCCTGACTCCTGGCGCCCTGACTCCTGGCGTCCTGACTCCTGCCTTCAGGCAGACTCCTGACGTCCTGAATCCTGTGGCTTGAGAGGCTCTTGACGCCCTTTCTTGCGTCTCACTGCCTCTTTGCGCCTGACTGGCTCCTGGTCCTGTAGTCCCAAAGGATCCTGATACCTAAATTGGTTTAGTTTCTCTTCAGGTTCCTTGAACCTAAACCGATCGAGACTTCTGCTCGATTCACGGCGTCTCGCAGGAGAGAGGCTACGTTCTTCCTGTCTGCCAGGATTCAAAGCCTTGTCCACCAGAGGGCGCTTTGGAGAAGAAAGCCTATAGGGCGAAAGGACTCTGAAAGGACTTCCCTGTCCGGAGAACAACTCCTGTCCGACGAGTCTCTCGACGAAGGCGATAATCGCCTTGGAGATTGTGGGTCTCTCCTATACGAAGAGGGCGCTTAGAGGAACTCTTAACAGGGAGCGAAACATCTTTCCTCCTTGTTGAATCCTTAGCGAAGGAGCCTACTAAAGAGGCCAACTGCTCTTGCAGATTAATCAGAAACTTCTTCGTAGGATCCTGAAGAGAGGGCTCCTCCTGTCTCGTCTTCTTAGGTACCGAGGGCCAATTCTCGGGAAAACGCTCTGGGCTGGAATCAGCCGCGTCTCCTTTTGGCGCCTTCCAGGCTCTCTTCAAAGGGCGCGATTGAGAGGCCGAACTCCATCCTCGTTTAGGAGAGGAAGAGTCTGAGGCCGAAAAACACTCCCTCAGGATGCCTTTTCTGCGGCTATCCAAGGCAGCCTGGGACTTTACAACAGGATCTGCCGAAGGGACGCCTGACCGTTGGGGATGTTCTGCATCCTCCCTGCGGCTTTCGACATTTCCTCCTCCCCTGGTCCTGGGAGTTTGGAAGAGGTCTAGGCCTAGGAGCAATGAGGAACCGGTCAGACGCCGCCCCCTCCACTGCACTGCGGACACTGCGCAAATCACTATCACCACTCTTACCTTCATTTAGAGCTCGTAACTGAGCTTGCAGTTTCTTGATAGAAGCTTTAACATTTTCCCTCTCTGAAGAAGAATCTTTGGATTCAGTACAGGGAGAAGAAGCAGCTGAGGCTAAGGGAAAATCGTTAGTAGAGAGTTAACAAACTTCTTGTTCTAGAGAACAAGATCTACTAGATGACCTAGCTGAAGCTTTCCTTACTCTATCTCTCTCAAGCTTCCTAACATATGAAGATAACTCCTTCCATTCAAGCTCTGTTAGGTTTTTGCACTCAATACAGGTGTTATTAAAAGAACATTCATTCTCTCTGCATTTAGCGCAAACACTATGAGGATCTACCGCCGATTTCGGTAGCCTAACCTTACAACCTTCCCTACTACAAACTCTAAACATAGGTGAAGCCTTAGCGTCAGACATCGTGAAAGAGTAGCCAATACCAAAGTCGAAAAACAGTCCACAATAAGCGTATGCCAAGCCAGAGAAAAAACAGAATACGTCACCAAAAAACCAATCCAAATTCTCGGCAAACGAGTTGAAATCCAAGATGGAGGAACGAACAATAGGTGTTGTCCGTTCAACCGACAGAGAAATTATGGCTTAGAAAACGGGAATGGTTCCAGACCCCGCCACCCAGCGGCGGGAATGGTGGATCACCTGACCTACCTGTCGCGTGTGCCGCGAGTTTTGAAATTCTGTCGGGACGACCGAGTCTATAGCTAAGTATATATCTGCTGGGTAAGTTTTCATGTACAAAAATCGACAGAGTCATCTTGAGAAAAGAGGACTTCTTAGGAGTCTTAGTCTTAGAAAACTGAGACAGGGGAGATAAAGGCGCCGTAGGCTGAAATTCCCCTTCGAAAATAGACAGCAGACGTGAAGTAAGGATCTTGTAATCCGAAGACGGTTCGACATTCTTCTCTTCAACAAAGTCCACTTCTTCTTCTGCTGAAGAAATGTCTTGCAGATCACTATCGTTGTGACGCTTTGCTGATGGATTAACGTCCTGCCGCCTGCGTCCTGCCACCAATGAAGTCTCTGCGTCCTGCCGTCTGCGTTCTACAACCACAGAAGAATCGATGTGCTGCCGCTTGCGTCCTGCGTCCATCGTAGACACGTCTGCTTCCTGCCGCCTGCGTCCTGCGTCCACCAGCGGTTCAGTGTCCTGACGTTTGCGTCCTTTTTCTTCCGAAACAATCTTCTCCTTCCTGCGTCCTGCGTCCTGGAACACTACGCGATCGCCCGTCTTCGTAGAGCCCGTGCGTCCTAAATCCTCGACACGCAAACACTTGTCTTCCGTCTTCTTGGAAGACTTAACGGGAATGGAAATCGGTCCTTACCGCCATTCGCAGGTCCTTGCAAAGGAGCATCCCATGAATCGACGAGAACTGCAAGCTTAGACTGCATTTCTCTTAAGAAATCCTTCGTACTATCTTCCTAACGAACAGCCGTAGGAGGAGGAGGAAGGACGAGAAGGACTAGGACGCAAAGGAGAGCGATCTGTACTCTACCCGAAGGAGAGAGAAGAGGAGAGGAAAAGCAAGAGGACTGGGGGGAGTCTCTTTACGAAATCCAGGAACGTACAGGCCGTACCAAGTCTTCTTTCGATCGCACAATTTTCTTCCTCTTGGTCGGGAACCATGTCCTCGTTCCCGAGGAAGACAAAACCTCCGGGCCTGCTCCAAGATTCAACTATCTTGAGCACGTCTATCTTGAGTAGTCGTTTGTTCCTTAACGTCCTCTTGAGGGGGCGAGACACTACCGAGTACGATGTTCGCGCTCTGATGTCGAAACCATCAGAGGACGCACACTTCCCAGTTACGCCTTTTCTGCGGCGAACTGCAACAGCCTGGGATCTTACAACAGGACTGTCCGAAGGGACGCCTGACCGTGGTAAAACCTCTCTCGCCTCCCTTCGACTGTCGACATGCCTTCTCCCTTGGGTCTGGGAGCTTGACAGAGGTCTAGGTCTAGGAGCACGAGAGAGACGATCAGACGCCCCATCACTACACTTTCACTGACATCAAAAAGCACTCACTTTATCCGTAGGCGCTGTATTTGGTCTCCCATGGACGCAAGGGCAGCGAACACCTTAACAATCTGTGTATCGTTCGTCCCCTCTCCGATACAGCAGCGGGCACAGGAGATACCTGAGGAGAAGGAACTACCAAACTCTACGTTAGAAGGAGCTGGAGAGGAAACACATTCACTCCTTTTACTAGAAGTATTCGACCTCTCACTACGAGAAACAGATCTCCTTACACGATCTTTCTCAAGCCTTTACAACATATTCATAAATATCTTCCACTTCCTCTCTGACAAATTCTCACATTCACACACATACTCTCCCAAGTACACACATTCTCTCTACACTTCTTGCAAATGGTATGAGGGTCGACCGAAGCCTTCGGGCAACCCTTACCTTACCACCCCTCTTTCACACAAACTCTAAACATACTACCAGTGTCAGACATCTTCCAAGAACAATCCAAAGCGAATGCCAAGCTAACGTTTCCAAGTACGATACCAAAAATTCCATGAAAAGTCAGCAACGAGAAGAAAATCCTAGCAGGGAAACCACCAACAATGTTGCCGGTTCGGCTGGCAGAAAAAAATCTGGCACAAGTAGGAACGGTCCTGGCGCTAGCGCCACGGTAACGGGGTGGTGGTATCCTGAACTACTAATAGGTTACTAGCGTTTGCCGCGAGATTTGAAATTTCTGCCAGGTGGAACAGAGAATATAGCTATATATATACCTGCCAGGTAAGTGTCATACATTAAAATACAGTATAATTAGTGAAAATTTCTCGACAAAAAAATCTGCGAATTACCAAACTTTTCACAAATAATTTGGTGATGAGTTCCACAGAAAAATAAGTGAATAGGTGAAGCCGTGAATCCCGAACCCCAAATAGGCGGAGATCGATTGTACACTAATTTCCTATTACCAACATGCCAATTAACAGCTCATTCTACCAAAAACCCATTATGTATCTGGCAAAACTAAACAGGGTACATACATTATATTTATTGACTGCTAAGTTCTCAAGCCTTCCATAAAACCACAAGACAAGCAATTTGCTGAAACATATTGCAAATATAAATGAAGGTCACAACCTACCTTTATCATGGGTATCTGCATCTGCTCTGTCACTGGTTTGGTGAAAGTTCCCATTACCACCTCCATCTCTCTGAAATTTGCAAAAATAAGATAAGCTTTCTATAGAAAAAAAAGCAAATATAGTACAGTATACTAAAGTAGGGTTTTAACATGGATAATGGAAATTTCACAGAACTACTATACAGATTAACATATCCAGAAAAATTGAAATTTTTATAAAATATAAACATTTAATTTAAGATTCATTTTTTAAATACTTACCTCTTATTCTAAATTAGATTTCAATGTTTTCTGTTTAAAATAATCCCAATCTATACACTCTGAACAAGTTAGTTCCCTAGAAAAATCCTGGCCCCTACATTTAATGCATTTGGTGTGTGTCATATGAGAACTTAGTCAACCTAGTTCTATGTCCTTCTGAACAATATCTAATGCTCAAAGAGCTTGAATCTGGCATAATTGATCTAGCTAATTATGTAAACAACCACAAAATAATAAAGTACGTCACCAAAGATACTGGAAGAAAATATCCAAACAATGTGGAAAGATGACAGCCACAACCACCGATGTTAGTCAGGAGCCGCCAGAAAACAAATTGGTTCTCTCAGCAGTTTTGTACCCATCGGTCACAAAAGTGGACGGGACTTATTCACCTACACTACCAATGGTGGCACTGCCACAAAATTCGGAATATTTGGACTGCCGTGGTAGGAAGCTTTCAGCTACATGTAATTACTTGGTAAGTTACATGTGTAAAATTGATTCTTCCTAAACTTTTAGTTCTTTTGATCTAAGGGGCTTCACCAGCTTGGAACCCCCTTGCAAGGAAACATAAAATAAAGGTTATCATAGTAACCTAACCAACTTAACCTAACCTAACCTAGTAGGCCTGTTACCTGGCCAGGGCTGATCTTGAATAGCCAAGTAACTGCATTAAACACTGACTGCAGTGGAAGCAGAAAAGAAAAAAAGGTCATCAGGAAATATTATAGATGATGATTTACTGAAAACTTATAAATAGATAACTTACAGAAAACTGAATGTTTGTAAATACATAACATTAAATGTATGAGGGTAAATATAATAAATTAATAAGATAATGTAAAAAAAAACATGAACTTTTATGACTGTCTTGTTCAAATCATGTAACCATCATGTATACATCATGTATGAAGCCCGCAACCAATCCCAATTTGACATCACTGAGAGACAGGTCTCGAATCGCCCTGAAAGCGACTTTGCACCAAAAGTTCCCCTACCCTGTAAGGTAAGGGTAAGGTATAACAGTGCACCTACCCTTGTCGGTTTATTTGCCTTTTATTTGTGCTTGCTTTTTGTGTTTCTAATGCCATATAGAGTAAAAAATACCACAATAGCATGTTATAACCTTCTCCTGATGTTCTCTCCCCCCCCAAACCCTGAATTCCCACTGGGTCAACTAGCTTGTTGTATATATGTAGTTCTAAGGTAAATTACAGGTTAATTACAAAAAGTGACGATAAATTGTTAATATGCAACCAAAAAACTGTACGAAACGTTAATTTCAAAAGACCTATCGGCCGTGGACCTACTATGCTTACCAGACCTACCAATTCTTAATGAGCCACCAAAATACTAGCATATAGAAAAAGTCACTTTTTGAGAAAATACCCGAAGCAGAGCAAGTACTTAGGTCTACCACTAAAAGTATGGGAAAAATCAATTTTCAAGGTAACAGGTAGTTAATACATGCAGTTACCCTGTAGTAGGTAGTTTTACCTTACATTCAAATGTACCCATTGATGCTAAAGCCAAAAGCCAGAGTTTCATTGTACTATTGCTTTAAAGTTTTTTTTCAAACTCCAAAATCCTGTCACAATAGCGATTTGTCACTGAAAGCCCCTGGTGACACCATCCAACCATAGGGTAAAATACTGAATGGCCATCCTCTCCCGTAGTGTGACCACCTTCCCAAAAAAGTATTTTAACATGTCCTGTAACCCAGGATGTACATTAGTCAAGAGCCAGCATCCTTCGAAGCAACACCTCGAGACCTCCACTTTTAATTTAAATTTTCGGGAAGGTGGTTGCACTACGGTAGAGGTGGCCGCCATGTGGCCATTCGGTATTTTACCCTACCTTAGGTAGTTTTACTTTACATTCAAACATACCCATTGATGCTAAAGCCAAAAGCCAATGTTTCATTACTAGGGGAAACAACTGCCTTGAGTCCATCTTAATCAGGTAGATCACCCTTATTCACTCGATATCTAATTGGTGAAACTAGAATACAATTACATCTTTAAGCATACCATTCAAAACATTGAAGTTTTGTCAACATAATGTGATATATGAAAGCACCATACGAACTAAAATAAGCATGTGAGGTCTTTGTAAAATATGTTTTCAAGGCAGTTTTTTAAATCCAATATGGCGTCTTTTGCATCCAGTCCCTTTCGTGTTCGGCATCAATACCACGTCCTTCCCAGCCTTCCCAGCGCTCATTTGAACAATATTAGTGTATATATGAAGCGTTTATTGATCTTACTCAAGATTGCAGTTGTAATCAGCACAATAAAACAACATTTTGTTGCCTATATATTAGTGAAAGTATGAGACTTCTTATTCATGGGGTCATGGTTTGAATTGAAATTCATTTTTACCTTGTAATCGGAGGTTTTATCCTTACTGCCATCACAACTGAAACTCCACAGTGCTTATTTGATTGTAATTATACACATTTTGGTCTTAATTCACTCCAAATTGCACTTGAAGTACATTGAGTGTGTTAACAGCACCATGGCAGGAACAATTTTTGTCTTAATGTACAGGGTGTCCAAAAAGGCTCAGTATACCATTACAAGTATTTATTGCTCAGAAACCATATAACAGTAATGCAGTTTTTTGTAGAATGAAGTATATAGTCATGTAAACTTGAAGGTAGAACATTCTACAAAAAAACTGCATTAATCTATGTTATATGGTTTCTGAGTTATAAATACTTGTAATGGTATTGGGACTTTATGGAACACCCTGTACATACATATGGCTGCCAAACGCACCAGCGAGCAGACGATGGATTAGTGAATTGTTTATAACAAAAATTTTGTATTTTTTATAGCACTTTTCATTGATTCAAGTCTACATTACTATTTTGACTTTTTGATTTTTAATCATTGTACTTATACCTGAAATAAATGAAACCTTTAATGCTTGCATGCTAGGAATGGCAAAATTTCATCATTGCCAATAAGTGGAGCTTCACACATACACTGATGCATTTACAAACTGTTTCCAGGAATTCTAGTAGTTATAGTAATGCAATAATGATAAAATTGCTCTAATATGTATATACGTATACTACAAACAGATACGCTAATTTTACTTATTTCCACGGTTTTGTGTAAGTCTTATACCCAGTTGGAGAGTAAACACATACCAATTGGCAACAGTGAAAAATAGGAGAGCGCAAACAACACCATAGCAACTTTTCACAGCAAAACCATTGATATTTGAGTCAAAAATCTAGTTACTTTTTCAACAACAAATATTTTCAAATTAATTATCCTGAATACATAATAAATTGATGTTATTCATACCCTTACACTGATGTTTAACAATTTATTTAAAAATTATCCAGCGCACTCTTCTTTCCTCCTGAAAATCGCGAGTTTTCTTAGACTCGAGGGCAAACTTCTTCATCGTTTAAGATTGTTGTGAAGAAAGTGTCCCAGCGATAATGTGTTTTAAGTAAAAATTTTGAAAGCATCATGGAGGTGTCATGGAGGTGTATGCTTGCACTGCACATGGCTAGATGGTCATTAACCTCTGTTTAATCTTAAATTATGACACTATTTTGTACTTTAGAAGAAAAACTCTTTTGAGAGGAAAGTAGATGGTTCTTTGAGGTGTTGCTTATCCATGAACCGATGACCTCGTGACTGGTGTCCATCTCCGGTGTCAGAACGTGTTAAATAACTTTATCTGGAAGGTGGGTCAACGAGCGGGCAAGACCAGCCCAGGTAGTCCACTCAGTTGTTTACCCTATTATTTTAAAGTTTTTTTCAAGATCCAAAATCCTGTCGTAATACTGACCTCTGTTTAATCTTAAATTATGACATTATTTTGTACTTTGGGAGAAAACACTTATTTCAAGAGGAAAGTAGAGGTCTCGAGGTGTTGCTTCCATAACCGATGACTCATGACTGGTGTCCATCTCCGGTGTCAGGATGTGTTAAAGTACTTTTTTGGAAGGTGGGTCAACGAGCGGGTGAGACTGGCCAAGGTAGTCCACTTGGTTGTTTACCCAAGCAACGTTTCATTGAAAGCGCCTGGCGACACCCTCTGACCCTAAGGTAAAATACTTAACGACCACCTCTGCTTGTTGATCCACCCTCCGAAAAAGTACTTTTGCTTACTTCGAAAGGAGAGTAGAGGTCCTGAGGTGTTGCTCTCACCACCGATGACTAATGACTGGTGCCCATCTCCAGTGCCAGGACGTGTTAACCCTTAAACACTGAGCCAGTATTTCCGAAAGTGTCTCCCGTATACCGGCGGCGTTCGCGAGTGAGCACCAAAGCGAAATTTTTTTTTTCAAAAAATCACAGCACGCTTAATTTTCAAGATTAAGAGTTCATTTTTGGCTATTTTTTTTTTTTTGTCATTGGCTGAAGTTTAGTATGCAACCATCAGAAATGAAAAAAATATCATTATCATATATAAATATTGGAATATATGACAGCGCAAAAAAAAATTTCATATATAGTAATTGTATACAAATCGCGCTGTCAGCAAAACGGTTAAAGCTAATGAGTTAATTATTTTTTTGTTCTATTCTACACTAAATTGCGATGGTTTTGGTATATAACAAATTGTAAAACGATCAAAGCAACACAAAATATTATCACAATATGACGCATGAATTTGTAACATGCGGACGTAAATAAAAGTTGTTTTCAAAAATTCACCATAAATCGAAATATTGTGCTAGAGACTTCTTGTTTGTTGCAAAATGAAGGTAATTGATTGAATGTTACTAGACTGTAAGTGTTGTAGCTTACATTTGCAGGTTTTGACCATTTGGTCGAGTTAAAGTTGACTGAAGGTCAAACTTTTTCTATTTATCGTTATTTATATGAAAATATTTCAAAACTAATAAAAGCTACAACCATGGGTTGTTTTTAGTTGTATTTTACACAAAATTGCGCACATTTTCATATATAAAACTTTATGTAACGGCTAATATAAAACGGTGCAGACATTACGACAATCAGACAAAAAAATTTCTGATTTTTTCAGAAGGCTTACCGCGCGGATGTAAGGAAAATGTTTTTTTCATAAATTCACCATAAATTGAAATATTGTGTTAGAGACTTCCAATTTGTTGCAAAGTGAAGGTAACTGGTTGAATATTACTAGAATGTAAGAGTTTTAGCCTACAATTGCGTTTTTTTACCATTTTGGTCCAGTCAAAGTTGACTAAAGGTTGATATTTTGGCATTTATCATTATTTATATGAAAATCTTTCAAAACTGATAAAAGCTACAACCTGGGTGGTTTTTTGTTGTATTCTACATGAAATTGCACGCATTTTCATATATAAAATTTAATGTTACGGCTAATATAAAACGGTGCAAACATTACGACAATCGGACAAAAAAATTTCTGATATTTTCGGAAGAGTTACCGCGCAGATGCAAGGAAAACGTTTTTTCATAAATTCACCATAAATCAAAATATTGTGCTAGAGACTTCCAGTTTGTTGCAAAATAAAGGCAAATGATTGAATATTACTATAAAGTTGACCGAAGGTTGATATTTTGGCACTTATCGTTATTTATATGAAAATCTTTCAAAACTGATAAAAGCTACAACCTGGGTGGTTTTTTGTTGTATTCTACATGAAATTGCACACATTTTTATAAATAAAATTTTATGTTACGGCTAATATAAAACGGTGCAAACATTATGACAATCGCGGATGTAAGGAAAATGTTTTTTTCATAAATTCACCATAAATCCAAATATTTTGCTAGAGACTTCCAGTTTGTTGCAAAATAAAGGCAAATGATTGAATATTACTATAATGTAATAGTTTTAGCTTACAATTGCGTTTTTTTACCATTTCAGTAGAGTCAAAGTTGACTGAAGGTTGAAATTTTGGCACTTATTGTTATTTATATGAAAATATTTCAAAACTGATGAAAGCTACAACCATGGGTTATTTTTTGTTGTATTCTACATGAAATTGTGCACATTTTCATATATAAAACTTTATGTAATGGCTAATATAAAACGGTGCAAACATCATGACAATCGGACAAAAAAATTTCTGATTTTTTCAGAATTGTTACTGCGCGGACGCAAGGAAAAAGTTTTTTTTCAAAAATTCACCATAAATTGAAATATTGCGCTAAGACTTCCAAATTGTTGCAAAGTGAAGGTAAATGATTGAATATTACTAGAATGTAAGAGTTTTAACTTACAATTGGGTTTTTAACCATTTCGGTAGAGTCAAAGTTGACCAAAAGTTGAAATTTTGGCACTTATCGTTATTTATATGAAAATATTTCAAAACTGATAAAAGCTACAGCCATGGGTTGTTTTTTGTTGCATTCTACATGAAATTGCGCACATTTTCATACATAAAACTCTGTGTAATGGCTACTATGAAATGGTGCAAAAATTATGTCAAAGTGACAAAATAATTTCTGACGTGTCGCTCATGCTTTATAGTGCGAGAAGAAAGAAATTCGCGCTTGCGCACCTGGGTAATGATTGTAAACAAAACAACAGCTTGATCCGTGAACTCCCACCATCCCTCAAGGTGCTTGATTCAAAAGTTTTCGCCAAGTAGGCCTAAAACTATTTTTCCGGTTTTTAAAAAAACTTTTTTGCGTGGACGTTTCATACGTCAATTCGGCAACCAACAGACAATTTTCGTCAACGTTTAATACGTCTAATAGGCGTATAAGGGTTAAAGTGATTTTTTGGAGGGTGGATCAATAAGCGGGCAAGACTTCCCAAAGATCGGAAATTAAGGTAAAAGGTAGATCTATACGTATAACTATTCCTCGGAGACCTAGACTATGGCAGTTGCGGTTTTTCTTTGCAGTTTTACCTCCTGAACAAGAATTCAAAATAATATTTATTCGGTAACTAAACTGTTATTTACCTTTGAACTCTATACGTCGGTACATCGTAGCCGTTGGTACCATCGTGTAGCGCCGCGGAATTCTTATATAGAAATACCAGGTAAAATACCAGATGGCCACCACCTGTACCATAGTGCGACCACCTTCCCGAAAATCAGAAATTATGGCCTTAATTTGTGACTTGGGAGAAAAACTTACATCAAGAGGAAAGTAGAGGTCTGAGGTGTTGCTTCAACGGAGGACACTGGTTCTTGACCAGTGTCTGTCCTGGGTTACAGGACGTGTTAATGTATTTTTTCGGGAAGGTAAAGGCCGGCCATTCGGTATTCTACCCTAGTAGGGTAAACAGCCGCAGACGATCCCTCGTCATTGCGCTAGCCAGGCCTTATTCACTCGATATTTAATTGGTGAAATAAGAATACAATTACAACTTTAAGCATACCATTTAAAAGTTTGAAGTTTCGTCAACATAATGTGATATATGAAAGCCCCATATGAACTAAAATAAGCATGTGAGCTCTTCATAAAACATGTTTTCAAGGCAGTTTTGAAATCCAATATGGCGGCAATCACGTGGCTGGCCATTCTAACCACAGACAATCCACCACCTTACCCAGCCTTCCCAGCACTTATTTGAACAATGTTATTGTATACGGTATATGTAACGTTTATTGATCTTACTCAAGATTGCAGTTGTAATCAGCACAATAAAACAACATTTTGTTGCCTATATTAGTGAAAGTATGAAACTTTTTATTCCCAGAGTCATGTTTTGAACTGAATTCCTTTTTACCTTGTAATCGGTGGTTTTATCCTTACTGCCATCACAACTGAAACTCCACAGTGCTTATTTGATTGTAACTATACACATTTTGGTCTTAATTCACTCCAAATTGTACTTCAACCACCTTGCTATTCCTGGTTCCTAAGCACTCACTCCTCAAACACAGTTACGAGCAGTAGACGACTACATGTTTACGTGGTGCAAAGCTTTATTCCCTTAATTGTTTACTTTACTCATTATTTAGTTTAACTTTACTTCAAAATGTTTATTTAATTCAAGTCTATTATCCCTTTTTTGCAACCAAATTAACCCCGAAAAATTACAGATATTTCTGAAGTACGAGCAGACGACGGCAAAAAGACTCATCGTTGCCAAACTAATGGAGCTTCACACATACGCCGATGCATTTACAAACTGTTTCCATAAATTCTAGTTGTCATAGTAATGCAGTAATGATAAAATTGCTGTAATAGTGTTATATATACTACAAATAGATACACTAATCTCACTTATTTCCCCAGTTTTGTGTAAGTCTTATACCCAGTTTGGAGGGTAAACACATACCAATCGACAACACGGATAAACAACTGAAGAGCGCTAAACGCCGCAAAGAATGCTGTAGTCCCCGGTAGATCTAGTGTACCTATCCGCGGCGGCCCAGAGTATGGCAGTTGCGGTTTTTCTATGCAGTTTTACCTCCTGAACAAGAATTTGAAGTAATATTTATTCGGACGAACCCTAATTTACCTTTGAACTCTATCCTACGGTAAAGGGGATTCCCATTGGGAACCGGGGTTTTGGGTGGGGACAAAACCCTAACTCTATCCTACGGTAAGGGGGACCCCCAGTGGGAACCGGGGTGGGTGGGGTAGAAACCACTTGGGGGTGATTTTGCCGTGTTATTGTGGTATTTCCCACATTTATCACCTTTAAAAAACATGAAATACAGGCGGAAATAAGAGATAACAAAACTAGCGAATAGTTGGAGCCGTTCCACATCCATATTCGTCTACCTACTACTACTACCACAACACTGAATCCTACTACGCATGCGCTAATGCTACTGCGCATGCGCTAACTGTAAGGAGCTTTTGGCCTAAACTCAGACTGCTTAGTGAGGAAAAAAAATGGGGGTGTTACGGGAGGGACACTGTATTTAGCCAAACACGTTACAGTATGACCCCTACGTTGCTACCGGACTGAGTGAAGGATGGGTGGTACAGGGTTCCCAGATTTGGCAGTTTCTCACCAAATTTGGCTTTTTTCCTAATTTGGTGGGTAAAATTCCACTTTGGTGGGTAGTGGTATTTTGGCTGGTTTTCAAATACTTTCTATTGAGCTAAACACTGATCCCACGATTGCAGGAATCTCTCCCCAGATTGGGAATTTTGAAGGTAAGGTTTTCAGGAAAATCTGGGGTTTGACTTTTTGGAATAGGTTTTCAGTAAAAACTTTGGTAACATTTAAGCAAAATATGTAGATGGAATTAAAATAAAAATCACACACACCAGACGACCACAAAACAGGCCGCCGGATTCTCAGAGAACGAGCCTCATTTCAAAATTTCAATTCATTCTCGTTTTTTTTTCCTGTATTCTTATATTAGTTTTACATTATCTAACTAAACTATGATGCCGCTATACAAGCATATATACGATAAAAAAATATACATTTATAAAGATAAATATAACGCACACAAGCATATATATGATAAAAATACAGTAGACCCTTGACTCACGAACACAATCCGTTCCTAGACCTTGGTCGTGTTCCAAATTGTTCGTGACTCGGAGCTAATTTCCCCATAAGGTTTAATGGGAATAATATTAATTGGTTCTCTGACCCCTACGAACCAATATATATATGTATATTTTGCCTTATTTTACACAGATAATGTAAAAGTCAGTGTAAAAAAACCTCTCAAATATCTAATAATATAATTTAAAATGGTAAACTAACACTATAAAACGTTTGTAAAGTGAACACTACTATGACTGGCGAGACTGGCTTGACGGACAAGAGAAGAGGAGGTGGTGGGTGGGGAGGAGGTTATTGTGCAGAAGGAGACCCCTCCCCCATCCAGGTCGGGGAGATCTCGTTCCGGAGATTCAACTCTTCTAGGTTTTTTTTGGTGAACGTTTAATTACAAACTTATCCAATGTCTGTTGCCTTTTCCTTCCTTGCATAACTTTTCTGAAATGGCTCATTAAATTTTCATTGAGCATATTCACGATCCTGTTCGTAACAATTTTGTCCGGGGATGATACAATTCAAGGAAGCACTGGACATCATTCCACTTTTCCAATGCGTCTTTTATCACATCACTGCTGACATCTGTAACTTCCTCCCCAGCCTCCTCTTCGTCAGTTGATTTCTTTCTTATTTCAACGGTTATCTTCCTTCTGCACCCTCATTCTCACCATCACTCTTCACTTTCTTACTTTCACCACCACTCTTCACTTTCTTAGGGCCCAGGTTATGAAGAAAATCACAAGTTTTAGCGCAAAAAATGCTAAGCGAATTGACGAACGTCTTGTACACAATGAGATGAGACAAAGAGCGATGCGTGGGTGACGCCGTGCGTGGGCGGCTGGAGGATGGCTGTTCCCATGGCAATCTCAAACGCTCTCTCGTGTGCTGGGCGATTTCGCGCATTTTTCAAATGTTTGTGTCTAAAAATTAGTTTGTGAAACAAAGTGAATTGTTATTTTCCAGAAATTTCCAGCATTTTTCAAATGTTCATGCTCAAAATAGTTCATGACCCAAACAGAATTTTTATTTTCCGCATTTTTTTTTGTTCGTATCTCAAAGTTAGTTCGTAGGTCAAGGGTGAAATTTTACCTATAATTTTGGTCGGGGATCGAGTTGTACGTGGGTCAATGCGTTCGTGAGTCAAGGGTCTACTGTATATGCATTTATAAAGATAAATATAACGCACACAAAACAGGCCGCTGGATTCTCAGAGAACGAGCCTCTTTCAAAATTTCAATTCATTCAATCTTCGTTTTTTTTTTCCTGTATTCTTATAGTTAGTTTTATATTCTATAACTAAAACTATGATGCCGCTATACAAGCATATATTGATAAAAAAATATGCATTTATAAAGATAAAATATAACGCACATATATTTGCCGGTTGGGTTGGTTTGGATTTCCATTTGGCGGGATTTTGGCTGGTTTCATGGTAGACTTTGGCTGGTTGGTAGTGGTGTCATCTGGGAACCCTGGCTGGTAACCATACGTTGAGTTACATAAAAGCATTTGTACCTAAGTTTGTTTATTAAACATGTTATGTGAATTCTAGTGTTTATTCCTTTTCATTTTCCCATAGTATTTGTATAATAACTGTTTTGAATCATCCCCACCTAATTATTTCACCATATATAACTTGAAATATTATGTTATAATTGAGGACAGACACCTAAAAATGCCTACGTGTTGATATAGAACTCAGTTTTAGGACGTTTCGATACCTACCTACCTACCTGTTACGTGAAATTGCACATTGCGTTGCATATTACATACACACTCCCTATATAATTTATACACAGTCAATCCCTCCCCTTTCCAGTATTCACGACTGGCTCTTTACGTTACACATTTACAATGCATTTCTCACCGATACCAATATCTGATTAAAGTTTGCTATTATTATTATAAAACCTACATTTAAATATATAACATTTAAATATATAGTTTGCCATTATTTTTATAAAACCTACATTTAAATATATTCCATTATACACTTTTACAGACATTACAATTTACACCTCCCTTCCAGTTTCCTTACTATTATGCAGTTATGTATGGTACTTTTTACATTTTACAACACTTCCACACCCATCAAAGTTAGGTTTATATGTCATTTACCTACTGGGGGCCGAATCCCATCCCCCGGTTAGGCAACATACCCTTAGGTTAGTTTGTTATATGTTGGTTTACCTACTAGTTTTACTTCTTCCTTGAAGGGGGTTACCCGGTAGGCTAGGTTGGTTAGTTCTTCAAGGGTGGATACCGGGGGGGGGGGGGGGGGGGGGGGGGGGGGGTTGGTTGGTTAGGTTACATTCCCTACTTGGTTACCTACTAGGTTAGGTTACATTCCTTACTAGGTTAGGTTAGGCCTTTAAGGGGGGGTACGGGGGGCGAAGCCCCCATGGTCAGGCAAAATTCCCTACTAGGTTAGGTTAGGTTAGGTTGGTTAGGTTACATTCCTTACTAGGTTAGGTTAGCCTGCCCTTTAAGGGGGGGTACTGGGGGGCGAAGCCCCCCTGGTCAGGGCAATATTCCTACTAGGTAGGTTAGGTTAGGTTACATTCCTTACTAGGTACGTTAGGCCTAGTTTTTTCCCTAACTAGGTTAGGTTTAGGTCGTTCCTTACTAGGTTTAGGTTTGGGTTAGGCCTTTAAGGGGGGTATGGGGGGGCGAAGCCCCCTGGTCAGGCAATGTTCCATACTAGGTTAGGTTATAGGTTAGGTTGGTTAGGTTACATTTCCTTACCAGGTTACGTTAAGGCCTAGTATTTTCCCTACTAGGTTAGGTTAGGGTTACGTTCCTTACTAGGTTAGGTTAGGCCTTTAAGGGGGGGTACAGGGGGGGCGAAGCCCCCTGGTCAGGCAATATTCCCTACTAGGTTAGGTTGGTTAGGTTACATTCCTTACTAGGTTACATTAGGCCTAGTATTTCCCTACTAGGTTAGGTTAGGTTACGTTCCTTACTAGGTTAGGTTGGGATTTTAAGGGGGGGTACGGGGGGGGGGGCGAAGCCCCCCATGGTCAGGCAATATCCCCTACTAGGTTAGGTTAGGTTAGGTTGGTTAGGTTACATTCCTTACTAGGTTAGGTTAGGCCTTTTAAGGGGGGGTACAGGGGGCGAAGCCCCCCTGGTGGTCAGGCAATATTCCCTACTAGGTTAGGTTAGGTTAGGTTGGTTAGGTTACATTCCTTAACTAGGTTAGGTAGGCCTTTAAGGGGGGGTTAAGGGGGGGTTACGAAGCTAAGCCCCCTGGTCAGGCAATATTCCCTACTAGGTTAGGTTAGTTAGGTTACATTCCTTACTTGGTTAGGTTAGGCCTAGTATTTCCCTACTAGGTTAGGTTAGGTTACGTTCCTTACTAGGTTAGGTTAGGCCTTTTTTAAGGGGGGGTACGGGGGGTGGGCGAAGCCCCCCCCCTGGTCAGGCAATCCTTCCCTACTAGGTCCAGGTTAGTTAGGTACATTCCTTACTTGGTTAGGTTAGGCTAGTATTTCCCTACTAGGTTAGGTTTAGGTTACGTTCCTTACTAGGTTAGGTTAGGCCGTTTAAGGGGGGGTACGGGGGGGCGAAGCCCCCCTGGTCAGGCAATGTTCCCTACTAGGTAGGTTACATTCCTTACTAGGTTAGGTTAGGCCTTTAAGGGGGGGTACGGGGGGCGAAGTCCCCTGGTCAGGCCAATATTCCCCTACTAGGTTAGGTTAGGTTACATTCCTTACTAGGTTAGGTTAGGCCTTTGGGGGGGTAAGGGGGGGTACAGGGGGCAAATCCCCCCTGGTCAGGCAACATTGCCTACTAGGTTAAGTTCCCTACTAGGTAAGGTTACATCCCCTGCTAGGTTAGGTTATGTTAGGTTGGTTTGGTTCTTTAAGGGGGGTTACAGCAGGCCCAACCCCACCCATGGTCAGGCAACATCCCTACAAGTTTAATTAGTTTTGTTATATGCTAACCTATGTTTTAATTTGGTCTTTTGTATTTATTAAAACAACTATAGGCCCTTTTACACATTTACCACCCAGGACTTAAATCCCACCCTCCTGGGCCGTTATATATGTATTTGTATTATTTCATATTTTGAACCCATCCCACATTTACATTTAGTTCCTTAACTACCCATTTACTTTTATTACCCTTAACATTGCCAACTTATCTTGTTAAGTGCTTGTTCATTTACCTCAGCCCCACCCTGCCTCAACCAATAGCATCAAAGCATTTTTACTACTCCACCCCACCTCTTCCCTGTTTTCTACGGTCTGGCCTCCTGCCACCTCCTAACTGTAGAACTCCAACACTGTTGAATCTGCCGCCATGACATCCACTGCTGCATCTACTTCACGCTGCCCCCAGACCTCTGCTCACCAGAAACTCTTTGCCAACTTCATGTAACAATTGTTACATGAGTTACAAAGATTTTTCTGGCCTTTTACTCAGGTTAAGTTATGATCGACTTAATCGGTTTTTGCCAGGACCATGGCCTCCTGAGAAAGCAGGTCTTTTAGCCCCCATTCAGTCGACTCCAAGATACGGGAGGAGAATGTATAACTTCGTCGGGTACGGGGTGGCTGTTGCTTATTTCAAGCTGCATTTGAGGAACCCAAGACCCGCCTCCACGCATTCTTAAAAAGCAGCTGCTGCTTTGTACCCTCCACCCCTTTAAGGTAAGGTCCAAACATTATTCTTAATTATTATGTTTTAGGAAAGTGAGTGTTAGGCTTTCGCCGAAAGTTGCGTCAAGGTATGTTACTATTCAGTGGGGTGCTGCTAAGACAACTCGTACCTTCCACCTTACCCCCCCCCCCACCCTTAGTGAACATATGGCTCGGCTCCGTGGTGGTTGGGGAATTTAAACATGGCGGCTGTGTTTACATTGCCTTCAACCGTAAACGAATACTTGGTACCTTCCTATAGGACCGTTCTTCGGTGACTTAGACTATGGCAATTGACATTTTCTTATGTATTTAGTTGCTTTACAAGGGTTGTAAGGAATATTTTTTTCGTTTGGTTGGAACTAAACTTTAATATACCTTTGAGTTTGGTGCGGCTATTATGTAACTTTCAATTTCAATTACTGCTTAGTTACAGCCGCCCGAATGGATATTACTTTTAAATCTTGTACAGTAACTCAAATAACATAGGAATCAGTCAATTGCCATAGTCTAAGCCACCGCGGATTGCTTCTGTAGAAATACCTAGTCCCCTTGAATAAGTACGAATAAATACTGGTTAGAGGTCGGGTTTACAATTGTTGTGATGACAGTGCCCCAGCGTCTATGGGTACAAGTGGTGTGCAGATTTAGCACAGGAAATGGGAAGTTTGTTGACACAAGTAACTCCACAAACATCAAGATGGCGTCAATCTTCGAAATACTTGGAGTTACAAGTAAAAACTTCGAAAGTGTTTTGGGGTAGTGTGCACTGCGTTGGCCACCCTTTTCATTACCCTCTGTTTAAATGTTAAAATATGGCCTTAATTTCTAACTTTGGAGAAAATACTTACTATAGTACTTCAAAAGTAGAGTAGAGGTCTTGAGCTCCTGTTATCACCACCAACAACTCAGGACTGATGACCATCTCCGGTGTCAGAACGTGTTAAAGTACTTTTTCGGAGGGTGGACAAAACCGCGGTAGTCGGTGAGTTGGCCAGTCCACTCGGTTGTTTACCCTAGTCAAATTCGGTAGCCTACCCTGATACCTAGGGTATGTCTCCTGCTATGCTAACCGACGTTACCAGCCTGGGCTGAGCTAGCCAAAGCATTGCCGAGGTAATTGGCAGCCTAGATAAGCCTGACAGACTGATTAACATTGTTCCTGACATTTTAGTAGGAAGTAAAGTACGTAAGTCTTAGGTACCTTCTGAAGGTAGTGGTCGGGGTCCACCTTGGAGCCTGGAGGGCTTGAATCGCCAACACCCAATCGCAGCACATAATACCCAGAGAAGCCTTGGAGGAGGATCATAACCATGCCCAGCAATAAATAGATGCCGTACTTCCGGCATACTACCCTAAAGATGTTGAAACTGACGATAATAATGGCACGGGCAGGAGCGATAGCCATGCTAGTCAGTGCCTCTTCCAGTTGATATGTCAACAAACCTCCGCAGTGTTGCCAATGACCACCAGCATCCTCAGTTTAATCATTCTCAATATATGATCTGTGCATGAACTGTCATTTATTACCTGTCCACCTCACCGGTGCTTTTATTTAGGATTTTTCATACCTGCCATTCATTTGCTTTATAATTGGAAGGCATCAGAACCTACTTTATTATTTTATGTCTACAGCTGAGATGTAGGTGCAAGGCTAATCTGGCAATACGTTGTAAACTTGGCACTTAGTTAAATTTACCTCTGTTGTCACCGCACAATATATATAGAATAATATAACAAGAATTATAATGATAGATGATTAGTTAGAGCTATCTTATGATGACAGATAGTTATCATAGTATCTAATTCGTCACCGCGCAAAGAGATACCTGAACAAGACCTCTCGCGTTCGAGTCATTGGGAGATGTTAAGAGGAGACCGTCAACACAACCTTACGGATATACAAAATTTCTTTTTGTAATTAATTTTTCATGGCCCAGACTGAATTTCTAAACCACAGATTTCATCTTCCTTTTAACTAAGGTTATACTGTTACTGTAACATAAGCAGCAGCACTAGACATCTACCGGAAGATCTACAGTATGATGTGACTTCGACCAAGAATTAAATTATATAAATTAAAGTAAATGTGGGCTTATATACTCTTTTTGTCTTATTTCCTCGCAATATTACAAATTACAGTAGACAACTTAAAATTATAGCAAAGGAACAGGATTAAATTAACTTAAAAAATTAGTTTAGCGAAATAATATGAGGTGTTCGCCTTCACCGAGGAACATATGCCACATTAGTTGACGAATGGCAATACTAATGAACGCATCCTGTTGACAGGGTCCCTCCTCTGAGAACGAGAGTACTCGAGCGACATGAATAGCTACTTGACCCTCATTCAGAGCTGCCGCAGTTTCAAGGTGGAATGCGGCACGTTCAATATATCCAGTGCCTAGTAAAGGGAATAACGATAGGTTGCTTTGCCTTCCTCTATCAGTGATGTTGCAGAATTTAACTATAATTTACTACACAGAGGATTAGAAATTGCCGTCGATGAACAGTTACGGCAAACGGTATAAGAAGATAACTTGAAATTTTCAAACGTTTCAAACAGATATTTATATCAAGTTAACTAATTCTAGCATCATAGAACCTGTAAACTGTGTTTGAAGTACAGGAAATATACAATATGTAGGAAATGTGTGGAAGAAAATACCACATAATACATATTTAAGAAAAGTCTTTCACTTTACAGTAATTATGTCCATTCAGTAGCAGCAAGCCTGTGTGAAGTATTGTCTCTCACTCTAACTTCCGGTGCGCATGCAAAATGCGCTATTATTATAGTCGAGGTGTCCTAATTTCCATACCTCGAATTAAACGTAGCCATAAGCAACAAAATCCGAGTTTCCGAATTAAATAATATCTAGTACCTAGTACTCGTTCAAGTCAATATTGGTTCCTGAAGGTTAATGGAGGTTTGCAAATACAATAAAAAGATCCTTTGTCTCACCTCCATGACATATAAGAGAGTATAAGTACTGGTAGATATAGGTACACTTAATGAAGAACTTACGGTGACATACTTTTTCAACAATCGCCGACATAAATAGCACTAAACCTGACCTTTTGTGTGTGTGTGTGCGCGCGCGCGCGTTTGTTTCATATGATAATGAATTGAATTTAATATAGAATTTAGGCCAATAAAACGTGTAATGGGGAACACTTCGCAGTTGCACTATGAATCAATTGTTAGGAGTGGAAGAGGGTGGGGTGGGGGGGCCGCAATCGAGTTTTCTGTACAGCGTATAATGCCCTGATGGCCTGTGTTGTTACGGTGACAGACGCACGATCATGGCTAACTTAAATCTTAAATAAAAAAAACAACCACCGAGGCCAGAGGGCTGCAATTAGATTAGATTAGATTATAAAATTTTTGGCACATAGCCAAGCGCCGGAGCCGGGGGGCCATTCAGCGCATATATATCTTAAGAATAAAAAAAAGTCACTGTCACACAAACAAACATACACACAACCGATCTAACATACAAATCATTAATTCATAAAAACCAAACAAGAAACCTAAAACAATTAAAAGAAAACTACAATTCGTAAAAAAGACCAATATTTTTTAAAAATGTCATAATTTGCTCTGCCCGAGCACCTTCACCTAAAATATCGGCAAGAGACTTATTTGCCAGCAAACAAGCTCTACGTTTGGTTTCAAAATGAGGGCACTCCACCAAAATATGCACCACAGTCAAATCCACATGACAGGTGGAACAGCGAGGAACCTGCCTATCCGCTCCACTCGTCATTAGATACCCGTGAGTATATTTAGTGTGGCCAATACGCAATCTAGCTAAAACTATCTCAGACCTTCTATCCATCCGGCTATGAGGCCAAGGATGAACAGAAGGTCTAATCGACTTTAATTTAAGATTATTATCTAAAGTAGGACCAGTGGGACCTGCCCCTTGTTGGTCCTAACAATAAAATCGGGGGGAATTGTACTTTTAAAATCGCAAACAGGGACGCCCATGTTGGAAATGTGCCTAAGCCTAGTTGCAGCCTTAGCAGCAGCGTCGGCTCGCTCATTCCCAACAATTCCAACATGGGACGGAGCCCAACAAAACCTAACAGAAAATCCTCTTCTATTAATTAAAAGATAAAACATATCTTGTACTTCTTGCACTAGAGGGTGGCAAAAGACTAGGCTTTTAAGAGAAGATAAAACACTCAAAGAGTCGGTAAAAATGGTAAAAACCTTGTTAGTACAAGAACTATAAAAAATATATTTAAGAGCAGTCAAAACTGCCAGCAGTTCAGCTGTAAAAACAGAAAAATTAGATGGAAGCTTCTTTTAATAATATATCACTAGTCACTACAGAGCAACCAACACCATCAGAACCCTTCGAACCATCAGTATATATATGATGAGAGTCACCATGTTCGGAGGCATGGTCCAAGAAACTTGCCCTCAACTGATCACCAGAACTGATGCTCCTGCTGTCCCTAATTGGGCAGATCTCTAGGCATGGTCTATTCCAAGGAGGAAACTTTGAGGGCGAAATTTCAGCTACTGCAGGAGGTAGTAATCCAACCTCCCTGGCAGAGCTACTAGTCGAACTTCAAGTGGCTTGGCAGTCTAGGTCTATTTGGGGCTCTATCAGTTGGTTCTCTAACGTACTTATAGTTGGGGTTCAGCTTTGATGTAAGTACTCTTGATATGACTCTCAAGCCTAATTCTTCCTACGGATAAATAGTGGGTGGAAAACCTGACTTCAACATATAGGCTTTCAACTGGTGAAGTTCTATAGGCTCCCCGTACAAATACGTTAAAGCCATATTATGGGACAACATCTAATTTCTGCAGTGTTGTCTTGCACGCACAACCATAAACTTGGCTACCATAATCAATTTTTGCTTAGGCATAAAACCTGGTACATCCTCAAAAGGGTGATTCGATCTGCCCCCCAGTTTTAAAATTAGACACAACTTTAAGAATATTAATTCGAAGCTTCACGTTACATACAACTTCATTAACATGTTGAGTAAAAGTTAATTTTTTTATCAAATGTAACACCTAGATACTTAATGCTATCTTCATAAGGTAAAATCGAATCATTTAAAAAACAGCGTAGGAATCTCTTCCACTCTTCTAATCGACAAAATCGTATAGCTTTGGTTTTTTTCTGGTGGAAATTTGAAACCTTTAGCACTGGCCCATGATGATGAAGCATTAATAGCAGTCTGGATCATTTGACAAGCTTCAAACAGACTGTGGACTTACTACAGATTATTGCATAATCATCAGCAAAGGCCAGACCATGCACCCCGACAGGAACTTTTTCTAGTAGACCGTTGACAGCTACATTAAAGAGTGTTGGACTAAGGACACTTCCCTGAGGTAACCCTTCTTCTTGAGGGTAAGCAGAAGAAATGTAAGAGCCCACTCTTACTTTCAGGTAACGTTCTGATAAAAAATCTTTAAGACAATAAAACAAATTACCCACAATACCCACGGCTACAAGTTGCATAAGGATACCCCCTCGCCAGGTAGTGTCGTAGGCTTTTTCTAGGTCAAAGAACACTGCAACAGTCAGGTTTTGCACAGCAAAAGCATTCTGTATCTCCGAGTAAGGAACATCAAAGGGTCAGAAGTACTTCTATTTTTCCTAAAGCCAAACTGCCGATTAGATAAAAGATTCTTTGAAATCCAAAAAAAAAAAAAAAAAAATACCACACAAGTCGAGCATTGGACCATCCTCTCATAAATCTTGCTAACACAACTGGTTAGAGCAATTGGCCTATAGTTCTTAGGAAGGAAGGAATCTTTAAAAGGTTTTAAAACAGGTACAATAATCGATATCTTCCAAGACTCTGGTGAAGTTCCTGAAAGCCAAAAACTGTTTTAAAATGTCTAAAAAGAAATTCTTTTGTACTTCTAGGCAAATTAAAAATCATTGAGTACAGTATATCATCTTCCCCAGTAGATGTTGGGGAAGATAACGAGATTGCATGATCTAATTCTTTCATGGTGAAAGGAAGATTATACGACTCTGAATTTAAACTAACAGCAGGAACAACCGTGGTACTGTCCCTAATAATTATTTCCGTGAATGCAGGAGAGTAATGTAGGGCACTAGATATACTGGAGAATGCCTACCAAAGGTTTCTGCAACTTCTCCAGAATCAGATATGAGGAAGCCATCAATTTTCAATATAGGCAAGGGAGGTGGAGAAAATTTCCCTTGCAGCTTTCGGATTCTGTTCCAGACTAATGACATCGGCGAATCATATTTTAATTCATTTATATATCTGATAAACGATTCCCTCTTTGCTTGCTTAAATGTTTTCTTTTGCTTAGCAAGAGCTCTTTTATAGATAATTTTATTTACCAAGCAAGGATATCTACGATATCTCTTGTAGCAAGTTCTTGTTATCTTCGGCTCAATGCGCATGCATCACTCCACCAAGGTACTAGAGGACGCCGAGGTTTACCAGAAGTTCGAGGAATAGACAGCATGGCACCACACAACAATATACCGATTAAATACTCATAAGCAGATGTTGGGCTCTGAAAATCGTTTATCTCTTGATCAATTTCAGTAGATTTTTTGAATAATCCCCAGTCAGCCTCCCCTACCTTCCATTTTTGGTAAACATGGAGATGGAATATTTTTCATATACTTTAAGTGAATGGGCCAATGATCACTGCCATGATCATTCTGGTCTACTGCCCACTGGTAATCTAACCTCAAAGACGAAGAGCAGATAGTGAGGTCAATGGCTGAATCAGTATTATGAAAAACATCATGTCTTGTAGGGGAACCATCATTCATTAAAGTGATGTCATTCAAGTCAAGCAGCTGTTCCTGTTCTATTATTAAACCCCACCGGTCGCAGTTTGGCTCTCCCCAGAGGGTGTGCTTGGCATTAAAATCCCCCATCAGAATGAAGGGTTTAGGAAGCTGGTCTATCAGTGTCTGTAGGTCGTTTAATTCTAGATGGCGGGGATTACCCTGAGCATCCTGCAATCTACTTTCTAATGATGGATCAAGGTAGAGAGAGCAAATTGTGATCCATTATAATTAAAATTTGGACTGCACAAGCCTGCAACACAGTGTTCAATTGAACAACCCTGTGATTAACAGACTTGCGGACTATGATGCCTATGCCTCCCTGAGCACGTACACCTATCAGGGGTGAAGACCTGTGAAATGAATAATTAAAACCCACATTGGGTGTGTGCTCTCCCAGCTTTGTCTCTTGTAGACATCGCAGATAAATCATGTTCCCTAAACAGAACCCGAACTTGCTCTCTATTTGGTATAAAGCACGGATGTTCCACTGCATGAGAGCCATTATTTAGAGGGAAGGGATCTTAAAATTCTCTACTAATTTAGGAATCTGTGTCCTGGTGAGAGATATCTTATCAGCTTTACCAGTACTACTTGATCTAGATCTAGGTGTTACAGATCTTTTTGACGAAGGGCCTTCACTTGCCCTTTCAGTTTTGCTTTTGTTTTTTCTTTGATTTATCTGAATGACCGTGAATGAGGCGAAGAGGGAGAAAGGGACCTCTTCTGACGAATAAGGAGGGCCTCCATCTCCCGACCGTCAATCTCCACGGTTGCACTGTAATGTCAGGATCAGGTGAGGGCTCAATGTCTGGCAATGTCCCTGACACAGAGAAGTCGTCATCATACTGAGATCTGGCTTGAACCCTAGAATTAACAGGGTCCCCTGGCTTAACCAGTCTCTCTGCAACATGGGAAACCCCACCAGGGGGGGCATGGGAAGCCCCACCAGGGGAGCCACGCGAGGCCCCACCAGGGGAGGCATGGGAGGCCCCACCAGGGGGGGCACGGGAAGCCCCAACAGGGGGGGCACTCGGGTGTCCCCACTAGAGGGGGGTGGTGGAAAAAAAAAACCCCACCAGTGGGGCACCGGAGAGCCCCACCCCCCCAGAAGGGGCACTAGAAGCAGCAGTATTCAACTGTTGTGCCTTCAAGGCATCCGAATAGGATTTCCTGCCCAACAGCTTTTTGGCCTGTCCCACACTGATATGTTCAGCAATAGATTTTAGTAATGCCTCTTGTTCTTTTTGAATTCACTACATTTCTTATCACGGGCTCGATGTTCACCCTTACAGTTTATGCAAATTACCGGTCCAGAACATTCGTCGTGCTCAGGCTGGCCACACGATTCACAGAGTTTATTTCTGGTACAAACATTAGAGGAGTGTCCAAAACCAAAACATTTAAAGCACTGGAGCACTCTCGGTCTATAAGGACGAACTTTCATGATTTCACTGTCAAGAATAATTTCAGATGGTAGGAAAGAATTTATAAAAGTTAAAATAAGCATTGATGAGCGGGGCACTTTAAAAACCTTCCAAACCAAGTCTGGACACATTTCCAAAATTTCCTCCTCATCCATTTCATGTAGATCTTCATTGAAGATAACACCCTTCGCGTAACTAAAATTATAATGAGGTTTTACCTCTTTTACCATACCCTCAGGATCAAGCTTCAAATTTAGGAGCATTATCGATTGAACATCTGTCTTGGTGTGGACTAAAAAACTATTACGCCCAAAGCGAGTTACTTCTGGGCTCCCAACGTTGCCGATCTTCTGGCTTACCAACCTTTTCACCTTGAAGAGGTTGCCTCTCTCACCATGTGTGGTGATAATTAACCACTTAGCTGGGTCTGGTGATCTGGATATTTTACTTATTCTACTAGCATCTTTTATTTCATTTGGTGGTTTATAAATGTCAAGATACCTAGGGACCTCTTCTGTCTCTACAAGTCCAACACTCATAGAATCCGACCTAAATTCTCTAAATGCTCTGTGAGCTTCTGATTCATTGTTGAAAATTATCCAGAATTCAAAATAACCATAATTTTTGCCAAGTTTATTCCTTAATTCTTTGATGTTCCCAAATTTACAAAATTCATTAAATATTGTCATAATTCCAGTCCAAAGGGACTGGTTTCACATGCAGAATGTTTGTAACAAGGAGCTCATTTGAAAAAAGGCTCCAAAGTTACGATGGAGGAATTACCAGGTTTTTCCTTGTCCTTATCCTTGCCTAAGTCGTCAACCGAAGGTCTAATTGATGTCGCCATAAGACGAAGGATTTATGATTCGTCCAGGTAGCCCCCACCCACCATGGAGCCACATTTAGAGGACAGTGTTATCCCATACAGGGCTGCCCTAGGGGTACCACCCAGATATACACCCCACCCTCAGTGCTTAAGGCGTCATGATGTCCGTCGAGATCAGACCCAGCACTAAGAGCAGGGTTTGACATATAAACTTTCCCCTCGCTCGACCACGTTAGGTACTCGAGTTCTACGGGTGAGGTGGCATGCCAACCATCCTCACCCTCCACCAAATCCAATGAATAAGTCCAAAATCATGTCCAAAAATCAATCCAAAAGTCATCAAACATAAAATCTGTACCTTATAGGGGGAGGAAGCAGAAGGATGAAAAGTTTTAGTAAAAGGAAAAGAGCTGACTTATTTAGTTGGATCAACAGCTGGGCACCAAGGCCCAGCGAGAAAGTAGTCCCACCAGGCATCAGGCCCAGCTGCTAAAACCCTAAGCCCCCCATCCTCGGCAAGGCTTCAGCATCTGGGGGGGGGGGGGGGGGGGGGGGGGGGGGGCTGCAATTTGTTTGATGATTGGAGGGTGGATGCATCAACATACCAATTTGCAACCCTCTAGCTTCAGTAGTTTTCAAGATCTGAGGGCAGACAGACAAATTAAGCCATCTCAATCGTTTTATTTTACAGAAAACTAAAACCGATGAGATTTTGCTATCGGTACTTCTTGGAAGAGGAGGCTGGAATTCTGGGTTTAACCTCTAGAAATACCTTTTGATTCTTTTTTTTTCTTTCTTTTTTTTGCGTTTTTGTTTCTTTAAAAGATTATGTAAGTGGTTAATTTCTTCCTATGCTATTTCCTTAATTTTCAAGGCATTTAGTATCATCAACAGGTCAGTATGTGGTGAAAGGACAATCACTAAGAGATATTAGCCGACTTGAATGTTTTCTGGTATAGCTTCTTTTTCTGTATCTGGCATAACACCTGCTTGGATTAGGCCCATCGCGTTACCTTTAGTGTGGGATGTTATAGCAACTCTTTAACTTCCCCAAGATCCATATCTTAAAATCATTCCCAGCCCAAGTTCTCTGCCATAGTCACAATTTCATTTTTTTTTAATTACTGACTTTGTGTAATTGAAGTGAATTCAGACATTCTGGTTAATGCTTTATCTTTTCTTACCAATGTTCAGTATCTCTGGCTTGGTAGCTTTTCAAAGCTCCAGCAATGGCATGCAGTTTTCACATCCTCAGTGTAATTTCTTGAGTGGGGTGATTTTCCATAGCCTGAACAACTCTTTCCATAGAGTACTGGTTATAATGGGCTTTAAATGTCCTTATTAACCCCCTGATCTTGACTGATTGATTTGTAGATTTTAGGCACACATGCCAAGCACTGGGGCAACTATAAGGCCATTCAGCGCTGAAATGGAAATTGACAGTAAATAAGGGTTTGATATTAGGCCTAACAGGAGGAAAACCTCGCAGTTGCACCATGAATCAAATGTTAAGAGAGGGTGGAAAGTAAGATAGAAGAGATAGAATATGAAGGGAGGTGGTACAGTAAAAGGAACGGAAGGGATTGCAAGCTATGGGCCCAAGGCTCGCTGCAACAAACCTTATTAAGATAATGCCTACAGTGCAGCGCAAGAGGTACACTGATGGCACTACCCCATTACGAAATATACTGGAACGTGTTGAAAATATTTAGAAGGCGACTATTCCAGTCCCATAATTACATAAATACATTCACATATGTATGTATGTATGTGTTAAGTCGAAATACACGACCAGCACACTGTAATCATATGAGCATTATCCATGCACTATTAGCGAGCACTGTTTTACTATACAATGCTTTCAATGAAAAAGCACGGGAGTGTTGACGCTAAATTCTTGAATATCAATGCAAAGCAATTGACACTATAATTGCATGCAGTACCTTTAACGTTGGCATGGCAGTACGACCTGTAAGAACGGGTTGGGATGGATATTTCAAAGTAAATAATGACAGAGAACAGGTGCCTTGACTATATACTTCGACTCTATATTTGGAAAGTTTAAATATGGTCCTTGCTAGTCTTCTCAACTTTTCAGTGAGAGCAACAGATAGAAAGTTAACTCGTAAACATTTATTTTCATTATTTTGTCATATGGCGTCCTCTTCCATTTCCGTCTTTTCATTTATTCATCTATTAAATTATTGTTTTGTACTTCAGCTAGCTCATGATATACAGAGTTCAAGGTGTATCGCCTGTAACGACTGTATTTAACACGATTTTGTCCGTTTCTGCAAGTCATATTTGTCATTGTTTCAAAAGAATGACGATGAGTGATATGCCATTGTTTTGAAATGGTTTATTTATATTCAGAACGTGCAGTATGTTACGAGTATAGCCTACTGTTTCGTCACAGTAGGCGGAGGTCAACGTAGGCTACACACACACACACATTATATATATCTGTGTTTGTGTGAATAAAACGTGTGTAGTACTACGTATGTTGACCTCCGCCTACTGTAATGAAACCACCGTTGCCAATTAGTAGCCTACTGTGTGTGTTTTTACCCTCCAAACTGGTTATATACACCAAAACTTGGAAATAAGTGCAATTAGCGTATCTGTTTGTTGTATATTATACATAAATATTAGAGCAATTTTATCATTATTGCATTAATATGATAACTAGTATTCATTGAAACAGTTTGTAAAGGCATCGGCGTATGTGTGAAGCTGCAATAAATTGGCAACGATGGATGAATCATGATACAGTCTCGTAACATAACATACTTTTTGAATATAAACCATGTCAAAACAATGGCATAACACTCCTTGTCAACAAATGATAAAAAAAGAAGTGGATAAAAAATGTACTTGAAAGAAGGAAAATCATAATCTAAAATATATATTTTGTTGTCAGGGTCATTGCAGTCTGAGGAGTCCACCTGCCTTGCAAAAAAATATTAAACGAATAAAAAATAAATAAATAAATAAATAATAAAACTTCGCACATGAAGGTCATTTGAAGATGACGTAAGAAAAACAAGTAAGAAATGTGCCCAAGTTTCTTTGCCGCAATCGAGTTTTCTGTACAGCGTACGGTGCCAGACGCACGATCATGGCTAACCTAAATCTGAAATAAAATAATAACTTCTGACGCTCGTGAGCTGCAATTGTTTGAAGATTGCAGGGTGGATAAACATTATACCAATTTGCAGCCCTCTAGACTCAGTAGTTTTTAAGATCTGAGGGCAGACAGAAAAAGTGAGGATGGACAGACAGACAAAACCATCTCAACCGTTTTCTTTTACATAAAACTAAAACCGATGAGATTTTGCTATCCCTATCTTCAGAACAGCTGAGGGCATAAGATAGAAACTCAACCTAATCACTAATAAGAAGTCCTCAGAAAGAATGAATAGTATTCCTGTTGAGAGAAATAGTGAATAACTCCAATCTCTAACCTAGGATTGAAGACAGCCCCTTTTAACCTCGAACATAACACTGTCCGAAAATAAAACTGACGCGAAGGAAGTCAGTTGGATTTTATACTGATAAAAAAGATACTGAAATAGCGTCTAAATTTGTCTCCAGAGCCGACAATTAACAGCTCTCTGTGGTGATACCGATCTACGTCCCCTATCCTACCCAATAAGGGATGGCACAGCACAATAATTAGGTTGGCCCCAAAATGTAAACCAAACCGGCCCGTTGGGACCGAGTGTATTACGTACAAGAATACACATCCCCACCACCATATCATGTTTGGTATAAAGGAAAACGAAAGTAGATGGTATTACATCGAATTTATTTGGCACTGAATAAAATACATGCTGATCTTGTAGAGCGGGAAAAACAATGACAGCAATAGTGCGCATGCGTGACATGAAGACTAGTAGCAGTAGTAGAGAATATGACAATCACATTATAGGCGAACTGGACAGAATGCCATAAGAGTCCTATCCCCAGAATTTGATCACTCCAGCTGTCCCTGGTCCACCCCTGCAGAATAGTTCCGCCCTAGGGCTAGCAATCTGATATTTCTCAGGTCCAAACATTATCGGTTAGTTGATGGTCTTACCACAGTTATTAGCTTCAGATATATACCCAGTCCCGGCTGTGATACCTTTTCCTGTTTATGAAGTCCCACCAATTTTACCAAAATTGGAAAATTCCACAAAAATGAATCTAAACTAATATATATATATATATATATATATATATATATATATATATATATATATATAATGATATTTAGGGCTCTTGGATTCAAACTCGGGAACAAATTCCAAGGGTTCAAGAGGTTCCCCCCCTCACCGCATCTCACGTTACGAGAGAGAGAGAGAGAGAGAGAGAGAGAGAGAGAGAGAGAGAGAGAGAGAATGACCCAAAACAACACCAGCGAATGCATGTGAATACACACGTACCCTACGTACCCTTAGCACACGACTGCATTTATCTTTTTAGCTGTAAAAATGAAAATTGAGAAAATACAGTAAAAATATAAGAGAGATTAGTGTAAACTACAAACAAACAAGTAAAAAATGCGTCAAAGTTTCTTCGGCGCGATCGAGTTTTCTGTACAGCTGCTTCAGTGTATAATCAAGTACACTGAAATTAGATCTACCTTTTGGTGGTATAAGAATAACATATGATCAAGCCACGGCCCATGAATTTTTAACCACGGCCTGGTGGTGGCCTATCCTATATAGTTGCCAGAAGCACGATCATGCCGAACTTTAACCTAAAATAGAATAAAAACCACTGAGGCTAGATGGCTGCAATTAGGTATGTTTGATGATTGGGGGTTGGATGATCAACATACCAATGTGCAGCTCTCTGCCCTCCGCCATTTTTAAGATGTGAGGGCGGACAGAAAAAGTGTGGATGGATAGACAAAGCAGGCAAAATAGTTCTCTTTACAGAAAACTTAAAAACAGTAAACTCAAGTTCTGGCAAGTGCGATGTCTAGGTACCTAGCCCTCTCCAAAATTGCAACACTGCATCCAGGCCCGTACCGAGGAGGCCGGAAGTCCATATTTTCTGCGACTATCCTTTTCATTGAACTGTCCTTACAAAGTAATAAATAATTATTGTCTTTTGTTAAGTCAAGAGTATATAACATAACAAATAAAGTAATATGCATGGTATTGTTAACATAATAAATGAATCAGTCAATAAAACTTTAAGAAATATTCTTGCATTTCAGTGCAAACTTTCAGCATAAGTAAAATTCTGTTAGCCAAAAAAGTCTGTACACTTTGAATAACATCTAATCGGGTAGAAGGGCAAAGACCGCATACCCAATTTATCTTCTTAATATCACCAAAATAACATTTTCAAGTATTTCATCTATTATATACCTATATATGTAATGACGTTTATAGAAGAGAAGGTCAAGTTTTGGGAAAAACGACCTCGTTCCCCCATAAAAAAAGACTCTGGGTACGAGCCTGGGATTCCCACCCATCCCTATTTAGGGAAAAAGGCCCCAGGCTCCACCCACCTTCCAAAAAAAACAAAAAAAAAACCCTCCCTCAATGAGTTCCTTTTCACTGTCTCACTGACCATTCTCTCCCATGGCACCCAGCCATCAGACAGCCCTCCCCCCAGGAAACTCCCCCACCCCCAAAACCTGTTCTCAGTTTGTAATTAATGGTATCAACATTTTATTGAGACAGCGCAGCGTTGCCAACCATGAGAGAGCAGTTTTTAAAGTTTCTTTTTTTAAATTTATATATACTTCTATAACTTTGGGGCCTAATTGGTCCCTGCTCCAAATGTGTCGGATAATGTTGATTTCCAGATAATGGCGATCCGGATAATCAAGGGATTACTTAAATATATATACTCATATATATTGATATAATATATATCTTTAAGTAATTTTGTACGGTGCAGGGAGGGGAAAAAATGAGAAAAGAAACTTGCTACAAATGCCATCGTTCAGTTTTTCCTTGCATTGACAACAGGTATTCCAGAAAGGTAGGAAATAATATCAGGAAAAAATTTCCTCTCTTTACTTTGTGGTATGGCACATTTTGTTCATGATTATACTTGAGGTTGTTTAAAACTATACTACCTTGTTGGGACTTGGTCTAATTCTGAAAATCTACTTACTTGGAAATGACCGGCCTCATCCAGTCCGAGTTATCAGTCTTAATATACAAGTGTCTTTTGCATGGCCTGTTTCGCTGGTCATTTTAGTACCACCAGTAAACCGTATCCAACTGATGAAAATCAGTCGATAGAAACGCCCTTGCATTTTGAAAATTGGGAATGGGAAAAATAAAACCAAATATTTAATTGTGGTCATTTTAATATGCTTTCTGTAATGGACAGTATCAGTACTAAACTGGACTTGGCAAAGTATAATTCTTTAAATACCTCAACATTCACCAACGTCTTCTTGTTCCAGTAGGGCACGTCATTCCTGAACACTGCTTTGTCCTCAAACTATACTCTGTTTTTTTCCATCTGTCCATCCGCCTGTGGTGTTTGCGCATGGTAACACTGCGTCCCGGGCTTTAAATAATATCCTATTTCGAATATTAACGGTGTAATTTGCATGGAGTAAACTATTAAAACACCTTTAAGTTGCAAATATACACCCAGATATCCTTTTATTTACCTAAAACTTACACATAGCGTAACTATTTAAAGCCAGGGACGCAGTGTTAGCATGCGAAAACACCACAGGCGGATGGACAGAAGGAAAATAAAACAGAGTATTGTGGCTCAAGGAACCAGTAGATCGTGGGAATTTAAAGTTGACGACGACCTTCAGTTTTTCAATATCACTTTGCAGCATTTATTTCTTCTAAGAACATTCTAATGTCAGGCAGACAGTATATGAGTATAGTTCAGTAGCTCCATCTTAAAGGTTAAAACATTCTTGTGATTTTGCTGATTGGATTAAACATTCTGGTTCCCAGACTTATGTACTATCGGTTGGATCAACAGTTCTCAGCACAGGCACTCAGTACCTCATTTTCTAAATTATGACACAAATTTCTCTGATTTTCAAACAACCAGTGCCGGTTATGACACTACAGCAGACAGGTTAGCTCAACAACCTCTTTACTCTTACTTTCTTGCAATGCAAAGTTTAATACTAGAAAACTCATTGTCTAAAAAATAATACATAATATACCTGTAAATGAAAAAGTTTGCATAACCAGCTAAATATATATATATATATAGTATATATAGTTTAAATCAGCAATAACAACATTGTTTATATGACAAAACCTATCAAATATTTCGATCAAAATTGTGGTCTTCATCACTACTGGTGAGAGATTCGTGTATTTAAATGGAATATGCAGATGTGGAAACGACTGTGGTGGAATTGGAAATGGTAGTTGAGCAAAGATGAAGAGACTTAATCAAGTATTGTTTCTAGACCTTATTAGCTCCCCCCTGTGTAGTAAACACACACACACTATATATATATATATATATATATATATATATATATTATATATATATATATATATTCAGATATATTCAGATATATCACAATGAAGATATAATACTAGGTAAAAAAATAATTAACCACAGGAGCTTTCACTTGTAATTTCCTGAGGCATCTAAAAGAGAACTGATAAAAGTGGTAGAAATTTATAAATCTATATTCTACATGTATACTGGTATGCGTGAATTTTGAATGTGATGAATATACAAACAGAGGCAAAAGCCACGGAGGAAAGTGGAACGAAGGAGGACTGAGAGACTTTTCGACTCCATGTCTTTTACTTAGCAGACTTGAGCGTGCTAAGTAAAGGGCATAGAGTCGAAAGGCCTTGCAGTCCTCCTTCGTTTCACTTTCCTTCGTGGCTTTTGCCTTCATATATATATATATTATATATATATATATATATATATATATATATAATATATATATATATATATATATATATTATATATTATATAAATTTCTACCAGCATATATCAGTCCTCTGAAAAGATCCAGAAAAATGAAGGAATAAGCAGTCATGACTTAACCTAGTTGTTGGGAATGTATGCTTTGTATATGCATGTATATATATATATATATATATATATATATATATATATATATATATATATATATATATATATATATATATATATATACAGTGCATCCTCAAGTTATGACGGGGGATACATTTAAGTTGATTTTTGTTGTAAGTCAGTTTTTTGCTGTTATCGGCACTTTTAAGCACCATAACTTGAAGTTGCGTTAAGTTCCAACACCATAAGCACTGTTAACTTGATGCCTACTCTTGCTGTTAGCACTGTTAATGGTGCATATGGTGCCGTAATTGATGCAACATGAATTTGTGGTGCTGTAAAACATTGTTAACAGTGCTAAAAAAGCTCTGCAAGACTGAATCGCCATAAGTCGGTGACACCATAAGTTGAGGACACACTTTATTGATTAGGCAAAACCCTGTGGGATACATAAAGTCCCATCCACATGGTAGAGCTTTGCCCAACGAACTTTGTTCAATGTAACGTCAGAAGCCAGAAAAATCAGAACCTTATCTGCTGTTTCTCCGCTTCTGACATCACATCCAACAGAGTTCATTGACCAAAGCTCGATCGTGTGGATGGGCCTTATGAAATGCGTGAAGGTGAATTGAAACTCTATACCCTACAAGTGTTGAACAGCAACTTAGTACCCTTAATCCCCTTACCTTGTCAATACCATGTAATCGTAAACAACCACTATGCTTATAAACAACCACCATCACACTTTAAACTAAAAACTTGATGCAAAAGGGAATATTATTATTATTTCAGTAGATGGAACCATTCACATGAAACATGCCAACTAGTCCATTGACTTGAAATTCAAGCTTTGACAGAATGTTGGTTACAACCTTCCACTGTAGACGCCACACTGCATCAGTAACTGATCATGATACAGAGCCAGTGATTTTTTCATCGCTCTAGAGGAGGAGAGAACTCGCGACATCTGAGCGGCATGTCACGACGCTAGCGAATATACCAGCAGACCAATATAGCTGGCTTGTTTTCTCATATTTGTAACAAAATATACTGTAGGCTACATACAGGATGCTAGTACAGGTTATCACTTTGAACAATTTCGCCTAAACAAAAAAAAAAAAAAAAAACTATAACATTTTAAAAATTATTTATACAATTTAAGCAAAATGTTCTCTTTCTCTCGTAATGTGTCTCAACATGGTATTCTGGTTGTATCACCATTATTTCTATGCAACACTCCTTATCAGTTGTTACCACACTAAATCATTTAATTTGTTACTTTCTCACAAGTTGATAAATTTGCCCTTTTTTTATACATTGTATTTCCTTACCTAGAATTACTCCAAATATTGAATTATTCATATTGCGCCTAAACTTGGCTCTTCAAGTATGTCTTAAAGAAATTACTTAAAAATGAATCATTAATCTCATGTTTTCTTATGATCACCGATTATATTCATTTTGCCCATCACAGGAACTATGTGTTTGTGTGCTGTGTTTGTGTACATACTACAACTTACCCCGTGTTTACATCTTTAGTACGTGACAGTGTTTCTTAGTGATATACAGGGTGTCCATAAAGTCTCAGTACCATTACAAGCAATAAATATTTGTAATGGTACTGGGATTTCATGGACACACTGTACAGTGTCCAAAGCAAATTCATCTCAAGAATAACTAAAAAGCAATTTATTTTTTCTGATTTGTTATAATTATACTAATGATTTTCCATTGCAGTGATTTCACCACTTAGTATCAACGAAGCTTTACTTGTAAGTACTTGTATGCGTGAATGTATTTTACATCTACTACTACATATGGCATTTCATTAGTGATATGTTGCCTTTTTAGCCTTATTTTTTTTCTTTTTAGTTGACTCAAATATGACCATAAAACATATCATAACAGTATACACGAGAATATTTTATCACAGCCGATATCAACTTGTAATAAAATAATCATGCACAATCAGAGAGAGAGAGAGAGAGAGAGAGAGAGAGAGAGAGAGAGAGAGAGAGAGAGAAATGTTCACATTTTGTTGAAGGTTATTAGTGTGTGTGTGTGTGGTGTGTGTGTGTGTGTGAGAGAGAGAGAGAGAGAGAGAGAGAGAGAGAGAGAGAGATTTTCACATTTTGTTGAGGGAGAGAAGTTAAGTAGCATATCTTAGTTTAACCTGACCACTGAGCTGATTAGCAGCTCTCCTAGGGCTGGCCCAAAGGATTAGATATATTTTACATGGCTAGGAACCAATTGGTTACACCTAGCAATGGGACCTACAGCTTATTGTGGGATCCGAACCACATTATAGAGAGAAATTAATTTCGAATCACCAGAAATGAATTCCTCTGATTCTACGTTGGGAATCTAACTCGTGACTATCGAATCGGTAGGCGAGCATGCAAACTACTCGTTCAATAAGGAGAGAGAGAGAGAGAGAGAGAGAGAGGACGATTAGAGAGAGAGAGAGAGAGAGAGAGAGAAAGCATTCAGTACTGAGCTAAGAAACTACACACACACACACACATACTCCCCAGCATTTGCTATTTTCCATTTCTTGGTGTTTTGTTATAATTTTCCCTGAGTATTTTATTACTAGAAAATGACTGACAATTTCCAGCCTTTTGTCAACATTGTTTGTGTATCGTATGTTTGCATGTTTTCGGCAGTGTTGCTTATGTTCCCGCATTCATTTGTCTTCAATTTGCTCTACAAATTCTTGTTAAACATTGGTTTAATTTGATCTTCCTTTATATTTCTTTTTCTGCTTTTTATTTTTTCAAACTATTCATAAAAAATCAACATGGGAAACAATAAATAAAACAATTCTCCAAAAAATCCAATACAACAACTGAAACCCCATAACCTTGAAAACTGTTATTTCACCGAATGTTTGTTTGTATGGTGATTTTACGTGCATGGAACCAGTGGTTATTCAGCAACGGGACCAACGGCTTTATGTGACTTCCGAATCACGTCGAGAGTGAACTTCTATCACCAGAAATACACATTTCTCACACCTCAACGGAATGCCCGAGAACTGAACTAGAGGCCACCGAGGTGGCAGGCCATGGTCATACTGATGCCACTGAGGCGCTTATTTCACAGTTTCAATGAGAATTTCCATACATACTACATGGGTTTGCTTACTTGGGGAGTAAGCCTATGAACTACTTTTTTGTTGTTGTGCTTGATATGGGATGGGGGGGGGGGGGAGGTTGGAAAGATGTGAAGAGACTAAACAAGTCTGAAAAGATGTTTTACATCAAGTTATAGATACAGGAATTTTGGGATACGATATTTATGATTTACATGTTAGAATGAAAATTTAAAAAATAAATAATGTGCATGTAAACAGTACAGAAAAATTATTTATAATAAAATATAGCTTATTTTATTATAAATTTCATTGGTGAAACAAGGCACCATTTGACCATAGAGCTTAGCATGTTTTAATTTACATAAAACATTAGGAACATAATATTATTACAACTTATGGGTAAGGGGGAAAATCTTGCATGCATCCCAAGTAAGCTGGAGGTTGGATCATGTCTTGTTCATCATCAAAATATATAAGTTTTATGCTATGGTGATGCATGGGACATGGTGCCCCCTCATTGGGGATGGGTACCAGACCCCCAGCAAATAGCTAAAATCTGCGAATTCTTGAAACCCCTAAAAAAATGCTTAGAACCCCATATTTTGATAGTTAAAACACAAAAAACCCTTTACAAATGTTTATACCTGAGTATTTTAATAGTGTTAACCACAAGAAGAGCATTTAGTCATGAAAATATGAAAATACAGTAATTTGTGAATATTTCTCAGTGAAAATACCGCGAACAAGCGAATTTTCCGCAAATAATGAGTATACTGTACGTATGGACCTCAGAAAATTCTATGAATAGGCGAGTCTGCCAATTTGGGGTGTTTGCTGCATTGCAAATATTGTCATGAAATTTAAGTTGGCTAGACCAGCTCATTTCTCTCTCTTTTGCATTATGCATAATCCCTTAATCACTTTATTAAAGGTTACAATATAATATAGCTTTGAACAAAATGTGAAAAACAAAAACATTTTACAGACTGTACATACATACAATAGGGCATTTATTAGTGCAGTATCAGTTCTCTCTATTTTGCATTGTGCATAATTATTTCATTACTTTACTTGGAAATGTCAATTGTTAATTCATTACAAGTGATAGTACTATACTGTAGTAATGCCCTTTAATAAAATGGAGGAAAAAGCATAAACGTAAAATACATACAACAAAACTAAGCTTCAACAGTCAAATTCATGGGATTCTTTACGGGCTGCGGAAAAGCAAGAGCCCGTGCCAGCAAAAGGCTGGCTAAATCTTTGATACCTTGGCATTGCCAACCATTGTAGAGGAGTTTTATCAATTTTTTTTATTAAATCTGATATAAATAATATACATATATATATCATAATAATATAATATATATATATAATTTTATATATTATATATATATATTATAGATCGAACTACAAATGTCCTTTAATATCTAATTCGCTCTACCTCGGAATTTAATATATTTTCATATATGTTTAACCGAGGGGGAATTTATTAAGCGATAATAGAATTGAGAGGTCGATGGTTCGCGTATGTCGGCCGCCAATTCTATTATCGCTTAATAAATTCCCCTCCGGTTAAACATATATGAAAATATATTAATTCCGAGGTAGAGCGAATTAGATATTAAAGGACATTTGTAGTTCGATATATGTATACGAATCACGGTAATGTGATAGACTTATATAATGACTACATGCGGGCAAAAACACTACCACGCAACCAAGAACGAGATGGGCTTGATGCGGTCTCCAAGACAAAAAATACCTACGCGCGGCAGGTATTCAAGGTGAGAGGCGGCATATACTTATATCTCTTGCAGTGGCGGGGGCTTCACTGCCAGTCCTGGAATTGGGAGGTCGCTGGTTCGCGCCTGTCGATTGCCAATTCTATTATCGCTAATAAATTCCCCTCGGTTAAGCATATATGAAAATATATTCCAATTCCGAGGTAGATCGAATTAGATATTAAAGACATTGGTAGTTCGATATATGTATATGAATCACGGTAATGTGATAGACTTTTATATATATATATATATATATATATATATATATATATTATATATATAGTATATATATATATATATAGTATATATATATATATATATATATATATATATATATATATATATATATATATATATATATAGTATATATATATATATATATATATATATATATATATATATATATATATATACATATAATATATATATATATATATATATATATATATATATATATATATATATATATATATATAATATATATTTTATCTTTGGTCCCTGGGTTTCGAATTATGTCAAATTCTGGATGAGCTGAATGAAGATAGTATAGGGATTCCTTAAAATATATATATATTATATATATATATAATATATATATATATATATATAATATATATATATATATATTCATACACAGTCCAACCTCTTAAATCCGGCTTCCATATATAAAAATATTTATTCAGCCCTCATGCAGTGACAAGGAAAGTGTTATGAAACTATGCCACTAAATCTATGGTTGCAGGTGTGACTGAAAAAATGAATAATGCACAGACCACAAAACATTTTGGAAGAGGCAAAAGCAAC
>NC_087200.1:186381020-186388520 GCF_015104395.2 Macrobrachium nipponense | reverse complement strand
CCTCATTAAAAATATATGCAAGTCGAAATGAAAGTTTTACAAAATGCTGCAGAGAATATTGAAATATACTCAAGATTGAGTGATAATGAACAAGACATTAGAATAAAAAGGGGAAAGAGGTAAATGGAATTAATATTCTGAACCTATATTAAAGATGCTTGATAAAAAAACTCAATACAGTACAAGGACAGTAACAATCTTCTCATCTTTAATATCCATTGCATACACTGAAAACTAATAAAATTAAAGTTAAGGAACCAAGCTCATGAAAATATAAACCAGTACTCATTCACTTTAATGATTATCAGAGATCTTTTAGTACTGATATAGCTCTCTTAGTTGGAGATATAATACACTAACAAAAGGACTGATATTATGCTTATGATAAAAGTTTTAGTTACAATGGGTTATCAGTGAATAAATTTTCATGCTAAATATAAAATCATTTCTTGATTTCTAACTTGAAAAGCAAGAGTGAGTGAACAGGATGTCCGTAGTACACTGTCTGTCAATCATCATTCCATGTCCTGACCACTGTCATATTTCATCATAAGGAGTGTAATTCACTAAACCAAACTGATGAATAGGAAAAAATAATTTGCTTAAAAGGCACTAATGTCTGATGTCTGTTCAGTTTTAACTAGTACACTGCACACAAACTGCAATGATTATCAGCTCATGTTAATGTAACCAATGAGGAAAATCATAAAAGACAACCAACTTGCATTTAAATACATGAATGAAAAAAGACTAAAGTAAAGGATGTAGAAAAGTACTTTTGTTCATTAACACTGGCTGTTGTTAGCTCTAAACACCCTCCCTTAGTGAAAACTTGACTGAATTTGAGAGTAATCCTCCTCAATCCATTTATTGTATGTGACATTCCATCTCATAAGGGGGGGGGGGGGGGGATTTTTGATTAAAATTTAAACTTAAAAAACACAAAGCAGTACTTTACAGCTCACAGTGGTATACCTGTTGGAATATAAAAAAAAGGGTCCAAAACTAGTAAAAGAATACCAAATTGTTATGAAGATCTAATGGATACCATCTAATTCATTACCAAGTATATGAGAAATTGAAAGGGGAGGTATGGAAAGCGGGCAAATTATTTGTGATTATGTTTGGAGGGCAGATACATAGTATACATAAATTATGAAACCCAATAAAGACTATTTATAAAAAAGTTGCCTAAAAAAACTCTCCATACTACCTCAAAGAAATAATCAAAATACAGATTTCCTATATGACCCTGCCTTCAAGTTTTTGTTCTATGTACTTTTAAATGTGTTTTCATTAGTGGGACAAGGTCAAATACCTGTCAATTTGACCAACTGGGGAGAGAGAAGGGGAAAAATAAAAAAAATAATAGGATCATTAAATGAACAAAACCTGAATGAAAATGAAAATTCCATTAAAAACAATGTGCAAAGAGAACTTGGGTAGTATTTCCTGTACAGTCGCTGTAACAACAGCTATTCAAAATACAATACAAAGGCTATAAAGGCTTCATACATAATTATAACAGTATGACTCTAGCACATGCTTCTATATAACATCTATGTCCATAATATTCACAAAGCATACATGCATTATTCATCTTACAACTTTATACATTTACAGTATATATATATATATATATGTATATTAGCTGCATCTCTATATTGTCCCAGTGACAATGGCATGGTGTCGAGTATATGTGGAAACCTCAAAATGATGTCAAATTTCATACCTATAGGAACTTTTGTCCTCCAGTATCATCTGTAAAGATTTCTACATAAATTCATGTTCAGTTACATAAACATATAGTACAGTAATAGCATAGATAATGTTTATATAGGTTATGCTGTTATATCTGTGTGTCTGGAGCAATTGTGTTGGTAGAGAAGCTTCGGCTATCTGTGCAGTTATGAACATTCTAGTTGACAAAACACTGAACACTTGAAATAAATATACTGTTGGACAGTTTGGATTGTTGTCACTCATTACACAGAAATGCTCTCAAGCAGGAAGTCAAAACAATTGCATCTTTTGTCTCCATCATCTTCCTTTGTGAAGTTAAAAGTAGAACACTGCTCTGGTCATACTTAACATTATTTCATTTCTATTTGGAAAACAAGACGATCTTTTGGTGCAAGATGAAATTTTGATAAATAAATGTGAATACATTACGTATTGTATTTTGTGCACTAAGATCATTAAAAAAAACTCCACTTAGTCACTGCATCAAGTTGTATTGAACTCTCATAAACTTTCAACTTTCTCAAGTACTGTACGTATTGTTAAACTATAAGATTTTCATCAATTTGCTTCTCAAAACTGAATGCACTTAACAGTTACAAAGTTTTGACCACATCCAATATAAATCAGGATAATTTTAAAAATATAAGGTAGAAAAGTATAACTTCTGACATGGACTTTCATCTTGAACTTGTCGATACTGTGCGCTCCTTGTTAACTTTGCCATTTGCAACAAGACATAGTCATTTCCAATTCCAAGTTTATTATCACAAAAGATTCTTGAAAGCAAAGTTTTCATTTTTGTCATAGTTTTCTATATATATGTATTACTGTAACAGTTACATAGCCAAAACTCACTCAACATTCCAACTCTACTTGAATATCTTGAAAGTGTCTTAGTGGAGGTGTTAACTTCTGGCAATTAAACGGTGGTTTCTTCTGGAAAGGAAATATATGATTTACCAAAATACCACAAACAATTGTACACTCACTGACATGTCACTTAACAAAAATATAAGGTAAATTGTTTCATTTACCAACCAATTCTTTTTTATCATTACCAGCTCATGAATTCCTTGAATCCCAGACAACAACCTTAGAAAAAGCAAAAAGAAGATAATTTATCAAGGGGTGCTCCTAGGAAGTTTGAAAAAACCCTGTGTTAGTTTCCTATGTTTACCAGGAAAGTCAAGAATTTGACTGTGACCTGATACAAAATATCAATGTTTTACAACTATATGTTGTAAAACAAAGAATTATGTACACTCACCCATACTGTACGGTGTCCCAAGAATTTATGCCTAATATAACAATTTATGAAATGATTATATGGAGATTATATCATTCTTGAGCCCTATACGTCAACCAAAGCTGGTAAAACTTGACCTCCTGAAACAAATGGGCTAAGGAATGCAAGTCCAAAAACTTGACTACCACCTCTTCAATAAAAAAATATTAGAAGTACATACTATGGTTCCTCCAAGTGCCCAAAGGTAAAACACAGTATTCCACACTCTTTTAAAAAGAAAGAGATATAGAAAGTAATTTCATCTTAATGAACATGAGCTTTGAACTAACGCAAAAATTTTCTTTCCTTTTATGACAACGAATGTTAGCCCTTCAGAAACTTCAGTGAGAACACTCTTGGAATAAGTATTCATGTAATGCTACAATAAGAATTCCAATGATTAGGAAAACCAATTCGACAAATTTCACTTTGTTATTATGGGGACCAGACCTGACCCTGGGAAATATTACATGTGTACATGAAGGAACTACAAGCCTTACCTGCAAAACCAAAAATACCATATTGGAGACATGAAAAGGTTAAAGTACGTATAAGGAGAGATACCAATGACTTCCTCTCTCACCACTCAGCAAGCCTATGAGTAAATTTGCTTGTCACTGATGAGACATTGTGTGTTTATCTGCTTTCCAAGCAAGTTTCAGCTAAGAGTGGATTCTTACTGCAAAACAAGATGGAGATTTGACAACTGAGTATACCATTATACTAAATGTAAAATTAACTTTTTTATAATTTACAATAGTACTTTGGCTTCCGTAAAATTAACTTTTTTATAATTTACAATAGTACTTTGGCTTCCTTCATGGATTCTGTATGTAAAATATGAAGTTTCAAACTCCCGCAGAGCAAACGTTATAGCCAAAGTTAAAAAAGTTGGTTATCTTGAGGTTTACCATTGGCATTTCACAAACGTTATAGCCAAAGTTAAAAAAGTTGGTTATCTTGAGGTTTACCATGGCATTTTACAATAATGGGAATTTAAAAACTACCTTTGAAATCATTACCAATTAGAGCAAATAGAATAAAAGAATATTTTATGTCTAATGATTGTGTCAGAAATAGTCGAATGTTATATTTCAGTATTGAAAATATGAAACACTGTAACAGGAGATGACTTCAGGCATAATAATGGAAAGAGGATAATGCAACTTGAAACAGTGAAAACAAGGAAAACTTGATTGTAAGTGTTTCTCTAAAACACTTACAAATAACAAACTAACAACAGCAGCATGCAAGGAAAGTACTAATTAACATAAAAACATGTTAAGATGCAAACAACTGGTTGCTTGTCGATATCAAAACTAATACCCAAAACTACAAAAAAAATGCATGAAAAGGTACTAAAATATCCATGTATAATAGATTGATAAATGAAAAATTCAAGAATACATACAAATAAGTACCTTCAATCTACCAAATCGATCTTGCTGAAAACTCAGATGAAAGCTGACCATGAAAATTCCATATAGCATTAAAAAAATGCACTAAAAGTACACATGATTTATAAAGGGATGAAATAGTGAGAGATGAAAAAGGATATCCCAAACAATTCAAGCCTCAAAATGATGGCAACAACTATACAGAAACAGACAAAAGAAGTTAGGCAAATTTTGGGACCTGAGGTAAGTTTCCAGCCTACCAGAGTAGTACACTACATCATCTCTGCTTTCTCCAAGTTTAAGTGTCTGGGATCATGCACACACAGTGGTTATGGGGAAGGTATTGGGTTTGTAAAGGAACTGCTTTGTATTTACATATACTTTCAAAAACTAGTAATTTATACAATTAGTCAAACTCACTGGCTACCAGTCACAAATAGGTTCCTAGAAGCATTGTTTGATGTCATGCTATACAACTGATCATTGTTCTATCACTGCCAACGATGCACTATAAAGGACCTCTACAAATGAATTTTTCTTAGTAAAGTTTATACTGAAAATAGACATGAAAAAATGCCTCAAAAATATCTGGGCAAACTGGCACTTTCCCTGTAAGAATGAAAAATTCTTAATAAATTCATATTTTTCATAGCTAACAAACCTGAGGTCTTCACAAAAGGACAATCTTCTAGCACCAGCTGGAAACAGGTTGAAACAATCAAAGATTGTAAAGGAAGGAATCTGTGGCATCTGGCAACTCATGTGTATACAAGGTGGAAGCTGGTCGCCGACCGGGCTTGGAACCCTGTGACGTGTCCGTCTTTCTTCCAACCTAGGATACGAGAGAGGATACGAGAGGGGCTGCTAGAGGTGGGCAGTTAATGTAAAGACCTCAAGTTTATTAGCTATGAAAAATACAAATTTGTCATTTGTTCATATGCAGAACAAACCTTCGGTCTTAACAATAGGATAGACTTATACTTGGAGGGAGGTACAAGTTTTAGGGCTGTTGCCTTGTATAATAAGGCGCCCTATGAGGTAATGTTAGACTTGCGATAATCTTACGCTAAGTCGGTTGGTATTGCACTTCCATATTCATTGGAGTGTCTTGGGGTTTGTAGATCACTTACGAAGTTGGTATTATCTTCTTTGGTTATAACGACGATGTGTTAAACTCATGATGATTCGGCAATGATGTGAGGATCTAGTAGAAACCACGAAGTACAAAAATACTTATATTCTCTGAATTTACATGGTGAAGATAAAGTAGGATTGTAAAAGTCTTCTAATGACGATAGCTTGATTGCTTCTGCCAATGATGATGGCTAATTCTATTCTCTCTACATGATAAAGCTTAGGTAAAGAGGTACAGGTCTTCTAATGATGATAGCTAACTCTATTCTGCCCTGTTCTACATCTCGGTTACAAGTCATAAAGGAGCAGACAGTAGCTCGAACATATGAACATACATACAATGACATAGTTACATACGAACATACAATCAGATGACATAGTTACTAATCACGTAGGCCGCTTGAGCTATAGGTCACGGTGTTTGTCTCAAGCAGGAAGCTTGGACTAAAGTTTATAAACAATTGAATGAACACAAGTGACGGCATGTTATCTTAGCCTACTTTTATTGTATACGTCATCTTTAGCGTCTCTAGTCTGATCACATTCCTTTTTAGTTTTAGTCTTTTATATATATGGACTAACATTCCATATTTTTATTATGTAAACACTTACACAAGTACCCTGAACTGGCTGGGGGTTTAGCCCTCCCGACCACCTTTCCTAGAAGATCGAGTCCTAAAGAAGGGGGTCTGAGCCCATGAGAGAATAGATAAGCGAGTATCTAAAAACTCAGCCTGCTGGGATTAAACACAATGAGACATGTCCAGATTTATTGCATTTGTGGAAGGTAAACGGAAGTCTGTCTGTTCAAGCAACAAACCATATAGGCCACAGGGGTTTGTTACCACTCCTCCCTCCCCTTGCCAGAGAGAGGAGTAAGTGTTACTGAGAAGCAGATTTGTCTTTTGTATAGGAACAAACCCGTAGGAAGGAGAAAGGAAAGAGAAAGAAAGAGGCCAGCCAACTCACCCATTCTCTCTTCCACACAATCATCATAAGTAAGATGAACTGTCCTGTCAGGGGCACTGCATGAGCTACACAACTTGTTGGGCAACCACCACTGGACCCAAGAAAAAAAAGTGTCCAAGGACCTGTGGGCAATGTCCTTTAGTTAAAAGGAAGAGAACATGGTTTGCCGAAGCCAGGAACCAGCACTAAAAACCCTATGAACAGACAAGGTCTTCTTAAATGCCAGAGACGAAGTCATTCCTCTAATGTCACAAAACTAGAAGGTTTGGAGTATGACTGTTTAATCACCTCACGTAGCCAGAATGAAATGGTGATCTTGGACACTTCCATTTTGGAGTAATGCTGTTCCTGGGACCTGTCCCCAAACGAAAGGTGTGACATCATCCTGACTTTCCAATGGTGGTACAGGGAGAAGTGTTGCTCTGCTCTATCCTGCTCCTGGCTCAAAGAGGGGCACTTCCACAACCTGCTTCTTGAGAGAGATCAGGAACTCTCCCTGGGCTGAGTACTGGGATGAGCCGCTTGTGATGGAGTCAGTGTTCCTGTTTCAATCCATTACAGTAGTGGGACCTGCTCCTCCTTCTCGAGTAGTTCATTTGCAATGAAGAGCTTCACCTGCTGGATGCCAGTCCTGGACAGTTTCTCTCCAGTTGCGTTGAAGAAGGTACTGCTGCTGATGATGGTCTGGAGGAAAGGTTTTACTTGGCTACAGGGGCTCTCTGTCTTTCCCGACTACATGAACAGTGGGTCAACGCTTCCACCCTCTGGTACTTGATTAGCTGGGAAGGGCTATAGGGCAACTACTGCCTGCCCCCTTGTCTTGTCCCCATGCTTGGCTCTTCCAAACCTGTTGCCCTGCTGTCCTGTACCTCTTCCCTGAGAAACTGCAAACCTGGTGAATGGCAAAAGAGCTAGCAATACGGGTTCATGTTTCTTCTTACTCATGGGCATAGCAGGAAGAAAATCATCCTT
>NC_087200.1:186360959-186380520 GCF_015104395.2 Macrobrachium nipponense | reverse complement strand
AAGGATGATTTTCTTCCTGCTATGCCCATGAGTAAGAAGGAAACATGAACCCGTATTGCTAGCTCTTTTGCCATTCACCAGGTTTGCAGTTTCTCAGGGAAGAGGTACAGGACAGCAGGGCAACAGGTTTGGGAGAGCCAAGCATGGGGACAAGACAAGGGGGCAGCAGTAGTTGCCCTATAGCCCTTCCCAGCTAATCAAGTACCAGAGGGTGGAAGCGTGGACCCACTGTTCACGTAGTCGGGAAAGACAGAGAGCCCCGTGGCCAAGTAAAACCTTTCCTCCAGACCATCATCAGCAGCAGTACCCTCTTCAATGCAACTGGAGAGAAACTGTCCAGGACTGGCATCCAGCAGGTGAAGCTCTTCATTGCAAATGAACTACTCGAGAAGGAGGAGCAGGTCCCACTACTGTAATGGATTGAAACAGGAACACTGACTCCATCACAAGCGGTTCATCCCAGTACTCCGCCCAGGGAGAGTTCCTGATCTCTCTCAAGAAGCAGGTTGTGGAAGTGCCCAAGAAGTAGGTTGTGGAAGTGCCCCTTTTTGAGCCAGGAGCAGGATAGAGCAGAGCAACACTTCTCCCTGTACCACCATTGGAAAGTCAGGATGATGTCACACCTTTCGTTTGAAGACAGGTCCCAGGAACAGCATTACTCCAAGGGGACTCAGCTGAGTGTGGTCCCACACATCTCACTATCCTTCCAGACGCTGGTCATCAGGACGTGACAGCGTAGGTAGATCCAGATAGGTCTCAGCCTCCCCACAATGGCTGTTAACAGACAACCGTGTGGCAGAATGGACAAAAACTGGGACCCCCCTGGGACCTGCTACCTCAGGAGGTGCAGCAAGCCGGGAGGAAGGGGAAAAGTCCTACATCCTGGAAGTTCTAGATGAGGAGAGGAGTTTTACAGACTTTGTCCTTTTAGGTTTGCAGGAAGTTGGATTTGCAGAACCTTATGACGAGACACCAGCAGATTACCCCAGCTTCTTGTACCTGGAGTATACGTCAGATCTCCCAGAGACCAAGCGAATATGTTGTTTGCCTTCCTTGGTCCCCACTAGTAGCAAGTATCATTAAAAAGAGTTGGACAGCCTTGTAGTTTAAGGAGAGGAAGGGTCCTTAGCCATCCAGGTCCCAGAAGCTCTTTCCCTCCTTTCCCATCTTTCTTTGTTTCAGATGTGGAATTGCACGAGATGGTGGCTGTTTGGGCCTCCCTAGGCCTACGGGGTCCTCCCTCCTTGGATGGCCTAGTTGGATCGCATTTCATGTCTGCTCGCTATCATCCTCCAGTCCCCAGAGGAGTCCCTCCTCTCCTCCGGGTCTCCTCTACTTTGGCTCTCGTGTGCGGCCACCTAGCGGGACACTATCAACAAATATGACACTTCCTGGGTCGCCGCTTATCTCGCCGCCATTCAGGCCATCAACTCGAGCCGCCATTCCAAATGCCATGACATCACTCCCAGCATCCTCTCTGACTACAACATTGGCTGCAATGTTTCTCTCCCACCCCGTGTTGCCATGACATCCTTTCCAGCTCCATCTGTGACATCATGGCAGCCGACTGCAGACCTGTTGGAGACATTCCCTCAAGCGATAGTTTATAGGCTGGACTCTGTTTTTTGCAGGTAGTATCCTGTATACTTTATAGCAAGAAGCATCATAGGCGGAGAGCTCCTTCCCTTTCTCCCATTGCCTTCTGCTCCTCTCCCTCATTCTCAGGTCAGACATTGGAGGATTCAGAACTTTGTTGCTTTGTCTTCTGAGAGTGAGTCGGGTGTTTGCCATCTTAACAGCACGGACGTGCATCCCCCTACTCGTACATGGACATGTTCCAGTTCGTGATCTTCAGTCTTAAAGTTTATTTTTCATCACCTCAGCATGTTGGAGTTTGCTGCAAGGATGATAGGGCTCCGATTAAGAGGTCGAAGGTGCCTAATACTCAGGTCGCTGATCCTGCACCTCCCAGGAGTTCTTTCCCAGAGACTGTTGTTTCTCCTTTTGTTCTGCCTCCCAACAAATGTGTTCATAGTGAGGGTCATGAGGCTATTGACTGTCACGGACATGACACGGTTTGGGTCCATGGATGAGTTTCTCAGCCTAGTAGGTCTTCTTCGCCTCTGCGTGATGGAAAGGCCAGCCTTTCTCCTGTGTCCAAGAAGCCTACCCTTTCTGGTTCTCATTCTCCAAGCGGTTCCACTTACATCATTCACCTTCCAGAGTTTGGAGCCTTGATTATTTTCTTCATGGCCAATCACCTTCTCCAGGACGTTCTCTCATGCGTCATTCTTTATCTCGCAACTGTGTACTTGATTTTTCACATGACCAAGTACATGGTTCATCACACAATTGTGTATATGGTTCAGTTCAAGGCTGTGCATGTGATTCATTGCTCGACCATGTACCTGAGCCCTCTTTCACAGGATCTTCCATTGTTCGAGGGTTTAGGCCTGCTGGTGGAATTTGTGATGTCCAACTTCCAAGGGAAGTTTCTCCAGTGGCCTTAGGAAGGATGAGGATCCTTCTCAGCTGTCTACTTCATGTTGTCATTTTCCGTTGCCAGAGCCAGAGGAGGGGGAGAGTCAAGAATTTCAGTCTTCTTTTTCAGAGGTTATTGATCTCACTTGTGAGTTTAGTAATCTTGGGGGGAGGACACAGACTAAGTCTTCTATGCCCCTGTGGGCATAGAGGTCTTGCTTGGTCCAAGGCAGGATACTAGAGCTTCGTTTGGGCTTCCTTGTTTTGGGTAGCTGGTCAGTTTTGCAGCATGTTAATGCTTTAGTCTCGGTCAAGATGACTTCCTGCACTCTTAATAGGTCATTGAAGCTTCACTCTCCTCCTTTCGTGTGACATAGGAAGTACTATGCAACTAAAGTAGTTCATAGTTCAATTGATGCCTCGACACCTTAATTCGGACATGATCCATCTAAAGCCTGGCCTGGCACGACCCTGGATTAGTTAAGGGCTGAGGGCCCTTTGCTGACTTCTCAAGAAGCCTCTACACTGGAGTCTACTGCGTTTTCTCCCTTCCAGACTGTACTGTGGCAGGACTTGGGGTCTACTGCAGTGGCCAGGATAGCTTTGTGTCGCTCTGATGGAGTTTCTGTTAGCTCGTCCTCCTTTATCAGGTTCTGCAGTCTGGGATTAAGGCCATCTCTTACCTTAGCCCCCTCGGTGCTAATTTGTAGGCCAACCTGCTCCTGGTTAGTGGGACGTGGCCTTGTCAAAGGTGGCAGATTCGGTGGATTCTGAATCTTTGTCGTCTCTATGTAATGGGTCCTCCTGGAATCGCAGCTTCTCTTCCAGAGAACGCAATGAGAAGATGCGAAAGGCCGATGGCATGCTGATACCAAGGATAGGCTGGTTCAGCAGGCGGAGTAAGCAGACCCCTCCAAGGAAGTCTACCAAGCAGTCGACATTCGTTAGGGCTCCTCAGTACTGCTCCATCTAAGTCTAAGCACAGCAGCGCTCCTTGTCAACCTCACCCCTACAAACCAGGAGGAGGGCTAGAGGCTAGAGGAAGGGGCAGGGCAGGTCATCAATAGAGAGGGCACCACTCCCTTCCCATTGCCTCAGATGGGGGATGCCTGGTGGGCCATTGGGCCAAAGGGCAATACCACAGAGCAGAGAAGTGGGTAGTTGATGTCCTTTGGGTGGGGTATCTACTACCTTTCGACTTTCCTCCCCCTCTCTCAAATCTACCTCTCCTCCACCTCACTTATGCTCAAGGCTCCGTGAAGTACTTAGCTCTTCAGGAGGAAGTGTTGATGATATTGGACAAGGGCGCAGTGAAGTAAGTGCATCATCCTTCACCGAGGTTTTACAGTCTTATTTTCCTGGTTCCAAAGGCTACAGGTGAGTGGAGACCAGTGATAGATCTTTCCACACTTAACCATTTCATTTTTGTTGGAGCCTAGGAATTGTGGTAAACCTGGAGAAGTCCAATGTGCTTCCCAGCTAGAGTATTCTATACCTGGGTATGACTATAGATATGGCAGCGTCGAGGGTTTTACCATTGGACCAGAAGTTGCAGAAGTTCAGATCTGTGGCACGCTCGTTCCTTGCACAGTTCAAACAACCAGTTCTCCAGTGGCAGGTCCTTCTCAGAATCTTATCTCTCGAGCAAAGCTGGTCCCCTCATGGTTGACTACACATTCACTCTATGCAGTGGAGATTGAAGGAGTTCTGGTTCCTGGCAGGAGATTCCCCTCAGAAACAGGTACCTCTTTCAGAAGAGGTGAGAAGAGACCTACAGTGGTGGTTGGACAACCAGAATTTTACAGTAGGAGGCCCACTACATTCACCCCTCTGCATTTACTCTTGTTCTAGGATGCTTCCATCAATGGTTGGGTGCTCATCTTGATCTCCTGGCCTCGGGTGTTTGGAGTGTGGAGGACAAGCTGCTTTACGTCAATGTGCTGGAGTTGAAAGCGGCTTTCCTAGGTATGCGGCAGTTCCAGGAGAGAGTGGAGAGTCACTCTGTCGTTCTGATGTTGGACAACACGCAGTGGTGGCTTATGTGAACAAACAGGGGCTAGTGTCTCACCAGCTCCACTCGTTGACAGTCGAGATGTACTAGTGGGTGATTGACAACTTGGTGGAGCTCTTGGCCATGTACATTCCAGGCAGGAGGAATGTGGTGGCTGAGATGCTAAGTCATCAGAGTCAAGTCCTAGGTATGGAGTGGTCTCTCCATCAGAACGTAGCAGGCAGACAGGCTTTCACCTTTGGGGAAGACCCATGTTAGACTCTTTGCCACTCGCTTCATCAGGAAGCTAGAGGTCTACTCCTCTGTGGTCCTGGATCCTCTTGCTTTGGTGGAGGACGCTCTACAACATCCTTGGGACCATCTCGAGTTGTATGCCTTCCCTCTGTTTCTGCCTGATGCGTCAGGTCTTGAATAGAGTAATGAGTTCCAGGAATATAAGGATGATCATAGTGGTGCCTCTGTGGCCGCAGACAGAGTGGTTCCCAGAGCTTCTGTATCTTCTGTCAGAGATTCTGAGAGAAATTCCCTCTGGCACAACCTCCTTTGCCAGTCTCATGGTTAGAGACTGTCAAATATCTTGTGCGAGCGAGGGCTTTTGTCACAAAGCAGTGGGCTAGATGTCCAGCCATCTCAAGACTTCATCAGCAGTTTTGTACATGAACTTCCCTGCCAGATATATACTTAGCTATAGTCTCCGACGTTCCGACAGAATTTCAAATCTCGCGGCACACGCGACAGGTAGGTCAGGTGGTCTACCTTACCCGCCGCTGGGTGGCGGGCGTATGAACCAATCTATCTCTCCAGCCAGATTTTTTTCTGTCGCTGAAGCGATAACAACTGTTGTCGTTTCATTCCGATATATTCTTCATTTCTCGCTTGCCTGAGATTGATTTGGACATTTTGGTGACGTATTCGCTCTATTTTGGCTTGGCATACGCTGATTGTGGACCGTTATTGACTTTGCGCTGGATTTTCCTGTAGAATGTCTGATTTTGATTCTGTTTCCAAAACTCCGGTTTTTGTTTAGAGTATGTTTGACCGATGGATGTAAGGTGAGGTTACCGAAAGCTGCGGTTGACCCTCACACTTTCTGTGTTAAATGTAGGGGGAATGAATGTTCGTTTAGTAACCCGTGTCAAGAGAGTGAGGTTTTGAACGAAGATGAATATAAAGCTCTTTCTTCTTATATTAGGAAACTTGAAAGGGATAGGGTACGTAAAGCTTCTTCAAGGAGTTCGAGCAGGTCGAGAATGAGTGAGAATTGAAACTAACATTAATGTAGTTTTAGAACCTTCCTCCCAGTTCTCAGCTCCTGCTCCCCGCACCGAAGCTGTAGATTCGTCTTTGGAGGCGGCGGCCTCAAAAGCTTCCTTGTGTTCTAAGGAAGACAAGAATCTTCGTACTGATCAAGGTAAGAGTGTCAGTGATGATAAGTGCAGTGTACCCAGTGATGTGGAGGGTGCGTCTGACCGGCTCCTTAGTGCCTCCAGGCCTAGACCTCTTCCAGACTCCCAGTTCCAGTGGAGGAGGAAAGTCGAAAGCTGCAGGAGGGCTAGGGAGAGCCCCCACCGGTCAGGCGTCCCCTCGGCAGATCCTGAAGTTCGCTCCCAGGCTGCCTTGGATCGTAAGAAGAAGAATATTCTTCGTCAGTGTTTTTCGTCATATCTTCTCTTCGCGCCGAAGCGTGGTTGGAGCTCTAATGCGTCACGCCCGTTGAAGAGGGCTGCGGAGGCTCCCTTCAGTACGTTAGCGTCCAGCCCAGAAGACTTTTCTGATGTAGCTTCCCTGCAAGCAAAGAAGCCTTAGGATCCAGTGATCGCCCTCCTCCTCTCCCGCTCCTCGCGCTGAGCTTGCTTCGGAAGAAGATCCTGGGGACTCTCCTTCTCGAGTACTAGCGGGCCTACAAGCTCAGATCACAGCCTTGGCGGACTCCTTGGCATCGAGATGGCGTAGAAGGAAGGATTTGTCTCTCCCTATCAAGAGATCGAGGCGCGTTTCGTCGGAAGAGCGCTCTCCTTGTAATCGGCGATCTCCTTCTTTTGAGGATACTTCTACATCGTAACATTTCACGAGAGGAACACCACTCCCGCTCGGAAGTGTCGAGACGGCCCATTCGTCGGATAGGCGCTCCTTGGACTATGAAGATATTTCCCCAGATCAGATTCCTGCCTCGGGTAGACGCTCAGCTCCTTCTGTTTCTCCTTTTTATAGAGTTCGTGCAAGAAGAGAGAGTCGCTCAGGTCATAGAAGACTTATTTCGTCGTCTCCGTCTCATCTTTCTTCTCCTCGCCTTCTCAGAGAACCTAGGGAATGCCCTTCTGAAAGTAGGCGCACTTCTCCTTCCGACTACTGTCGTCAGGCGTCGGATAACGTGACTGGTAGGCGCTCATCGCATGGAGTTCGCTCCTCCCCTGTAAGACATCAAGAGTCTAGTAGAGCCCTGCTCCTGGTAAGCGTCCTTCTTTTAGTAGCTGTTCTCCTGGAGAAAGACGCCTTGATCCTCGTTTGCTTCGTTCTCCTAGTAGGCGCTCTTCGTTCTCGAGACTCCCTACTCCTGATCGGTCTCCTCTTGCTAGAAGTCAAGAAACGCCTCAAGCGCCCTGCTTCTGTTAGGCGCTCGGAGCCTTACAGACGTTCTCCCCTTGGTAAGGACCAAGATCTCGTCGAACGCCCTGTTCCGTTTAAGCGCTCGGAGCATAGCAGCTGCTCTCGCTTCGTAGGCATCAAGAGCCTCTCAAGCGCCCTGCTCCTGATAGGCGCCCTATTTTTAGCAACGTTTCGCCGCTTGGTAGGCGCCAGGATTCCCCTAAGCGCCCTGTGACAGATAGGCGCTTGGCCCCTAGTAGCCGCTCTCCTCACGATCGGGCGCCAGGATTTTAGTAGGCGCTCTCCCTCTCGTAGTTTCCCTAGGGATAGACGTGGCTTTCTATAGGGAAAAGAGTCCTTCCTCTTTTGCTGTTAAGAGTTTGTCTGCGTTTAGGAAGGAATGCGAGATTAGACAAGAATTTTCGGATAAGCGTCCTTCTTTTACGACTCGTCATTCTCCTGTACGCCTCTCTACTTTGGAATCTTCTCCTCATTCAAGACGTTTGTCTCCTTCATCGCACTGTACCCCAGCTAGGAAATCATCTAAGGATTCTCATAAGGATCCTCATTCTCGTTCTCCTCTTCAAGAAGACCAGGAAGCCTCTGAGGAAGAAACTAATACATCGGCAACAGTTTCTTCGTACAAGAAGCTCACAGAGCTTCTCCTTCAGGAGTTCGGAGAGTCTTTGAGCCCTACTGCTCCCTCCTTCTCCACACTCGTTGTTCTCCACAGCGAAAGCAACGAAAGGATCTTCGTGTGTGAGAATGAAACCGACTCTTTCTATGAAGAAAGTGCTCAAGAGTTTCGGTTCATGGATGCGTACTAAAGAAGAAGCGGGAAAACTATGTTTGCCTTCCCTCCGTCGAAGCTTTCAGGACGGACAGGATTTTGGTATGAGACAGGAGAACCCTTGGGACTGGGCCTTCCGTCTTCAGCTGACGCAGATTTTTCGGCACTAGTAGACACACTAGAAGATCAGCTTTGAATTCGGCCAAAACTACGTGGGCAATGAATGAAATAGATCACATTCTAAAAGGCATTTTTAGAGTCTTGGAAGTTTTCAACTTTCTCGATTGGTCCCTCGGAGTCCTAGCCAAGAAAACTCAAGGACCGGACACGTTTTCTCCGGAGGATTTGAATTGTGTCTTATCCTGTATGGATAAATCGGTGAGGGATGGGCCAGCGAAATAGCTTCACTGTTTGGAGCAGGGATCTTGAAGAAAAGATCAGTATTTTGCTCATTTTTAACAAAGTCTGTTTCACATGCTCAGAGATCGTCTTTGCTTTTTGCCCCTCTCTCTACGCAGCTGTTTCCTAAACACCTGGTTCAAGACATTTCGAAGGCTCTCTCTGCCAAAGCTACGCAGGACCTTCTAGCGCAGTCTGCAAGGAAGCCGCGCCCTACCTTCCAGACTAAGACGAAGAAAGCTAAGCCGACCTCTCAGGAACCCTTTCGAGGGGCTTCTACCTCTAGATCCTCTTCGTTCAGAGGTCGGAAACCAAATAGAAGAGGGAGGACTTTTACAAAGTCAATCAAAAACCTCCCAAGTAAGACTCAAGTCCTTCAGACAACTGTAGGCGCCAGGCTTTTACAGTTTGCAGAAGTCTGGGCCCAGAAAGATGCAGATGCATGGACCTGTCATTTTGAGGAAGGGCTATCTCATCCCGTTCTCTTCGAGCCTCCCTTGACGAATACCCCGAGGGAGTTGATGGCCAGATACAGGGACCCCATCATGAATCAAGCCCTCCGACTAGCGGTAGATCAGATGCTGGAAAAGGAGGCGATCGAACTAGTGGCAGATCATCTTTCGGCAGGCTTTTACAACCGCCTGTTCCTAGTTCCGAAATCCTCAGGGGGATGGAGACCGGTGTTGGACGTAAGCGCCCTGAACTTCTTCGTCGAAAAGAAGTTCACGATGGAGACCACTGCCTCGGTGTTAGCAGCACTCCGTCCAGGGGACTGGATGGTGTCCTTGGACTTACAGGACGCTTACTTCCACGTACCAATCCATCCTTCCTCGAGGAAGTTTCTAAGATTCATGATGGGGGGAAGAATCTTCCAATTCAGGGCCCTGTGTTTTGGCCTCTCCACGGCCCCCCCAAGTCTTTACGGACATCATGAGGAATGTGGCACAATGGCTTCACCTAGAAGGGGTGAGGATTTCGCTCTATCTCGACGATTGGCTTATGAGGGCCAATTCCAGAGGATCGTTGTCTGAAGGACTTGAAGAAAACCCTGGATTTGACTTATTCCTTAGGACTTCTGGTCAATCTGCAGAAGTCAAGTCTGATTCCCGCTCAAGAGTGTGTTTATCTGGGGATCCAGATGAACTCTCTGAGTTTTCGGGCTTTCCGTCACAGGAGAGGATAGCCCGGGGACTCGAAAAAAGTAACAACCTTCTTAGGGAAAGAAGTATGCACAGTGAGGGGAGTGGATGAGTCTGCTGGGGACGCTCTCCTCACTGGAGCAATTTGTCTCCCTAGGAAGGTTGCACCTGAGACCGCTCCAATTCTTTCTTCATCGGAATTGGAGTCGTCCTTCTCAGGATTTGAAGTTCTCCCTGTCAATTTCTCATCAAATCAAGAAGGAGTTAGCATGGTGGGCGGATCCCAACAAGTTCTCGCAGGGACTGCCTCTTCAATCCCAGAACCCCAGCCTGGTGTTGTTCTCCGATGCGTCGGAAACAGGTTGGGGGGCGACTCTGGGAACCAAGGAGGTGTCAGGAACCTGGGTGAGGGACCAGTCTCCTTGCACATCAACAGGAAAGAACTAATAGCCGTGTGGCTTGCTCTGAAGGAGTTCGAGTCAGATGTGACAGGAGCAGTTGTGCAAATAAACTCGGACAACACCACGGCTCTGGCATACATCAGGAAACAGGGGGGGACGCATTTCTTCTCTCTGTACGAAACAGCAAGAGATCTTCTTCTGTGGACAGAAGAAAGGGGGATAAAACTTCTCACCAGATTCATACAGGGAGAAAGGAATGTAAGGGCAGATCTCCTCAGCAGGAAAGATCAGGTCCTTCCCACAGAGTGGACTCTGCACCAAGATGTTTGCCAGAGCCTTTGGAAGTTGTGGGGCAGGCCTCTCTTAGACCTGTTTGCAACTTCAAAGAACAAAAGACTGGATCTGTATTGCTCGCCCATCTCGGATCCAGGAGCAATAGGGATAGACGCTCTCCTACTCGATTGGAAAGGACTCGATGTATACGTGTTTGCCCCCCTTCAAGATTCTGGGGTTGAGCTTTAAAAAAGTTCGCAGAGTCAGATTCCGCGAGGATGACTTTGATAGCTCCCTTTTGGCCAGCACAAGATTGGTTCACAGAGGTGCTGGAATGGGCTAGTGGATTTTCCAAGACGCTTCCTTCCTAAGGAGCGATCTACTCAGACAGCCCCACTTCGACAGGTACCACAAAAACCTCCCCGCTCTCAGTCTGACTGGCTTCAGACTGTCCAGAAACTGGTCAGAGCGAAAGGCTTTTCGTCAGCAGCTGCTAAGGCAATCGCTAGAGCGAGGAGGTCTTCCACCTTACGCGTGTACAGTCGAAGTGGGATGTCTTCAGAAGATGGTGCAAGAGGAATAACGTTTCCTCTTCCAGTACCTCTGTGAATCAAATTGCAGACTTCTTTTTATTCTTAAGACAAGAAGTGGCTTAGTCGTTTCGACGATTAAAGGCTATCGTAGTATGTTGGCGAATGTCTTCAGGCAACAGGGGCCTCAACTTATCGGAAGATAAGACCTACAGGACCTTATTAGGTCTTTTGATACAACGAAAATGCAGTCTCCTAAGACACCTAGCTGGAATTTGGATGTAGTCCTTCAATTCCTTGGGTCCTCTAGGTTTGAACCCCCTAATTCAGCCTCATTCAGAGACCTTACCAGGAAGACTCTGTTTTCGAGGCTCTAGCTTCCGCCAGAAGAGTGAGTGAGCTTTAGGCGATTGATGGTAATGTGGGTTTTAAGGAGGACTCTCTCATTTGTTTGCTCTTTCCTTCCTGGTTTTCTTGCAAAGAATGAGAAACCCATCAAGTCCATGGCCCAAGAACTTCGAGATTCGTGGGTTATCTTCTTTGGTAGGAGAAGAACCCGAGAGAACTCTTTGCCCAGTGAGAATGGTGAAATACTACCTTAGAGAAAAGAGCAACTGAAAGCCAACCGAGAGGTCCTGTGGTGTTCAGTAAAAGAGCCTACTCGTCCATTGTCGAAGAACGCATTGTCCTTCTTCTTGAGAAGCCTCATCAAAGAAGCACACGGATCCTGCAGAGAAGAACATCGTAGGCTTCTTAAAGTGAAAGCACACGAAGTAAGAGCCATACCAACTTCTCTTGCTTTCAAACAAGAATATGTCCGTGCGAAATCTGATGGAGACAACATTCTGGAGATGTCAGTCAGTGTTCGCGAACCACTACTTACGTGATGTGAGAATCACTTACGAAAAATGCTTCGCCTTGGGCCCGTACGTATCTGCGGATTCAGTGCTGGGCAGGGAGCTGGAACTCATCCTGTTAGTAGTATAAATTTTTTCCCCTTGTATTTGTTGTGTTGGTTGCCTTAAAGAGGATGCATGAAGGCATCTCTTTAGGTCGTAATACTAATCTTTAGTAGTTTGGTTAGGTGGTCTGATGAGTGTGGCTCCTTGCAGTAGTAGTGGTTAGGACCTGTTAAGATAGGGACGAAACTCCCTTTAACAGGATCCGACTTGGATTCTACCACACAAAGGATCATATATCCCAGTGGTAGATCCGAGAGTCTTCAGCATCAGGTCACGTTCCATAGCTGTAGCTCTCCAGGCAACGCAGACTCAGAGACAGTATCAATGAAGTCTTCTGCCTGAACAGGTAAGAAACCAAGGTTATTTACTATCTACAACATCAGTTGTTTCTTATCTCTCCTTATTACTTTAGCTGTCTCTTACCCTCCACCAAGGGTGCCAATCAGCTGAAGTATATATCTGGCAGGGAAGTTCATGTACAAAAATAAAAATGATATGTTAAAACTACAATAAAGTTTTGTACATACTTACCTGGCAGATATATACGTCTAATGGCCCACCCAGCCTCCCCTCAGGAGACAGGTGAAGAAAAAAAATCTGGCTGGAGAGATAGATTGGTTCATACGCCCGCCACCCAGCGGCGGGTAAGGTAGACCACCTGACCTACCTGTCGCGTGTGCCGCGAGATTTGAAATTCTGTCGGAACGTCGGAGACTATAGCTAAGTATATCTGCCAGGTAAGTATGTACAAAAACTTTATTGTAGTTTAACAATATCATTTTACCAGGGCAAGTGGGCCATCTACTGTGATTGGTGTCGTCGACAGGGTATCTCTCCACTCAGAACTTCTGTTCAGTGGAGAGCAGGCTACAGGGCTGCCTTGTGGGTTGGTCCTGCGCTTGAGGGCATGGATATCTTTTCATCCTAGGAAATATCAATGTTGTTCATGCGTTTCGAGCAATCCTGTTCACCAAGAGAACTCAAAACCTCCGACGTAGGATATTACTCAGGTCCTAAGTAGTCTCATACGAGCTCCATTCAAGCCATTATATATCAATCGTCTATCTGGAATCTGACTCTAAAGACAGTTTTCTTGTAGTCTTAGCTTGCTCGAAGAGAGTTGGAGAGCTCCATGGCCTGAATTATAACATTAAACTAACCAGAAATTCATAGTTAAGACTCAAAATCCCTCAGTGCATTATGACAGATTTTCTCGTTTTCGATTCTCTCCCAAAGTGAGTTTGAGGGAAGCAATCGGCAGGAGTTATTGCTTTGTCCTGTCAGAGCTCTGCACTGCTAAGGACACGTTACCTAAGGCCTATGCGCCGTAGACTTTTTGTTAGCACAGGCCTGTCCAAAATGGAAGTGTCCAAGATCACCATTTCATTCTGGCTACGTGAGGTGATTTAAACAGTCATAACTCCAAACCTTCAGTTTTGTGACATTAGAGGAATGACTTCGTCTCTGCATTTAAGAAGACCTTGGCTGTTCATAGGGGTTTTTTTTAGTGCTGGTTCCTGGCTTCGGCAAACCATGTTCTCTTCCTTTTAACTAAATGACATTGCCCACAGGTCCTTGGACACTTTTTTTCTTGGGTCCAGTGGTGGTTCCCAACAAGTTTGTGTAGCTCATGCAGTGCCCCTGACAGGACAGTCATCTTACCTATGATGATTGTGTGGAAGAGAGAATGGGTGAGTTGGCTGGCCTCTTTCTTTCTCTTTCTTTCTCTTCCTACGGGTTTGTTCCTATACAATAGACAAATCTGCTTCTCAGTAACACTTACTCCTCTCTCTGGCAAGGGGAGGGAGGAGTGGTAACAAACCCCTGTGGCCTATATGGTTTGTTGCTTGAACAGACAGACTTCCGTTTACCTTCCACAAATGCAATGAATCTGAGTTTTTAGATACTCGATTATCTATTCTCTCATGGGCTCAGACCCCCTTCTTTAGGACTCGATCTTCTAGGAAAGGTGGTCGGGAGGGCTGAACCCCCAGCCAGTTCAGGGTACTTGTACCTCCCTCCAAGTATAAAGTCTATCCTATTGTTAAGACCGAAGGTTTGTTCTGCATATGAACAAATGACAAATTTGTATTTTTCATAGCTAATAAACTTGAGGTCTTTACATTAACTGCCCACCTCTAGCAGCCCCTCTCGTATCCTCTCTTGTATCCTAGGTTGGAAGAAAGACGGACACGTCACGGGGTTCCAAGCACGGTCGGCGACCAGCTTCCACCTTGTATACACATGAGTTGCCAGATGCCACAGATTCCTTCCTTTACAATCTTTGATTGTTTCAACCTGTTTCCAGCTGGTGCTAGAAGATTGTCCTTTTGTGAAGACCTCAGGTTTGTTAGCTATGAAGAATATGAATTTATTAAGAATTTTTCATTCTTACAGGGAAAGTGCCAGTTTGCCCAGATATTTTTGAGGCATTTTTTCATGTCTATTTTCAGTATAAACTTTACTAAGAAAAATTCATTCGTAGAGGTCCTTTATAGTGCATCGTTGGCAGTGATAGAACAATGATCAGTTGTATAGCATGACATCAAACAATGCTTCTAGGAACCTATTTGTGACTGGTAGCCAGTGAGTTGACTAATTGTAATAAATTACTAGTTTTTGAAAATATATGTAAATACAAAGCAGTTCCTTACAACCCAATACCTTCCCCACCATAACCACTGTGTGTGCATGATCCCAGACACTAAACTTTGGAGAAAGCAGAGATGATGTAGTGTACTACTCTGGTAGGCTGGAAACTTACCTCAGGTCCCAAAATTTGCCTAACTTCTTTTGTCTGTATCTGTATAGTCGTTGCCATCATTTTGAGGCTTGAATTGTTTGGGATATCCTTTTTCATCTCTCACTATTTCATCCCTTTATAAATCATGTGTACTTTTAGTGCATTTTTTTAATGCTATATGGAATTTTCATGGTCAGCTTTCATCTGAGTTTTCAGCAAGATCGATTTGGTAGATTGAAGGTACTTATCTGTATGTATTCTTGAATTTTTCATTTATCAATCTATTATACATGGATATTTTAGTACCTTTTCATGCATTTTTTTTGTAGTTTTGTTTTGGGTATTAGTTTTGATATCGACAAGCAACCAGTTGTTTGCATTTAACATTGGTTTTTATGTTAATAGTACTTTTCCTTGCATTGCTGCTGTTGTTAGTTTGTTATTTGTAAGTGTTTTAGAGAAACACTTACAATCAAGTTTTCCTTGTTTTCACTGTTTCAAGTTGCATTATCCTCTTTCCATTATTATGCCTCAAGTCATCTCCTGTTACAGTGTTTCATATTTTCAATCCTGAAATATAACATTCGACTATTTCTGACACAATCATTGGACATAAAATATTCTTTTATTCTATTTGCTCTAATTGGTAATGATTTTCAAAGGTAAGTTTTCAAATTCATTATTGTGAAAAATGCAATGGTAAACCTCAAGATAACCAACTTTTTTAACTTTGGCTATAACGTTTGCTCTGCGGGAGTTTGAAACTTCATATTTTACATACAGAATCCATGAAGGAAGCCAAAGTACTATTGTAAATTATAAAAAAGTTAATTTTACATTTAGTATAAGGTACATACTTCAGTTGTCAATCTCCTCTTGTTTTGCAGTAAGAATCCACTCTTAGCTGAAACTTGCTTGGAAAGCAGATAAACACACAATGTCTCATCAGTGACAAGCAAATTTACTCATAGGCTTGCTGAGTGGTGAGAGAGGAAGTCATTGGTATCTCTCCTTATACGTACTTTAACCTTTTCATGTCTCAATATGGTATTTTGGTTTGCCAGGTAGGCTTGGTAGTTCCTTCATGTACACATGTAATATTTCCCAGGGTCAGGTCTGGTCCCCATAATTAACAAGTGAAATTTGTCAGAATTGGTCTCCTAATCATTGGAATTCTTATTGTAGCATTACATGAATACTTATTCCAAGAGTGTTCTCACTGAAGTTTCTGAAGGGCTAACAGTGTTGTCATAAAGGAAGAAAATGCGTAGTTCAAAGCTCATGTTCATTAGATGAAATTACTTTCTATATCTCTTTCTTTTTAAAAGAGTGTTGGATACTGTGTTTTACCTTTGGGCACTTGGAGGAACCATAGTATGTACTTCTAATATTTTTTTATTGAAGAGGTGGTAGTCAAGTTTTTGGACTTGCATTCCTTAGCCCATTTGTTTCAGGAGGTCAAGTTTTACCAGCTTTGGTTGACGTATAGGGCTCAAGAATGATATAATCTCCATATAATCATTTCATAAATTGTTATATTAGGCATAAATTCTTGGGACACCGTACAGTATGGGTGAGTGTACATAATTCTTTGTTTTACAGCATATAGTTGTAAAACATTGATATTTTTATCAGGTCACAGTCAAATTCTTGACTTTCCTGGTAACACTAGGAACTACAGGTTTTTTCAAACTTCCTAGGAGCACCCCTTGATAAATTATCTTCTTTTTGCTTTTCTCAAGGTTTGTTGTCTGGGATTCAAGGAATGCATGAGCTGGTAATGATAAAAAAGAATTGGTTGGTAAATGAAACAATTTACCTTATATTTTTGTTAAGTGACATGTCAGTGAGTGTACAATTGTTTGTGGTATTTTGGTAAATCATATATTTCCTTTCCAGAAGAAACCACCGTTTAATTGCCAGAAGTTAACACCTCCACTAAGACACTTTCAAGATATTCAAGTAGAGTTGGAATGTTGAGTGAGTTTTGGCTATGTAACTGTTACAGTAATACATATATATAGAAAACTATGACAAAAATGAAAACTTTGCTTTCAAGAATCTTTTGTGATAATAAACTTGGAATTGGAAATGACTATGTCTTGTTGCAAATGGCAAAGTTAACAAGGAGCGCACAGTATCGACAAGTTCAAGATGAATGTCCATGTCAGAAGTTATACTTTTCTACCTTATATTTTTAAAAATTATCCTGATTTATATTGGATGTGGTCAAAACTTTGTAACTGTTAAGTGCATTCAGTTTTGAGAAGCAAATTGATGAAAATCTTATAGTTTAACAATACGTACTGTACTTGAGAAAGTTGAAAGTTTATGAGAGTTCAATACAACTTGATGCAGTGACTAAGTGGAGTTTTTTTTAATGATCTTAGTGCACAAAATACAATACGTAATGTATTCACATTTATTTATGAAAATTTCATCTTGCACCAAAAGATCGTCTTGTTTTCCAAATAGAAATGAAATAATGTTAAGTATGACCAGAGCAGTGTTCTACTTTTAACTTCACAAAGGAAGATGATGGAGACAAAAGATGCAATTGTTTTGACTTCCTGCTTGAGAGCATTTCTGTGTAATGAGTGACAACAATCCAAACTGTCCAACAGTATAGTTTATTTCAAGTGTTCAGTGTTTTGTCAACTAGAATGTTCATAACTGCACTGATAGCCGAAGCTTCTTTTACCACAACAAACTGCTCCAGACACACAGATATAACAGCATAACCTATATAAACATTATCTATGCTATTACTGTACTATATGTTTATGTAACTGAACATGAATTTATGTAGAAATCTTTACAGATGATACTGGAGGACAAAAGTTCCTATAGGTATGAAATTTGACATCATTTTGAGGTTTCCACATATACTCGACACCATGCCATTGTCACTGGGACAATATAGTGATGCAGCTAATATACATATATATATATATATATACTGTATGTATAAAGTTGTAAGATGAAATAATGCATGTATGCTTTGTGAATATTATGGACATAGATGTTATATAGAAGCATGTGCTAGAGTCATACTGTTATAATTATGTATGAAGCCTTTATAGCCTTTGTATTGTATTTTGAATAGCTGTTGTTACAGCGACTGTACAGGAAATACTACCCAAGTTCTCTTTGCACATTGTTTTTAATGGAATTTTCATTTTCATTCAGGTTTTGTTCATTTAATGATCCTATTATTATTTTACACCCCCTCTCTCTCCCCAGTTGGTCAAATTGATAAGTATTTGACTCCTTGTCCCACTAATGAAAACACAGTAAAAGACATATAACGAAAACTTCAAGGCAGGGTATATAGGAAATCTGTATTTTGATTATTTCTTTGAGGTAGTATGGAGAGCTTTTTTTTTGGTTTTTTTTTGGCAACTTTTTTATAAATAGTCTTTATATTGGGTTTCATAATTTATGTATACTATGTATCTGCCCTCCAAACATAATCACAAATAATTTGCCCGCTTTCCATACCTCCCCTTTCAATTTCTCATATACTTGGTAATGAATTAGATGGTATCCATTAGATCTTCATAACAATTTGGTATTCTTTTACTAGTTTTGGACCCTTTTTTTTTTTATATTCCAACAGGTATACACTGTGAGCTGTAAAGTATGGTTTTTTGTGTTTTTAAGTTTAAATTTTTAATCAAAAAATTCCCCCCCCCCCCCCACCCCCCCCCCCCCCCCCCCCCCCTTATGAGATGGAATGTCACATACAGTAAATGGATTGAGGAGGATTACTCTCAAATTCAGTCAAGTTTTCACTAAGGGATGGGGTGTTTAGAGCTAACACAAAGCCAGTGTTAATGAACAAATGTACTTTTCTACATCCTTTACTTTAGTCTTGTTTTCATTCATGTATTTAAATGCAAGTTGATTGTCTTTTATGATTTTCCTCATTGGTTACATTAACATGAGCTGATAATCATTGCAGTTTGTGTGCAGTGTACTAGTTAAAACTGAACAGACATCAGACATTAGTGCCTTTTAAGCAAATTATTTTTTCCTATTCATCAGTTTGGTTTAGTGAATTACACTCCTTTTGATGAAATATGACAGTGGTCAGGACATGAAATGATGATTGACAGACAGTGTACTACGGACATCCTGTTCACTCACTCTTGCTTTTCAAGTTAGAAATCAAGAAATGATTTTATATTTAGCATGAAAATTTATTCACTGATAACCCATTGTAACTAAAACTTTTATCATAAGCATAATATCAGTCCTTTTGTTAGTGTATTATATCTCCAACTAAGAGAGCTATATCAGTACTAAAAGATCTCTGATAATCATTAAAGTGAATGAGTACTGGTTTATATTTTCATGAGCTTGGTTCCTTAACTTTAATTTTATTAGTTTTCAGTGTATGCAATGGATATTAAAGATGAGAAGATTGTTACTGTCCATTGTACTGTATTGAGTTTTTTTTATCAAGTGTCTTTAATATAGGTCAGAATATTAATTCCATTACCTCTTTTTTTTTCCCCTTTTTATTCTAATGTCTTGTTCATTATCACTCAATCTTGAGTATATTTCAATATTCTCTGCAGCATTTTGTAAAACTTTCATTTCAACTTGCATATATTTTTAATGAGGAATGTGGAAGTTGATGTAAAGTGCTGTGTTCCTGTTTAGTAACACGTCGAAAGATGTTGGACTCCTTTTGAATATAACATTGTTATTTATATTTAAGACCCAGAGAAACCTAATTTAGCTACAAACAGTATTTTTGCAAGTCATAAAGGTACAGGTAGAAATAATTGGTAAATTGTCTATTGCAATGTGAATTCTCATTTTACATACGTGAATAGAATATAAATTTCATTTGTGTACTGCTCATATTGGATATTAATTTGAACTGGCCCGCAGACCAATTGGAATAAACCTCCCTTTGAAGTGGAGTATGAAATAAAAAATTTATAAAAAAAATGTAAGATGGTTAATTCATATCTCTCCTGTACAGTAATAAAATTATTGTTCCCTCATGAATGGAGTCTACATCTTGCAGATCCCAAGTTATTAATTGTGAATTTGTGATTAGGCTTGAACCTTTTGGAAATGAATTATGTCAGAGTTTAATATTCTCTCATTTTGGCATATTTTTAAAGCAGTATGATAATTAGGCAATTTATTTATAATTATGTATCGAAAGCTACTCTCAGTGAAATTAGCAGATTTCTATTTCATGGTTATCTTACAGTTAGCTCATACTT
>NC_087200.1:186353459-186355959 GCF_015104395.2 Macrobrachium nipponense | reverse complement strand
TCTGTGATGGCAATGAAAGATAAGCTGCCAAAGGGTGTTTACTTTATCATTATGTTATAGTTACGGATATACAACAACTGTTGAAGGGATGATAATTAAAGTAAGTGGTGTGTTAGACTGGATTTCATGTGGAAGTGGGTTAAATTATATAATTCTGTGTCTTGTTCCAGCTGTGGTATACATTAGGGTTAATCAACTTACTGTTGCAGATAAAGGTTAGTAGAATTTCTGAACTATACATATTCATTTAGGTAAGAACAGATTCATGATCACATTAAATTACTATTTGCTTTAATCTTATGACCTGTGGTTTAATTTTTTAATAAAATTATAAAATTTGGATTTGAATATATACATCATGTACAGAATGTATTTTTATTTGAAACCACTAAATAACCTGAATGTTTATGGTGATTTGTAAAATTTGTGAAAATGTTTTAAAATTTTGATTGATTTTGACGTAATTTAGTAAAAAATATTTCCATAACAATTAAGAAATTCCAATCATACAAAATACCTAGTTTTATATATATATATATATATATATATATATATATATATATATATATATATATATATATATATATATATATATATATGTGTGTGTGTGTGTGTGTGTGTGTGTGTCTATCACATTACCGTGATTCATATACATATATCAAAAATACAAATGTCCTTTAATATCTAATTCGCTCTACCTCGGAATTAATATATTTTTCATATATGGTTAACCAAGGGGGAATTTATTAAGCGATTATAGAATTGGCGATCGACAGGCGCAAACCAGCGACCTCTCAATTCCAGGACTGGCAGTGAAGCCTTATTAGTATATATATATATATATATATATATATATATATATATATATATATATATATATATATATATATATATATATATATTATATATATATATATATACATACATACATTATATATATATATATATATATATATATATATATATATATATATATATATATATATATATATATATATATATATATATATATATATATATATACATATATTATATATATATATATATATATATATATATATATATATATATATATATATATATATATATATATATATATATATATATATATATATATATATATCTATATATCTATATATATATATATATATATATATATATATATATATATATATATATATATATATATATATATATACACACACACACAAATGTCCTTTAATATCTAATTCGCTCTACCTCGGAATTGATATATTTTCATATATGTACCGAGGGGGGAATTTTTAGTTGATAATAATTTCGTCCCCCCATGGGATCGAACCACCGTCCAGTTGGACGGGGCGGGAACGAAATCAGGTGTCGGGGTGGTTTAAGGCTTCACTGCACATCCTGGAATTGAGAGGTCGCTGGTTCGCGCCTGTCGATCGCCAATTCTATTATCGCTTAATAAATTCCCCCTCGGTTAAGCATATATGAAAATATTATTAATTCCGAGGTAGAGCGAATTGGATATTAAAGGACATTTGTAGTTTGATATATATATATGTATATATATATAATATATATATATATATATATATATATATATATATATATATATATATATATATATATATATATATATACACAGATACTATACACACAGGCAGTCCCTGGCTTGATAATAAACGAATATTGCTGATAACCAAAAGCTTGCCGATTTTGGGAGCTTATTGGCGTCGATAACCAATTAATGACTTCTGTTAGGTATGTATCAGCGCCAATATTGTTGGAGCCAATATCAAAAACCGGATTGTCGATAACAATGGCTCTGCCTTGTTTATTATATATATATATATATATATATATATATATATATATATATATATATATATATATATATATATATATATATATATATATATATATAATTTCTACTTCTAGGGCACAATTTTTCACGGATACAACATTCATTGAATAGAATGGCTTTCTCACTGTTAACCAGCTTTTTTTTTTTGAAATACCCACAATAAAAACCATCATTACAAGAACTTCTCACAAACACCAAAATAATACACAAGGAAGGCAACTACAATCGTTTATTGATATCAGAAGCAGTCAGCATCGCAATGCAACGTCCCAGCCTTAACATCCAACGTGAGGCAGACCGATCCTTGCCCTCGTGTAGGAGGCAGTCCTTCAACCGCGTGGGACAAAGCCCCCACACGCGGACAGGAGCGCACACTGACTTTCTGTGAATTAGATATATGTAATTAATATATATTTATGTATAATGTGCATATAATACTTCTTTCAACTTTTTTATTTAATTTCTGTTGTTAACTATTTATTTATTTGTCTTATTTTATGTTTCACTATAGTCTTTTGTAAATACTTAAAACTAGGTATCTGGCAATTGTACTACCTTTCCGTCCTCATGACGTCACAAAACGCATGTAGGCTCATATTTGTATCAGTACGCTTGAAAAACGTCAATACGTATAGGTTGACGAAACAGCTG
>NC_087200.1:186328459-186350959 GCF_015104395.2 Macrobrachium nipponense | reverse complement strand
TAAGAGTAAGATTATTATCATTATGTTTATGAACATGGCATTCAGGCACCTTTTGTGCTATGATAACATTCTAGGAACCAATCAGTTGGTTGCGTTTTGCCGACCTCACAACCATTAGTTGCTAAATGAGACTCATTTCGAAGATCCATTTCTTTTCATCAAGTTATCAAAGCTACTTTAATGATGCAACCTACTTTATTTATAACTGAAGTAAAGGTGTGATTTCGCCAGTATCAGATGTTGCTTTTGCCTTTTCCAAAAATGTTTTGTGGTCTGTGCATTATTCATTTTTTCAGTCAACACCTGCAACCATAGATTTAGTGGCATAGTTTCATAACACTTTCCTTGTCACTGCATGAGGGCTGAATAAAATATTTTTAGTATATGGAAGCCGGATTTAAAGGTTGGACTGTGTATGATATATATATATATATATATATATAGTTATATATATATATATATATATATATATATATAATATATATATAATATATATAATATATATATATATATATATATATATATATATATATATATATATATATATATATATATATATATATATATATATATATATATATATATATATAAATTTTAAGGAATCCCTATACTGTCTCCATTCAGCTCATCCAGAATTTGACATAATTCGAAACCCAGGGACCAAAGGAAAAAAAAAAAACAAAAAAAAAATATATATATATATATATATATATATATATATATATATATATATATATATATATATATATATACATGATTTAATAAAAAAATTGATAAAACTCCTCTACAATGGTTGGCAATGCCAAGTATCAAAGATTTAGCCAGCCTTTTGCTGGCACGGGCTCTTGCTTTTCCGCAGCCCGTAAAGTATCCCATGAATTTGACTGTGAAGCTTAGTTTTGTTTGTATGTATTTTACGTTTATGCTTTTTCCTCCATTATTAAAGGGCATTACTACAGTATAGTACTATCACTTGTAATGAATTAACAATTGACATTTTCAAGTAGAGTAATGAAATAATTATGCACAATGCAAAATAGAAAGATATAGAGAGAACTGATACTGCACTAATAAACGCCCTATTGTATGTATGTACGGTCTTTAAAATGTTTTGTTTTTCACATTTTGTTTAAAGCTATTATTATATTGTAACCTTTAATAAAGTGATTATGCATATTGCAAAAAGAGAGAGAAATGAGCTGGTCAACATATAGCCAACTTAAATTTCATGACAATATTTGCAGTGCAGCAAACACCCCAAATTGGCAGACTCGCCTATTCATAGAATTTTCTGAGGTCCATACGTACAGTATACTCATTATATGCGGAAAAAATTCGCCTCCTATTCGCGGTATTTTCACTGAGAAATATTCACAAATTACTGTATTTTCATATCATTTTCATGACTTAATGCTCTTCTTGTGGTTTTAAAGCTATTAAAATACTTCAGGTATAAAACATTTGTAAAGGTTTTTTTATTTTTTTTGTGTTTTAACTATCAAAATGTGAGGTTCTAAGCATTTTTTTAGGGGTTTTCAAGAATTCGCAGATTTTAGCTATTTGCTGGGGGTCTGGTACCCATCCCCAATGAATAAGGTATTTTTAATCCATATTTTACTGTGGGGGCACCATGTACCCATGCATCACCATCAGCATAAAACTTATATATTTTGATGATGAACAAGACATGATCCAACCTCCAGCTTACTTGGGATGCATGCAAGATTTTCCCCCTTACCCATAAGTTGTAATAATATTATGTTCCTAATGTTTTATGTAAATTTAAAACATGCTAAGCTCTATGGTCAAATGGTGCCTTGTTTCACTAATGAAATTTATAATAAAATAAGCTATATTTTTATTATAAATAATTTTTCTGTACTGTTTACATGGACATTATTTATTTTTTAAATTTTCATTCTAACATGTAAATCATAAATATCGTATCCCAAAATTCCTGTATCTATAACTTGATGTAAAACACTTTTTCAGACTTGTTTAGTCTCTTCATATCTCCCCCAAAAACCCCCCCCCCCCCCCCCCCCCCCCCCCCCCCCCCCCCCCCCCCCCCCCCCCCCCCCCCCCCCCCACTCCAAACCCCCCCCCCCCCCCCCCCCACATCAAGACAACAACAAAGTAGTTCATAGGCTTACTCCCCAAGTAAGCAAACCTATGTAGTATGTATGGAAATTCTCATTCAGTCTGTGAAATAAGCACCTCAGTGGCATCAGTATGGCCTTGGCCTGCCACCTCGGTGGCCTCTAGTTCAGTTCTCGGGGATTCCGTTGAGGTGTGAGAAATGTGTATTTCTGGTGATAGAAGTTCACTCTCGACGTGATTCGGAAGTCACTAAAAGCCGTTGGTCCCGTTCCTGAATAACCGCTGGTTCCATGCAACGCAAAATCACCATACAAACAAACAATCTGTGAAATAACAGTTTTCAAGGTTATGGGGGTTTCAGTTGTTGTATTGCATTTTTTGTTTTGAAGAGAATTGTTTATTTATTGTTTCCCATGTTGATTTTTCATGAATAGTTTCAACAAATAAAAAGCAGGAAAAGAAATATAAAGGAAGATCAAATTAAACCAATGTTTAACAAGAATTTTGTAGAGCAAATTGAAGAATAAAAAATGAATGCGGGAACATAAGCAACACGGCCGAAAACATGCAAACATACGATACACAACAAACAATGTTGACAAAAGGCTGGAAATTGTCAGTCATTTTCTAGTAATAAAAATACGCAGGGAAAATTATAACAAAACACCAAGAAATGGAAAATAGCAAATGCTGGGGAGTATGTGTGTGTGTGTGTGTGTAGTTTCTTAGCTCAGTACTGAATGCTTTCTCTCTCTCTCTCTCTCTCTCTCTCTCTCTCTCTCTCTCTCTCTCTCTCTCTCTAGTTCCTATGAACGAGTGGTTTGCATGCTCGCCTACCGATTCGATAGTCACGAGTTCGATTCCCAACGTAGAATCAGAGGAATTCATTTCTGGTGATTCGAAATTAATTTCTCTCTATAATGTGGTTCGGATCCCACAATAAGCTGTAGGTCCCATTGCTAGGTAACCAATTGGTTCCTAGCCATGTAAAATATATCTAATCCTTTGGGCCAGCCCTAGGAGAGCTGCTAATCAGCTCAGTGGTCAGGTTAAACTAAGATATGCTACTTAACTTCTCTCCCTCAACAAAATGTGAAAATCTCTCTCTCTCTCTCTCTCTCTCTCTCTCTCTCTCTCTCACACACACACACACACACACACTAATAACCTTCAACAAAATGTGAACATTTCTCTCTCTCTCTCTCTCTCTCTCTCTCTCTCTCTCTCGATTGCATGATTATTTATTACAAGTTGATATCGGCTGTGATAAAATATTCTCGTGTATACTGTTGTTATATGTTTTTATGGTCATATTCGAGTCAACTAAAAAGAAAAAAATAAGGCTAAAAAGGCAACATAAACATTGATGAAATGCCATATGTAGTAGTAGATGTAAAATACACTCACGCATACAAGTAAAGCTTCTTTGATACCATGTGGTGAAATCACTGCAATGGAAAATCATTAGTATAATTATAATAAATCAGAAAAAATATTGCTTTTTAGTTATTATTGAGATGAATTTGCTTTGGACACTGTACAGTGTCCATGAAATCCCAGTACCATTACAAATATTTATTGCTTGTAATGGTACTGAGACTTTATGGACACCCTGTGTATCACTAAGAAACACTCACGTACTAAAGATGTAAACACGGGGTAAGTTGCAGTACGCGCACACACACGCACGCACACATAAACACACAGTTCCTGCGATGGGCAAAATGAATATAATCGGTGATCATAGAAAACATTAAAATTAAATAATACATTTAAGTAATTTTTTAAGACATACTTGAAGAGCCAAGTTTAGGCGCAATATGAATAATTCAATATTTGGAGTAATTGTAGGTAAGGAAACGACAATGAATAAAAAAAAGGCAATTTTATCAACTTACGAGAAAGTAACAAATTAAATCATTTAGTGTGGTAAACAACTGATAAGAGTGTTGCATAGAAATAATGGTGATACAACCAGAATACCATGTTAACACACGTTACGAGAGAAAGAGAAAATTTTGCTTAAATTGTTTATATAATTTTTAAAATGTTATAAATTTTTTTTTTTGGTGTGTTTGTTTAGGCGAAATTGTTCAAAGTGATAACCTGTACTAGCATCCTGTATGTAGCCTACAGTATATTTTGTTACAAATATGAGAAAACAGCCAGTTTATATTGGTCCGCTGGTATATTTGCTAGCGTCGTGACATGCCGCTCAGATGTCGCGAGTTCTCTCCTCCTCTAGAGCGATGAAAAAATCACTGGCTCTGTATCATGATCAGTTACTGATGCAGTGTGGCGTCTACAGTGGAAGGTTGTAACCAACATTCTGTCAAAGCTTGAATTTCAAGTCAATGGACTAGTTGGCATGTTTCATGTGAAAGGTTCCATCTACTGAAATAATAATAATATTCCCTTTTGCATCAAGTTTTTAGTTTAAAGTGTGATGGTGGTTGTTTATAAGCATAGTGGTTGTTTACGATTACATGGTATTGACAAGGTAAGGGGATTAAGGGCTACTAAGTTTGCTGTTCAACACTTGTAGAGTATAGAGTTTCAATTCACCTTCACGCATTTCTTAAGGCCCATCCACACGATCGAGCTTTGGTCAATGAACTCTGTTGGATGTGATGTCAGAAGCGGAGAAAGAAACAGCAGATAAGGTTCTGATTTTTCTGGCTTCTGACGTTACATCGAACAAAGTTCGTTGGGCAAGCTTTACCATGTGGATGGGACTTTATGTATCCCACAGGGTTTTGCCTAATCAATAAAGTGCGTCCTCAACTTATGGTGTCACCGACTTATGGCGATTCAGTCTTACAGAGCTTTTTTAGCACTGTTAACAATATTTTACAAGCACCACAAATTCCATGTTGCATGAATTACGGCACCACAAGCACCATTAACATTGTAACAGCAAGAATAGGCCATCAAGTTACGGTGCTTATGGCGTTGGAACTTAATGCAACTTCAATTTATGGTGCCTTAAAGTGCTGATAACAGCAAAAAACTGATTTACAACAAAAATCAACTTAAATGTATCCCCGTCATAACTTTGAGGATGCGCTGTATATATATATATATATATATATATATATATATATATATATATATATATATATATATATATATATATAAAATATATATATATGTATACATATACATGCATCACAAAAAGCATACAATTCCAACTAGGTTAAGTCATGACTGCTTTTTCCTTCATTTTTCTGGATCTTTCAGAGGACTGATATATGCTGGTAGAAATTTTATATAATATATTATATATATATATATATATATATATTATATATATATATATATATATTATATATATATATATATATATGAAGGCAAAAGCCACGAAGGAAAGTGAAATGAAGGAGGACTGCAAGGCCTTTCGACTCTATGCCCTTTACTTAGCACACTCAATCTGCTAAGTAAAAGACATGGAGTCGAAAGGCCTCTCAGTCCTCCTTCGTTCCATTTTCCTCTGTGGCTTTTGCCTCTGTTTGTATATTCATCAACGTTCAAAATTCATGCATACCAGTGATACATGTAGAATATAGATTTATAAAATTTATACCACTTTATCAGTCCTCTTTGAGATGCCTCGGGAAATTAGAAGTAAACAAAAGCTCCTGTGGTTTATTTATTTTTTTTACCTAGTATATATCTTCATTGTGATATATCTGAATATATATATATATATATATATATATATATATATATATATATATATATATATATAGTATATATTATATATATATATATGTGTGTGGTGTGTGTGTGTGTGTGTGTGTGTGTGTGTGTGTGTGTGTGTGTGTGTGTGTGTTTACTACACAGGGGGGAGCTAGTAAGGTCTAGAAACAATACTTGATTGAGGTCTCTTCATCTTTGCTCAACTACCATTTCCAATTCCACCGCAGTCGTTTCCACATCTGCATATTCCATTTAAATACACGAATCTCTCACCAGTAGTGATGAAGACCACATTTTTGATCGAAATATTTGATAGGTTTTTGTCATGTAAACAATGTTGTTATTGCTGATTTAAACTATATATACTATATATATTATTAGCTGGTTATGCAAAACTTTTTCATTTACAGGTATATTATTGATTATTTTTTAGACAATGAGTTTTCTAGTATTAAACTTTGCATTGCAAGAAGTAAGAGTGAAGAGGTTGTTGAGCTAACCTGTCTGCTGTAGTGTCATAACCGGCACTGCTTGTTTGAAAATCAGAGAAATTTGTGTCATAATTTAGAAAATGAGTGGTACTGAGTGCCTGTGCTGAGAACTGTTGATCCAACCCATAGTACATAAGTCTGGGAACTAGAATGTTTAATCCAATCAGCTAAATCACAAGAATGTTTTTAACATTTTAAGATGGAGCTACTGAACTATACTCATACTGTCTGCCTGACATTAGATGTTCTTAGAAGAAATAAATGCTGCAAAGTGATATTGAAAAACTGAAGGTCGTCGTCAACTTTAAATTCCCACGATCTACTGGTTCCTTGAGGCACTCTACTCTGTTTTTTTTCATCTGTCCATCCGCCTGTGGTGTTTTCGCATGCTAAACACTGCGTCCCTGGCTTTCAATAGTTACGCTATGTGTAAGTTTTAGTAAATAAAAGGATATCTGGGTGTATATTTGCAACTGAAAAGTGTTTAATAATTTACATGCATGCGAATTACACCGTTAATATTCGAAATAGATATTAATTAAAAGCCCAGGACGCAGTGTTACCATTCGCAAACACCCACAGGCGGATGGACAGATGGAAAAAAAAAAAAGAGTATAGTTTGAGGACAAAGCATGTTCAGGAATGACGTGCCCTACTGGAACAAGAAGGCGTTGGTGAATGTTTGAGGTATTTAAAGAATTATACTTTGCAAGTCCAGTTTAGTACTGAGTACTGTCCATTACGGAGAGCATATTAAAATGACCACAATTAAATATTTGGTTTTATTTTTCCCATTCCCAATTTTCAAAATGCAAGGGCGTTTCTATCGACTGATTTTCATGAGTTGAATACGGTTTACTGGTGGTACTAAAATGACCAGCGAAACAGGCCATGCAAAAGACACTTGTATAATAAGACTGATAACTCGGACTGGATGAGGCCGGTCATTTCCAAGTAAGTAGATTTTCCAGAATTAGACCAAGTCCCAACAAGGTAGTATAGTTTTAAACAACCTCAGTATAATCATGAACAAAATGTGCCATACCACAAAGTAAAGAGAGGAAATTTTTTCCTGATATTATTTCCTACCTCTCTGGAATACCTGTTGTCGTAGTGCAGTTGGGGATTTCACAATGCAAGGAAAACAACGATGGCATTTGTGGCAAGTTTCTTTTCTCATTTTTTCCCCTCCTGTACCGTACAAAATTACTTAAAGATGATATATATTATATCAATATATATGAGTATATATATTTAAGTAATCCCTTGATTATCCGGATCGCCATTATCTGGAAATCAACATTATCCGACACATTTGGAGGAGGGACCAATTAGGCCCCAAAGTTATAGAAGTATATATAAACTGAAAAAAAAGAAACTTTAATAACTGTTTCTCTGATGGTTGGCAACGCTGCGCTGTCTCAATAAAATGTTGATAACATTAATTACAAACCGAGAACAGGTTTTGGGGGTGGGGGAGTTTCCTGGGGGGAAGGGCTGTCGGATGGCTGGGTGCCATGGAGAGAATGGTCAGTGAGACAGTGAAAAGGAACTCATTGAGAGAAGGGTTTTTTTTTGTTTTGGAAGGTGGGTGGAGCCTGGGGCCTGTTTCCCTAATTAGGGATGGGTGGGAATCCCAGGCCCGTACCCAGAGTCTTTTTTATGGGGGAACGAGGTCGTTTTTCCCAAAACTTGACCTTCTCTTCTATAAACTTCATTACATATATAGGTATATACTAGATGAAATACTTGAAAATGTTATTTTGGTGATATTAAGAAGATAAATTGGGTATGCGGTCTTTGCTCCTCTACCCGATTAGATGTTATTCAAAGTGTACAGACTTTTTTGGCTAACAGAATTTTACTTATGCTGAAAGTTTGCACTGAAATGAAATGCAAGAATATTTCTTAAAGTTTTATTGATTCATTCATTTATTATGTTAACATAACATGCATATTACTTTATTTGTTGTGATATATACTCTTGACTTAACAAAAGACAATAATATTTATTACTTTGTAAGGACAGTTCAATGAAAAGGATAGTCGCAGAAATTATGGACTTCCGGCCTCTTCGGTACGGGCCTGGATGCAGTGGTGCAATTTTGGAGATGGGCTAGGTACCTAGAGAACATCGCACTTGCCCAGAACTTGAGTTTACTATTTTTAAGTTTTCTGTAAATTTAAAATAACCTATTTTGGCCAGCTTTGTCTGTCCATCCACACTTTTTTTCTGTCGCCGTCCCTCCCACATCTTAAAAACGACGGAGGGTAGAGAGCTGCACATTGGTATGTTGATCATCCAACCCCCAATCATCAAACATACCTAATTGCAGCCATCTACCCTCAGTGGTTTTTTATTCTATTTTTGGTCAAGTTCGTCATGATCGTGCTTCTGGCAACTATATAGGATAGGCCACCACCAGGCCGTGGTTAAAAATTCATGGGCCATGGCTTGATCATATGTTATACGTATACCACAAAAAGGTAGATCTAATTTCAGTGTGCTTGATTATACACTGAAGCAGCTGTATAGAAAACTCGATTGCGCCGAAGAAACTTCGACGCATTTTTTACTTGTTTGTTTATAGCTTATACTAATCTCTCTTATATTTTTTTTAATAAATAAGATATAATACGATCTGTCTTCGTTGTCCTTTATACCAAACATGATATGGTGGTGGGATGAGTGTATTTCCTTGTAAGCGTAATACACTCCCAGTCCCAACAAGCCGGTTTGGTTTTACCACTTGGGGGCCACCCCCTAATTATTGTGGCTGTGCCCAGCCCTTATTGGTTGGTGAGTTAAATAGGGTAACTTAGTACACTTGATAGTCGGCAATTCGGTAGCACCACAGAGAGCTGTTGTCGGCTCTGGAGACAACTTTCGACGCTATTTCAGTATCTTTTTTGTCAGTTTAAATTCCAACTGACTTCCTTCGCGTCAGTTTTATTTTCGGACAGTGTTGTGGGTCGAGTTAAAAGGGGCTGTTTTCAGTCCTAGGTTAAGAGATTAGAGTTATTCACTATTTCTCTCAACAGGAATACTATTCATCTTTCCGAGGACTTCTTATTAGTGATTAGGTTTAGTTTCTGTCTTATGCCCTCAGTTGTTCTGAAGATAGGGATAGCAAAATCTCATCGGTTTTAGCTTTATGTAAAAGAAAACGGTTGAGAGGTTTGGTTTTGTTTTGTCCATCCCACCTTTTATATCTGCCTTCCAGATTCTTAAAAACTTTTTACTGAGTCTTACTAGAAGAGGCCCTTTTCCTTCTTATCTTAAAAACCCTGGCTCTTGCCCCAGGTCTTCTCTAGGGCTGCAAATTGGTATGTTGTTTATCCATCCTGCAATTTTCAAAAACAATTGCAGCTCATGAAAGCGTCAGTAGTAGTTATTCTATTCAGATTTAGGTTAGCCATGATCGTGCTTCTGACACCGTAACAACACAGCCCATCAGGGCATTATACGCTGTACAGAAAACTCGATTGCGGTAAAGAAACTTGGGCGCATTTTTTTACTTGTTTTTCTTACGTCATCTTCAAATGACCTTCATGTGCGAAGTTTTATATTTATTTTTATTTTTTATTCGTTTAATATTTTCTTACAAGGCAGGTGGACTCCTCAGACTGCAATGACCCTGACAACATAATATATATTTTGGATTATGATTTTCCTTCTTTCAAGTACATTTTTTTATCCGCTTCTTTTTTTATCATTTGTTGACAGGGAGTGTTATGCCATTGTTTTTGACATGGTTTATATTCAGAAAGTATAGTATGGTTTATATTCAGAAAGTATAGTATGTTATGTGTTACGAGGACTGTATCATGATTCATCCATCGTTGCCAACTTTATTGCCGCTTCACACATACGCCGATGCCTTTACAAACTGTTTCCATGAATACTAGTTTATCATATTAATGCAATAATGATAAAATTGCCCTAATATTTATGTATAATATACAACAAACAGATACGCTAATTGCACTTATTTCCAAGTTTTGGTGTATATAACCAGTTTGGAGAGTAAAAACACACACAGTAGGCTACTAATTGGCAACGGTGGTTTCATTTACAGTAGGCGGAGGTCAACATACGTAGTACTACACACGTTTTATTCACACAAACATATATATATATATATATATATATATATATATATATATATATATATATATATATATATATATAATGTGTGTGTGTGTAGCCTACGTTGACCTCCGCCTACTGTGACGAAACAGTAGGCTATACTCGTAACATACTGCACGTTCTGAATATAAATAAACCATTTCAAAACAATGGCATATCACTCATCGTCATTCTTTTGAAACAATGACAAATATGACTTGCAGAAACGGACAAAATCGTGTTAAATACAGTCGTTACAGGCGATACACCTTGAACTCGGTATATCATGAGCTAGCTGAAGTACAAAACAATAATTTAATAGATGAATAAATGAAAAGACGGAAATGGAAGAGGACGCCATATGACAAAATAATGAAAATAAATGTTTACGAGTTAACTTTCTATCTGTTGCTCTCAATGAAAAGTTTTGAGAAGACTAGCAAGGACCATATTTAAACTTTCCAAATATAAAGTCGAAGTATATAGTCAAGGCACCTGTTCTCTGTCATTATTTACTTTGAAAAATATCCATCCCAAGCCGTTCTTACAGGTCGTACTGCCATGCCAACGTTAAAGGTACTGCATGCAATTATAGTGTCAATTGCTTTGCATTGATATTCAAGAATTTAGCGTCAACACTCCCGTGCTTTTTCATTGAAAGCATTGTATAGTAAAACAGTGCTCGCTAATAGTGCATGGATAATGCTCATATGATTACAGTGTGCTGGTCGTGTATTTCGACTTAACACATACATACATACATACATACATACATACATATGTGAATGTGTTTATGTAATTATGGGACTGGAATAGTCGCCTTCTAAATATTTTCAACACGTTCCAGTATATTTCGTAATGGGGTAGTGCCATCAGTGTACCTCTTGCGCTGCACTGTAGGCATTATCTTAATAAAAGGTTTGTTGCAGCGAGCCTTGGGCCCATAGCTTGCAATCCCTTCCGTTCTTTTTAACTGTACCACCTCCCTTCATATTCTATCTCTCTATCTTACTTTCCACCCTCTCTTAACATTTGATTCATGGTGCAACTGCGAGGTTTTTCCTCTTGTTAGGCCTAATTTCAAACCCTTTTTTTACTGTCAATTTCCATTTCAGCGCTGAATGGCCTTATAGTTGCCCAGTGCTTGGCATGAGTGCCTAAATCTACAAATCAATCATTCAAGATCAGGGGGTAATAAGGACATTTAAAAGCCCCATTATAACCAGTGCTCTGATGGAAAGTTAGTTGTTGCAGGCTAATGGAAAATCACCCCATCTCAAGAAATTCACATGAAGATGTTTGAAAACTGCATGCCAGTTGCTGGAGCTTTGAAAAGCTATCAAGCCAGAGATACTGAACATTGGTAAGAAAAGATAAAACAATAACCAGAATGTCTGAATTCACTTCAATTACACAAGCCAGTAATTTTAAAAAATGAAATTGTGACTATGGCAGAGAACTTGGGCTGGGAATGATTTTAAGATATGGATCTTGGGGAAGTTAAAGAGTTGCTATAACATCCCACACTAAAGGTAACGCGATGGGAAGGGCCTAATCCAAGCAGGTGTTATGCCAGATACAGAAAAAGAAGCTGTACCAGAAAACATTCAAGTCGCTAATATCTCTTAGGGATTGTCCGTTCACCACATACTGACCTGTTGATGATACTAAATGCCTTGAAAATTAAGGAAATAGCATAGGAAGAAATTAACCACTTACATAATCTTTTAAAAAAAAACAAAAAGGCAAAGAAAAAAAATGAATCAAAAGGTATTTCTAAAGGTTAAAACCCAGAATTTCAGCCTCCTCTCTTCAAGAAATACCGATAGCAAAAATCTCATCGGTTTTAGTTTTTCTGTAAAAGAAAACGATTGAGATGGCTTAATTTGTCTGTCCGTCCGCACTTTGTCTGTCCGCCCTCAGATCTTGAAAAACTACTGAAGCTAGAGGGTTGCAAATTGGTATGTTGATGCATCCACCCTCCAATCATCAAACAAATTGCAGCCCGCTGGCCTCGGGGTTGTTTTTTATTTAAGATTTAAGTTAGCCATGTCGTGCGTCTGACATCGTAACAACACCGGCCATCAGGGCATTATACGCTGTACAGAAAACTCGATTGCGGCCCCCCCACCCCCCCCCCCAAAAAACCTCTTACCAATCCTAACAATTGATTCATAGTGCAACTGCGAAGTGTTTCCCCGATTACACGTTTTATTGGCCTAAATTCTATATTAAATTCAAATCATTATCATATGAAACAAACACGCGCGCGCGACACACACAAAAGGTCAGGTTTAGTGCTATTTATGTCGGCGATTGTTGAAAAAGTATGTCACCGTAAGTTTCTTTCATTAAGTGTACCTATATTATATACCCAGACTTATACTCTCTTATATATCATGGAGGCGAGACAAAGGATCTTTTTATTGTATTTGCAAACCTTCATTAACCTTCAGGAACCCATATTGACTTGAACGAGTACTAGGTACTAGATATTATTTCGGAAACTCAGATTTTGTTGCTTATGGCTACGTTTAATTCGAGGTATGGAAATTAGGTCACCCTCGACTATAACAATAGCGCATTGTTTTGCATGCGCACCGGAAGTGAGAGTGAGAGACAATACTTCACACAGGCTTGCTGCTACTGAATGGACATAATTACTGTAAAGTGAAAGACTTTTCTTAAATATGTATTATGTGGTATTTTCTTCATGACATTTCCTACTATTGTATATTTCCTGGACCTCAAACACAGCCTTACAGGTTCTATGATGCTAGAATTAGTTAACTTGATATAGATATTTGTTTGAAACGTTTGAAAATTTCAAGTTATCTTCTTACACCGTTTGCCGTAACTGTTCGCCGCCACGGCAATTTCTAATCCTCTGTGTAGTAAATTATAGTAAATTCTGCAACATCACTGATAGAGGAAGGCAAAGCACCTATCGTTATTCCCTTTACTAGGCACTGGATATATTGAACGTGCCGCATTCCACCTTGAAACTGCGGCAGCTCTGAATGAGGGTCAAGTAGCTATTCATGTCGCTTGAGTACTCTCGTTCTCAGAGGAGGGACCCTGTCAACAGGATGCGTTCATTAGTATTGCCATTCGTCAACTAATGTGGCATATGTTCCTCGGTGAAGGCGAACACCTCATATTATTTCGCTAAAACTAATTTTTTAAGTTAATTTAATCCTGTTTTTTTTCTTTGCTCGTAATTTTAAGTTGTTCTACTGTAATTTGTAAAATTGCGAGGAAATAAGGACAAAAAGAGTATATAAACCCCACTTTACTTTATTTATATAATTTAATTTCCTGGTCGAAGTCACATCATACTGTAGATCTTCCGGTAGGATGTCTATTGCTGCTGCTTATGTTACAGTAACGGTAAAACCTTGGTTAAAAGGAAGTTGAAATCTGTGGTTCAGAAATTCAGTCTGGGCATGAAAATTAATTACAAAAGGAAATTTTGTATATCCGTAAGGTTGTAATGACGCAGTTACCTCTTAACATCTCCCAATGACTCGAACGCGAGAGGTCTTGTTCAGGTATCTCTTTTGCGCGGTGACCAATTAGATACTATGATAACTACCTGTCATCATAAGATAGCTCTAACTAATCATCTATCATTATAATTCTTGTTATATTATTCATATATATTGTGCGGTGACAACAGAGGTAAATTTAACTAAGTGCCAAGTTTTACAACGTATTGCCAGATTAGCCTTGCACCTACATCTCAGCTGTAGACATAAAATAATAAAGTGTGTTCTGATGCCTTACAATTATAAAGCAAATGGATGGCAGGTATGAAAAATCCTAAATAAAAGCAACCCGGTGAGGTGGACAGTAGTAAAATGACAGTTCATGCACAGACACATTTTGAGAATGATTAAAAAACTGAGGATGCTGGTGGCCATTGGCAACACTGCGGAGGTTTGTTGACATATCAACTGGAAGAGGCACTGACTAGCATGGCTATCGCTCTGCCCGTGCCATTATTATCGTCAGTTTCACATCTTTAGGGTAGTATGCCGGAAGTACGGCATCTATTTATTGCTGGGCATGGTTATGATCCTTCTCCAAGGCTTCTCTGGGTATTATGTGCTGCGATTGGGTGTTGGCGATTCAAGCCCTCCAGGCTCCAAGGTGGACCCCGACCACTACCTTCAGAAGGTACTTTAGACTTACGAACTTTACTTCCTACTAAAATGTCAGGAACAGCGTTAATCAGTCTGTCAGGCTTATTTAGGCTGCCAATTACCTCGGCAACGCTTTGGCTAGCTCAGCACAGGCCTGGTAGCGTCGGTTAGCATAGTAGGAGACATAGGTAGTATCAGGGTAGGCTACCGATTTGACTAGGGTAAACAACCGAGTGGACTGGCCAACTCACCGACTAACCGCGGTTTTGTCCACCCTCCGAAAAAGTACTTTAACACGTCCTGACATCGGAGATGGTCATCAGTCATGAGTTGGTGTGATATGCAGGAGCTCAAGACCTCTACTCTACATTTGAAGTACTAGTAAGTATTTTGTCTCCAAAGTTAGAAATTAAGGCCTATTTTGACATTTAAACAGAGGGTAATGAAAAGGTGTGGCCAACACAGTGCACACTACCCCAAAAACACTTTCGAAGTTTTTACTTGTAACTCCAAGTATTTCGAGATTGACGCCATCTCGATGTTTGTGGAGTTGCTTGTGTCAACAAACTTCCCATTTCCTGTGCTAAATCCGCACACCACTTGTACCCATAGACGCTGGCACTTTCATCACAACAATCGTAAACCCGACCTCTAACCAGTATTATTTGTACTTATTCAAGGGGACTACGGCATTCTTTGCGGCGTTTAGCGCTCTTCAATTGTTTATCCGTGTTGTCGATTGGTATGTGTTTACCCTCCAAACTCGGTATAAGGACTTACACAAAACTGGAGGGGAAATTAAGTGAGATTAGTGTATCTATTTGTAGTATATATACACTATTACAGGCAATTTTATCATTACTTGCATTACTATGACAACTAGAATTTATGGAAACAGTTTGTAAATGCATCGGCAGTGTGTGAAGCTCCACTAGATTGGCAACGATGAGTCTTTTTTGCCGTCGTCTGCTCGTCTTCAGAATATCTGTAATTTGGTTTTTCGGGGTTAATTTGGTTGCAAAAAAGGGATATAGACATGAATTAAATAAACATTTTGAAGTAAAGTTAAACTAAAATAATGAGTAAAGTAAACAATTAAGGGAATAAAGCTTTGCACCACGTAAACATGTAGTCGTCTACTGCTCGCTAACTGTGTTTGAGGAGTGATTAGTGCTTAGAAAAACCAGGAATAGCAAGGTGGTTGAAGTACAATTTGGAGTGAATTAAGACCAAAACTGTGTATAATTACAATCAAATAAGCACTGTGGAGTTTCAGTTGTGATGGCAGTAAGGATAAAACCACCGATTACAAGGTAAAAAGGAATTCAGTTCAAAACATGACTCTGGGAATAAAAAGTTTCATACTTTCACTAATATAGGCAACAAAATGTTGTTTTATTGTGCTGATTACACTGGCAATCTTGAGTAAGATCAATAAACGTTACATATATTACAATAACATTGTTCAAATAAGTGCTGGGAAGGCTGGGTAAGATGGTGGATTGTCTGTGGTTTTTAGAACGGCCCAGCCACGTGATTGCCGCCATATTGGATTTCAAAACCGCCTTGAAAACATTATTTTATGAAGAGCTCACATGCTTATTTTAGTTCATATGGGGCTTTCATATATACATTATGTTGACGAAACTTCAAACTTTTGAATGGTATGCTTAAAGTTGTAATTGTATTCTTATTTCACCAATTCTTAAATTATCGAGGTGAATAAAGGCCTGGCCAGCGCGATGACGAGGGATTGTCTGCGGCTGTTTACCCTACTAGGGTAGAATACCGAATGGCCGGCCTTTAGCTCCCCCGAAAAAATACATTAACACGTCCTGTAACCCAGACAGACACTGGTCAAGAAACAGTGTCCTCCGTTGAAGCAACACCTCAGACCTCTACTTTCCTCTTGACGTAAGTTTTTCTCCCAAGTCACAAATTAAGGCCATAATTTCTGATTTTCGGGAAGGTGGTCGCACTATGGTACAGGTGGTGGCCATCTGGGATTTTACCCTGGTATTTCTATATAAGAATTCCGCGGCGCTACATGATGGTTACCAACGGCTACGATGTACCGACGTATAGAGTTCAAAGGTAAATAACAGTTTAGTTACCGAATAAATATTATTTGAATTCTTGTTCAGGAGGTAAAACTGCATAGAAAAACCGCAACTGCCATAGTCTAGGTCTCCGAGGAATATTATATAGAACTACCTTTTACCTTAATTTCCGATCTTTGGGAAGGTGGTCGCACTAGGGGAAACAACCGAGTGGACTAGCTATCCAGTCTTGCCCGTTTTGTTGATCCACCCTCCAAAAAATCACTTTAACCCTTAAACGCCTATTAGACGAATCAAACGTTGACGAAAATTGTCTGTTGGGTGCCGAAGTGACGTATGAAACGTCCACAAAAAAGCAAAAAAGTTTTTTTAAAAACCGGAAAAAATAGTATAGGCCTACTTGGCGAAAGCTTTTGAATCAAGCACCTTGAGGGATGCTTGGAGTTCATGGATCAAGCTGTTGTTTTGTTTACATCATTACCCAGGCACGCAAAGCGCGAATTTCTTTCTTCTCGCACTAAAAAGCATGAGCGACACGTCAGAAATTATTTTGTCACTTTGACATAATTTTTGCACCATTTCATATTAGCCATTACATAGAGTTTTATGTATGAAAATGTGCGCAATTTCATGTAGAATGCAACAAAAAAACAACCCATGGTTATAGCTTTTATCAGTTTTGAATATTTTCATATAAATAACGATAAGTGCCAAAATTTCAACTTTTGGTCAACTTTGACTCTACTGAAATGGTTGAAAAACGCAATGTAAGCTAAAACTCTTACATTCTAGTAATATTCAATCATTTACCTTCACTTTGCAACAATTTGGAAGTCTCTAGCGCAATATTTCAATTTATGGTGAATTTTTGAAAAAAACTTTTTTCCTTGCGTCCATGCAGTAACAATTCTGAAAAATCAGAATTTTTTTTGTCCGATTGTCATGATGTTTGCAACCGTTTTATATTAGCCATTACATAAAGTTTTTATATATGAAAATGTGCACAATTTCTGTAAAATACAACAAAAAATAACCCCATGGTTGTAGCTTTCATCAGTTTTGAAATATTTTCATATATAACAATAAGTGCCAAAATTTCAATCTTCGTCAACTTTGACTCGACCGAAATGGTAAAAAACGCAATTGTAAGCTAAAACTATTACATTATAGTAATATTCAATCATTTGCCTTTATTTTGCAACAAACTGGAAGTCTCTAGCACAATATTTGGATTTATAGTGAATTTATGAAAAAAAAAAAAAACGTTTTCCTTACATCCACGCGTAACTCTTCTGAAAATATCAGAAAAAAATTTTTTCGTCCGATTGTCGTAATGTTTGTACCATTTTATATTAGCCGTAACATAAAATTTTATTTATGAAATGTGTGCAATTTCATGTAGAATACAACAAAAAAACCACCAGGTTGTAGCTTTTATTAGTTTTGAAAGATTTTCATATAAATAACGATGTGCCAAAATATCAACCTTCGGTCAACTTTATAGTAATATTCAATCATTTGCCTTTATTTTGCAACAAACTGGAAGTCTCTAGCACAATATTTTGATTTATGGTGAATTTATGAAAAAACGTTTTCCTTACATCTGCGCGGTAACTCTTCCGAAAATATCAGAAATTTTTTCGTCCGATTGTCGTAATGTTTGCACCGTTTTATATTAGCCGTAACATAAAATTTTATATATGAAAATGTGTGCAATTTCATGTAGAATACAACAAAAAACCACCCAGGTTGTAGCTTTTATCAGTTTTGAAAGATTTTCATATAAATAACGATAAATGCCAAAATATCAACCTTTAGTCAACTTTGACTGGACCAAAATGGTAAAAAAAACGCAATTATAGGCTAAAAACTTACATTTTAGTAATATTCAACCAGTTACCTTCCCTTTGCAACAAATTGGAAGTCTCTAACACAATATTTTGATTTATGGTGAATTTATGAAACAATAAACTTTTTCCTTACGTCCGCGCGGTAAGCCTTCTGAAAAAATCAAAACTCGTCTGATTGTCGTAATGTTTGCACCGTTTTATATTAGCCGTTACATAAAGTTTTATATATGAAAATGTGCGCAATTTTGTGTAAAATACAACTAAAAACAACCCATGGTTGTAGCTTTTATTAGTTTTGAAATATTTCATATAAATACGATAAATAGAAAAAATTTTGACCTTCAGTCAACTTTAACTCGACCAAATGGTCGAAAACTGCAATTGTAAGCTACAACACTTACAGTCTAGTAACATTCAATCAATTACCTCCATTTTTGCAACAAACAAGAAGTCTCTAGCACAATATTTTGATTTATGGTGAATTTTTTAAAACTACTTTTTTTTACGTCTGCACGTTACAAATTCATGCATCATATTGTGATAATATTTTCTGTGTTGCTTTGATCGTTTTACAATTTGTTATATACCAAAACCATTGCAATTTAGTGTTCAATACAACGAAAAAATAATTAACTCATTAGCTTTAACCCTTTTGCTCACAGCGCGATTTGTATACAATTATATATGAAATTTTTTTTTGCGCTGTCATATATTCCAATATTTATATATGATAATGATTTTTTTTTCATTTCTGATGGTTGCATACTAAACTTCAGCCAATGATAAAAAAGTAGCCAAAAATGAACTCTTAATCTTGAAAATTAAGCGTGCTGTGATTTTTTGTTTTTTGAAAAAAAAAAATTTCGCTTTGGCGCTCACTCCGACGCCGCCGGTATTTGGGAGACTTTCGGAAATACTGGCTCGGCGTTTAAGGGTTAACACGTCCTGGCACTAGAGATGGGCACCAGTCATTAGTCATCGGTGGTGAGAGCAACACCTCAGGACCTCTACTATCCTTTCGAAGTAAGCAAAAGTACTTTTTCGGAGGGTGGATCAACAAGCAGGCAAGACTGGATCAGCTAGTCCACTCAGTTATTTCCCCTATTGTAGAGGTGGTCGTTAAGTATTTTACCTTAGGGTCAGAGGGTGTCGCCAGGCGCTTTCAATGAAACGTTGCTTGGGTAAACAACCAAGTGGACTACCTTGGCCAGTCTCACCTGCTCGTTGACCCACCTTCCAAAAAAGTACTTTAACACATCCTGACACCGGAGATGGACACCAGTCATGAGTCATCGGTTATGGAAGCAACACCTCGAGACCTCTACTTTCCTCTTGAAATAAGTGGTTTTCTCCCAAAGTACAAATAATGCATAATTAAGATTAAACAGAGGTTCAGTATTACGACAGGATTTTGGATCTTGAAAAAAACTTTAAAATAATAGGGTAAACAACTGAGTGGACTACCTGGGCTGGTCTTGCCCGCTCGTTGACCCACCTTCCAGATAAAGTTATTTAACACGTTCTGACACCGGAGATGGACACCAGTCACGAGTCATCGGTCATGGAAGCAACACCTCAAGACATCTACTTTCCTCTCAAAAGAGTTTTCTTCTAAAGTACAAAATAGTGTCATAATTTAAGATTAAACAGAGGTTAATGACCATTCTAGCCATGTGCAGGTGCAAGCATACCTCTATGACACCTCCATGGATGCTTTCAAATTTTTACTTAAAACACCTTATCGCTGGGACGCTTTCTTCACAACAATCTTAAACGATGAAGAAGTTCGCCCTCGAGTCTAAGAAAACTCGCGATTTTTCATGAGGAAAGAAGAGTGGGATAATTTTTAAATAAATAGTTAAACATCAGTGTAAGGGTATGAATAACATAAATTTATTATGTATTCAGGATAATTAATTTGAAAATATTTGTTGTTGAAAAAGTAACTAGATTTCTGACTCAAATATCAAACGGTTTTGCTGTGAAACAGTAGCTATGGTGTTGTGTGCGCTCTCTATTTTTTCACTGTTGCCAATTGGTATGTGTTTACTCTCCAACTGGGTATAAGACTTACACAAAACCGTGGAAATAAGTAAAATTAGCGTATCTGTTTGTAGTATTTGTATATACATATTAGAGCAATTTTATCATTATTGCATTACTATGACTACTAGAATTCCTGGAAACAGTTTGTAAATGCATCAGTGTATGTGAGAAGCTCCACTTATTGGCAATAATGAAATTTTGCCATTCCAAGCATGCAAGCATTAAAGGTTACTTTCATACAATCAACTTACCTGTCAGATATATACATAGCTAAGACTCCGTCGTCCCCGACAGAAATTCAAATTTCGCGCCACTCGCTACAGGTAGGTCAGGTGATCTACCGGCCTGCCCTGGGTGGCAGGACTAGGAACCATTCCCGTTTTTCTACTCATATATTTTCTGTCGCCGGTGGTATCAACATCGGTGCTGCCACCTCTTGACTGGAATTCGCTTTTCTAAGCAATTGATCATCTTTTTGTGGACTTTTGGTGACGTACCTGGATCGTTGTTTTGGCATTCGCTACTGTGGACTGGATTTGGACTTGCTTTTTGATTTTTCTTCAGAATGTCTGATTCAAGTGTTTGTGTGAGAATGTGTGTGAATGTAGGCTGCAAGGTGAGGATACCGAAAGCTTCGGTTGATCCTCACACTGTATGTCGCAAATGTAGGGGTTTTGATTGTTCTATTTCTAACACCTGTCATGAGTGTGAAAGGTTGAATGTTGAGGAATGGAAGACTCTAACTTCTTACTTGAAGAAGTTAGAAAGGGATAGAGTCAGAAGGGCTGCATCTAAGATGGCGGGTAGTTGTACAAGGCCTATTGAGCCTTTGGATAATTCTAACTCTTCTCTTATTATGATTCTGTATCAGGACCCTCCCCACTGGCCGTACATTCAGATTCAGCTTCGGAAATTGCTGAATTGAAGGCTACGCTTCACAGGATGAGATCCGAAATGGCTACCATAAAAAGGTAAGGATTGTGAAAGTGATTTTAGTGAAGTGAGTGTCCCCAGTGTTGTGGAGGGGGCGTCTGACCGTCTCTGCGACGCTCCCAGGCCTAGACCTCTTCCAAGCTCCCAAGCCCAGAGGAGAAGGAAAGTCGAAAGCCGTACGGAGGTTGTGGGAGAATTCCCCCCGGTCAGGCGTCCCTTCAGAAGGTGCGTTTATAGACAGCCTGCTCAGGACCGCTATCGAAAAAGCGTCCTCAGAGAGTGCTTCTCTTCGTCCGCTTCTCTCTCCTAAACGAGGGTGGAAGGATTCGGACTTGTCCAGGCCTGAAAAGGCACTGGAGAGATCCTGGTTTGGATTCAAGCCCAGAACGCTTTTCGGAAGAAGAGCCTCCTTCTATCAAGAAGGCGAAGAGGTTTCGCCGTCCCATGATGGGGGCAACACGCCTTCGAGGTCTACCTCTCCCGTTCAGAAGACGCGAGGAGAAGCGTCCAAAAGGATCATTGTTCCGATACGTAATACAAACCCTCGGTCCTTTAACAATAGGAAGTAGCTAGCGGCAGCTGGAACGGTCGTAAGCTTCGAACAAGGGGAGTACGGTAGTTAACTGCTTGTCCGATCGTCAGCGCGCCGCGCGACTGGGAGGTAAACAAATAACTTTTGCTTTTCGGCCGTATGTGGGAAGGACGTGTTCGCCATCGCTCTGCCCGCTTTGTCGTTTGCTTTGACTTTGAGTATTTGCCTCTCTTTCTGTATAAATCAGGAGTGACTGTAAGTACTTTTACAATTCTATTGATCTTGCAATAGTGAATTGGAAGAAATGGAGATTTCACCGCGCCCTCCATCGTCCCGTAGAGTGTGTCCCGGGCGGAGGGGCGTAGATGTGGAGGGTTCAGGTCATCGTTGACGTGGACCCCCATGAGGTTTGTACCGTGCGGGGGAGAGTGCTCCCGCAACGAACCTTGTGTCATTTGTGTTAATTGGTCCGAGGCGCAGTGGGTGCTGTACGAGGGCAGGAAGAGACTTAGGCC
>NC_087200.1:186300853-186327959 GCF_015104395.2 Macrobrachium nipponense | reverse complement strand
AAGTGTACATACAGATTTGAGCAGTGAGTGAGTCAACAATAAACAAGCTTTCAGTCTTCGTTTAGAAATGCAACTTGGAATTTCCAACGTCCTTTGAAGCTTTCAACTTCGTTTAGAAAAAAAAAAAAAATGCAACTTGAAATTTCCAACGTGCTTTGAAGTTTTCAGTCTTCGTTTAGAAATGCACTTGAAATTTCCAACGTCCTTTGCAGCTTTCAGTCTTCTTGTTTAGAAATGCAACTTGAAATTTCCAACATCCTTTGAAGTTTTCAGTCTTCGTTTAGAAATGCAACTTGAAATTTCCAAACGTCCTTTGAAGCTTTCAGTCTTCGTTTAGAAATGCAGCTTGAAATTTCCAACGTCCTTTGAAGCTTTCAGTCTTCGTTTAGAAATGCAACTTGAAATTTCCAACGAGCTTTGTTACCAGTCCATTTTTGGCTCGATTTTAACAATGGACAATCAAGCAAGAGCTGTATGCACACTCACTCGCGTCGTCTATCTGTACACATCACTCATGTAGAGTCAATCTGTACCATATTGACGAAGTTCTCTCGTTTAAGCTGCGCAATTGACGACATACTTCACTTATCCGGAGACATATCATACGTGTAGTACTAACTCATTATTATCGGTGTTTAGATGTACGTATATAATTTGATTCACGTTTTCCTTGCTGCTCCTAGCTACGGTGCACCGGCTCTTCAATGGCTACTGGAAGGATACTGTGGCTTTAAGGTCTGGTGGTTCAACAGGTATTATTTTGTAGACCCAGTGCCCTGCTGAGGGAAGGGTCCGTCGTCGTTGGTAAGACACCGAGAGGAGGAGTTGCAAAGCGTCGAAGGATCGATACTATTTCTGAGCACTTTCTGCGTCACTGTTCGTCTTCGTCTGTAAGACGCCATTTGTAGTAACATCATTTAAATGTGAACAAGCAGAAAATGCGCCGAAGTTTCCTCTACGCAATCGACTTTTCTGTACAGCGTATAATGCTGTATGAAACTCTCAGCCGCCGCCCGGTGGTAGCCGGTGTTGTTGGCACCTAAAGCAGTGCCAGAGGTACGATTACGGCTAACTTGAACCTTAAATAAAATAAAAACTACTGAGGCTACATGGCTGCAATTTGGTATGTTTGGTGATTGGAGGGTGAAGGATGCGCAAATTAAACCACCAGGGAGGAGGAAAAAATCCGTTTGCGTCATGGCGGATTGAAAATGGAGTCGTTCAGCGACAGACCCTGAAGCGAATGAGTTGGTATTCGTTGGTTTGGGAATAGATTCGAAATGTTAACATATGTATTTTTTTTAGTTCTGGCTGAAAGGGTCATTGTTTATGAAGTAGGTCAGTTCATGAAGGTCTCTTTAATTTTTGAAATCGTGCAAAAGGAGCGTGGCGTGTTGTTTTTATCGTGGTGTACTAGGATTTGATATCTATTTGATATCCATGTTTGATAAAATTCCGTATCTCTATTTTAGGATCTGATATCTTCATGAGATATCCGGATTTGATAGGATTCAACATCCCCATTATAGGATTAATTATCTTCATTATAGGATTCACATCGCCATTATAGAAATCATTATCTCCATTATAGAATTCAACATCTCCATTATAGGATTCATTATTTCCATTATAGGATTCCAACATCTCCAGTATAGGATTCATTATCTCCATTATAGGATTCAACATCTCCATTATAGGATTCCACATCTCCATTATAGGATTCATTATCTCCATTATAGGATTCATCATCTCCATTATAGGATTCATTATCTCCATTATAGGATTCATTATCTCCATTATAGGATTCAACATCTCCATTATAGGATTCATCATCTCCATTATAGGATTCATTATCTCCATTATAGGATTCATCATCTCCATTATAGGATTCATTATCTCCATTATAGGATTTCAACATCTCCTTTATAGGATTCAACATCTCCTTTATAGGATTCATTATCTCCATTATAGGATTCATCATCTCCATTATAGGATTCATTACCTCCATTATAGGATTCATTATCTCCATTATAGGATTATTATCTCCATTATAGGATTCATTACTCCATTATAGGATTCATTATCTCCATTATAGGATTCATTACCTCCATTATAGGATTCATTATCTCCATTATAGAATATCCAGATTTGAATATCCATATTTGATAGAATTCCGTATCTCTATTTTAGGATCTGATATCTTCATGAGATATCCGGATTTGATACGATTCAACATCTCCATTATAGGATTCAACATCTCCATTATAGGATTCATTATCTCCATTATAGGATTCATTACCTCCATTATATGATTCATTATCTCCATTATAGGATTCATTACCTCCATTATGGATGATTCATTATCTCCATTATAGGATTCAAACATCTCCATTATAGGGTTCATTATCTCCATCATAGGATTCATTACCTCCATATAGGATTCATTAACTCCATTATAGGATTCATTATCTCCTTATAGAATATCCAGATTGGATATCCATATTTGATAGAATTCCGTATCTCTATTTTAGGATCTGATATCTTCATGAGATATCCGGATTTGAATACATTCAACATCTCCATTATAGGATTAATTATCTTCATTATAGGATTCATTATCTCCATTATAGGATTCAACATCTCCTTTATAGGATTCAGCATCTCCATTATAGGATTCATTATCTCCATTATATGATTCAGTATATCCTCCATTATAGGATTCAACATCTCCATTATAGGATTCAACATCTCCATTATAGGATTCATTATCTCCATTATAGGATTCATTATCTCCATTATAGGATTATTATCTCCATTATAGGATTCATTACCTCCATTATAGGATTCATTATCTCCATTATAGGATTCATTATCTCCATTATAGGATTCATTACCTCCATTATAGGATTCATTATCTCCATTATAGGATTCATTACCTCCATTATAGGATTCATTACTACATTATAGAATTCATTATCTCCATAATAGGATTCATTACCTCCATTATAGGATTCATTACTACATTATAGAATTCATTATCTCCATTATAGGATTCATTATCTCCATTATAGGATTCATTATATTATTATGGATTCATTATATTATTATAGGATTCATTATATTTTTATTAGGATTCATTACCTCCATTATAGGATTCATTATCTCCATTATAGGATTCATTACTAAATTATAGAATTCATTATCTCCATTATAGGATTCATTATCTCCATTATAGGATTCATTATATTATTATAGGATTCATTACCTCCGTTATAGGATTCATTACCTCCATTATAGGATTCATTATATTATTTATTATTCCGGATCATTACCTCCATTATGGGAGGATTCATTATTTGTCCATTACAGGATATCCGGATTTGGTAGGATTTGATATCTCCCATTATAGGATTTGATATCTCCAGTATAGAAATCACTATCTCTATTTTAGGATTTGATATCTTCATGAGATATCCTGGATTTGGTAGGATTTGATATCTCCATTATAGGATTTGATATCTCGAGTATAGAAATCACTATCTTCTTATGTTGGATTTGATATCTTCATGAGATATCCGGATTTGGTAGGATTTGATGTCTCCATCAAAGGAGACGTGCAAAATTCAAACTCAAAATACTTATATCTAGTATACAGATGAGGTTTTTTAGGAATATGCGCGAATGTTATGGTCCAATCCTTACAAAATCAATTTGTATTTTAGCTTTTCATTTTTTCCCCTTTTTCCCAAAGTAAAATCAGCTGCAAACGCTTACGTCATCCATAGGGACGTTAACAATAGAGACGACGTATTCGTTGAAAGAAAGTAGGAGCAAACAAAGCCTATAATTAATTTTGATCGAAGTCGGTGTGATCAGTCATGGAATTCTGTGTGAAATGAGTCGATATCTTGACCTCTCTTTCGCGACCATCGATTTTTATCCACCAGTGAAATAAAGGAATACATTCCTTGCACGTTCTTTTAGAAATACCAAAAATCCATCCAATATTATTTATTTATAAATTGTATCATTTATAAAAGTTAAAAACAGTAACTTAACTTCCGACCACATGCGCGGCCTGAGGAGGAACACCGTTGCTAAGTGTTGCAAGTGATACAATTTATTGATGTAATTGTTAAATTTGAATTATTTTTAGTTTAACCAGACCACTGAGCTGGTTAACAGCTCTCCTAGGGCTGCTGGCCTGAAGGATCAGATAATTTTCACGTGGCTAAGAACCAGTTGGGTTACCTAGCAATGGGACCTATAGCTTATTGTGGGATCCGAACCGCATTATATAGAGAAATGAATTCGTAATCACCAGAAATAAGTCCCTCTTCATTCCACGTTGGCAGAGCGGAGAGCCGAACTGGCGGCTACCGAAACGGTAGGCGAGCACGTAATCCCCTCGTTGCATTCGTCCCAACGAGGTACTGATGATATAATTGTGGCTGTAACTGTTTTATATACGACAGCTTAGTCAACGTCCTTGTCGAATCTTGCACAAACTTGTAGTTATCTTTGTTTTCACGAGAATGATCAGCCTGGGTGGTTGCGTCTTCCATCCAGCGCAGCCTCACTTTTCGTGTTCGAATGCACGCGTTTGGCAGCGACCTGGGCTACATTTCAAGTCTTATTTTTCCCCTTTTTGGTTGTTGGGAACGGCGGGGGGGAGGGGGTAGGGGGTTGGTGGATGTTGGTATTTAACCCCACCCCGACCTCAAGTACGTCATATATAAAAAAAAATATACGCGGAATTTTCAAAAAAGAAGTGACTTGAGTGTCGAGTTCTTTTGTCTGTGTTTGGCACAGAAAAAACTTGAGTTTTTTGTCGTTTTTTTTTTTTCGATATTTCCTGTGGATTACACACACACACACACACACACACACATATATATATATATATATATTATATATATATATATATATATATATAAATATAAATATATATATATATACAAATCGAAAATTATACAAAAAAAACACTAATATTAAAACTTCAAAGGGAATCTGGAGCGTGAAGTTTTAATGTCAGCGTTTTTATAATTTTCGATCTGTATTGCAAATGTCTTATACATATGTATGCTCATTAATCATGTTTTGACATTTTATCGTCTTTATGACTTGAAAATGAACTATATATATTTATATATATATATATATATATATATATATATATATATATATATATATATATATTTATTTATATATTTATTAAATTTGACGCGACATGATAATTATGTTTTAAGTAATCAGAGGAGAGTGTAAAATAAACTTCATGTGGGACGTAGGACACTAAAGTAGAATGTTATATGTCTATTTGTTTCTATGGGGTGACCGGTAGGCAGCTCTTCAGTTGCTCACCAGATGCGGTGGAGTGAGGGTGCGTCCCAAGGCTCTGGAAAGTGCTACGAGATGTGCACGGTGCATGGCTAACTTTAACCTTAATGAAATAAAAACTACTGCGGCTAGAGGACTGCAATTTGGTATGTTTGATGATTGGATGGCGGATGACCAACATGCCAATTTGCAGCTCTCTAGCCTCAGTAGCTTTTTAGATCGAGGGCGGACAGAATGAAGCGTGGACGAACGGACAGGCAAAGCTGGCCAAATCGTTTTCTTTTACAGACAACTAAGAAGCAGGTGTTTGTTCTTACCTGTTTTCAGTACTGATGATGTCTGAATTCGCCATTATCATCATCTCGTCGTTCTCCATAATCATTATTGTCTTCAGGGAGACGATAATCGATTAATTAGTTTTTAGTTTCGTATAAAAGAAAGTATTGAGACGGCTATTTGCCTGTCCGTCCGCACTTTTTCTCTCCGCCCTCAGATCTTGATAACGACTGAGGCTAGAGGGCTGCAAATTGGTATGTTGTCATCCACCCTCCAACCATCAAACATACCAAATTGCAGCCGTCTAGGCCCCAGTAGTTTCTGTTTTATTAATGTTGAATTTAGACATAAACGAGCGGTGCAACAACGCAGGGCACCACCGGGCCATGGCTCAAATTATCATGGGGCCTAGGATAAGAGTTTCATACAGCATTATACACGCTGCACAGAAAACTCGATTAGCCTAAGAAACTCCTGCTCAATTTATACTTGTCCTGTACCGGTATCAGAAAATAAGTTCGTAATTTGCTGAGTTTATAATATGTTGATTCCAACGAAAGTTCTGTTTTTTCTAACTCTCTCTCTCTCTCTCTCTCTCTTCTCTCTCTCTCTCTCCGACGTCCCCGAAAAACGATATAGGAAGATCTGGTAAATGAAGTCTTCTTCCTCATCGGCTTTTACTGTCATTGACAGAACGCAATTTTTTTCTGGGGCGGTCCTCCTTCCTCTTATTAGCCCACCCCCCTCCCCCCCTCTTCATTCTTGAAACCACTATATGAAGTCCTTTACCCCCTCCAGTACTACACCACCTCGATTTCTCCTCCTCCTCATCATCCCACGTCCATCGAGTCTCTGGGGCTGCTCTTTCTCTTCACTCCTTCTATTTCCGTCCTCTGCCCTCCCCTCTCCAGGACCCCCTTCACCTTCACCTTCCCTTCCTTAGTACTAGCAAGTCCTTCTTTTCTTGCTCAAAATGTTCTACATTCCTGCCTTCGCCAACATTTCCTCCCTCCCTCCAACAGCAGTTTCGTTTTTTTTCTCTCTCTCTCTCTCAACAATCCCCTCTCCCTCTTCTCAACCTACGAGAGTTTCTCCCTTTTCTCCCCAACGCTCTTTTTCCTCCTCCTCCTCCTCAGATTTACCTTCTCCTCCTCTCCTCCACCTCAGAAATACCTTCTCCTATCCTTCCAGACTCCGGAACCTCTGCCGCGTCTTTCAACACTAGGCTGTAGCCTCTCCTCAACATCATTTTCCTCGCCCGTGCCTCGCTGGGTGGGTGGGTGGGTGGGAGGTTGGGGAGGCGTAGGTTAACGGGGCCAGAGCACAAACAGTGTCACACACGCACACACATACACTACACATACACACACACACTCGCGCGCACCACCATTCGGTCTTTTAAAGATGTGTTGGCGACGCCGTTTTCTTTGCCGTGAGGCGATACCTGTTTTTGTTTTTTTATGACCTGAGGATGTTAAGAGGAGTTTGTTTACGTTTTACACGGTTATGATTAAGAAAAGTAAATTGGATGGTGTTACAAGGAATTACAAGGATTAGGATGTTCTCTCAAAGACTTGTCAGTCCATCCTAAGAGAAGAAATCGTGTGCTTACTTATCTATAGGGGCAGGTTTTACGGTTCATTCAGTGTCCCCTAATGATTTCGTCTGGCTTTCGTTTAAAACTCTTCCACACTGTTGCTGTTTATAACTTCTGGTGGCAGTTTATTCCACGTGTCACATATCTTGTATGTGAAGAAGTTCCCACAGTGGGATGTGTTGTATCTCTTCAGTCCTTCCTAGTTGTGGTAGTCCTAAGCGGGACTTTTTCGGAGCGTGTACCCGTGATTGAAGGGAACGAAGAGGGGTGGTGTTGAGGATGGATGCCATGATGACCTAAGTGGTTGGCAGTGACATAGTTAATTAAATACCGCTCTTCCTTGTCGAATTCCACCGGGAAGGACGGCAAAGTAGACAGTGAAATGAGGTGGCCAGGCGCCGTAGAGTTCGAGCGATTAATGCTCGTCTACTCTCTGCGTGTTCATTTGGGATGACTGTTGAGATGGACAATAATCTGAAGGAAGCTGTACCCCAAATGATTACAAAAATTTATCATGTTTTTTTTTAATGATCATCAGAATACAGAAATAATGACGTGAACGTCAATGTGGCACAGTTAGTATTCGTATTGAATTTGACGAGAAAGTTAGAGCACATACGTCACTCACTCGAAGAACTACGTATTCTGCAGTTTCTATGCTTATTGATAAACGCGGTGCATTGTAGGCATTGCTCTAAAGGTTCGTTGCAGCCTCCCTTCGTCCCATAGTGACAACCCTTTTTTTTCATTCCTTTTACCGCACCTCTATCCACGTTCTGTTTCCCATCCTACCGTACATCTATCCACTTTGTTTTTCTTTTACAGTACCTCTATCCACTTTCTGTCTTCCTTTTACCGTACCTCTATCCACTTTCGGTTTTCCTTTTACCGTACCCAAACCCACTTTCTGTCTTCTTTCTTGCTATCCATCCTCTTCTAACAATTGATTCACAGTGCAACTGCTTTGAAGTTTTCCTCCTGTTACGCCTTTCAACCGCTTACTGTCAATTTCTGTCTCAACGCTGAATGACCTCACAGGTGCTAGTGCTTGGCCTTTGGCCTAAATTCTAAATTCAGTGCCATAAGCCCACCGACCTCTGCATGTCAATCCATTTAGCTCCATCCGTCCAGTGTGGGAGAATAAGTTACAGACCTCTAGTAGATTGGAATTCAAATTCAAGATAGTTGAAATTACAAGGTGATGCCATTACCGACAATGACAGCGATGGTGGATTCCTGGTGATAGAAGTTCACTCTCGACGTGTTCGGAAGTCACGTAAAGGAGTTGGTCCCGTTGCTGAATAACCACTGGTTCCATGCAATGTAAAAACACCATACAAACAAACAAGACAGAGCAGAAAAATACTTTAGTTTTATCGCTGGGAGCTCTGTCCCGTTTCGCAAATTCCCGAGATGTATACTATATATAGTATTGCACCAACCCCGGTTATTTTTTCTTTTTTATTTAATTATTTTTCCTCTATACCCCTAGTTAGGTTAGGTGAGATTACTTCAAAGAATTATCTTACAGGTCATTTGGTGTGGGAAACATAACGAGAAGATTTTATGGTTAGTTTTTAAGATATGGCGTCCCGCTTTTTTCAGGAATGGTCTCTGTATTCCGTTACGGCTCTGGAATATGCGTCCCTTAAGTACCTCCTAGGCGTCGGCATCAAAGATAATCTCGCAGACAGCTCTCTTTCTTGCAAATCAATTTAGACAAGCCGAAATTATTATCAACTAAAAAATTTCCCTCGGTTAACGTATATGAAAATATAATTCCCTTCCTGGTAGAGCGAATTGGATATTAGGGGAGGAACATTTGTAGCTTTATGCTTATGTACTGTATGTTATGTTATAATATATATATATATATATATATATATATATATTATATATATATTATATATATATATATACCTATTATGTGTGTGTGCTTGTTGTGTGGACATTCTACTTTATTTCAAGTGTTACACCACGTCCATGTTCAGGTGAATTAATGAAAACACTTACCACTACAAAAGCTTTATAAAACAAGGAGTACAGTTGAAGGATTCTGTTACTAAGATTGAAATAGAATAAGTAACAAGTACAGGAGTTCAGGAAAGCTTTGTTTTGTTTTATTATTAGTATTTTAGATGCTGTGAATATATGCAGTCAAACTCTCTTATTTTGGTATTCGTTGATGAGGGCGGTTTCGATGGCTTATGCGTAGTTGAAAACTGAGGGTACTTTTTTTCGCAGATATTTTTTGTTACCTTTTTGCAGCCTCTTCATCACTTACTTTATTTTGTGAAGGGGCGCCGATTATTTGTGATGTATCCTCGAATATCAATTTCATCAGCAATGAAGAAGTTTCGGCATGATATTTGAAGTTAAGCGTTTGAGGATAATTTTGAATTCTGTGGCCAGAAAATTCTTTGGAACAAGTACGAAGGGCTCTCAGGAACAAATTGCAAGCTTGCCACCTCTATTTATATTGCTTTGAATCTCAGAAAATCAATATATGTGACTGAGAAGGTCGGGTCAGGTTATATTTGATATGCAGTGACATCTCTCGCGATAATAAATGCCGGAAGGATTTGACCACAGGGAATTAGGCACAGCATCCCAGCAAACCAGGAACCTGACTCAAACAGAAACGATCCATCAGTTACGCGCAAGAGACGCCTCAGCAGATTTAAAAAAAGAACTAAAGACACTCCTATTCTGCAGAAGCTGTGGTACTGGAGAGAAAACTAACAGATAATTCTAAATATAAGTAGACCTGATTTAGAAAACGTAAAACGTACAAGGGTCTCCGCCAGGGAGGGAATCATCCCTGTGGAGGTCTGTACTACATATAATCAAACAAAACAGAGCAAAGAAAGCCATTTTAACCTAAGTATCAGACGGGACTCTGGATATTGCACCGATTTCGATTCCTTCCTATTCGTGTAAAAGTTCTTCTCTTACAAAGTACAAGATCATAGAGGCAGCGATCATCATCCTGCGAACATTCTCTCAACAACGTTCGACACTTGACTGTGAAGATGAGGCTTCCCGGCGACCGTTTGTAATTAGCCCTTTTTTCTCACTTATAACCCACCCCCCCCCCCCCCCCCCCCCCCCCCCCCCCCCCCCCCCCCCCCCCCCCCCTTCCACTCACCTGGACTTCTTACCCTTGTACCTTGGACTCCAAGTCTTGTACTTAACCCATTTTAATCCTTAGAACAGACTCCGTCGTCGAAGCTGTCCTTTTACAAAGCTTTGTATAGTTAAACGTTCCAGTTAGTTCACCTGAAGAGAGAAGTAATGTGGGTTTCTTGTAGAAGCTTCCTTTGTTTATATGTATATATACATGTAAATGTAGTGTGTGTGTGTGTGTGTGTGATGAGAGAGAGAGAGAGAGAGAGAGAGAGAGAGAGAGAGAGAGAGAGAGAGAGAGAGAAAGTATTGATTTCCAAGAGAAATGAACACTGTCTAATGCCGGTTATTTTTCTTTGGCAGGTGAACATGAATGAGATGTGAGTAATTAGCTTGTGAGTATTCTTCCACCGTTCTTTTGTTTCCTTTGACTTGATTATTTCATGGAAATGATGACGATTGTCATTCGTGTGATCAGTGTTGTTGTTGTTGCTGTTGTTGTTGTCGTCTAGTAGGTCATTGTGATATTAACTGTAATAATGTTATATATTATTTCATTTGACGTTGTTGTGGTTTTGATTTGCTGCTGCTGATAATGATGATGATGATGCTGCCGTGGTGTTAATTGTGATAAAGGTAGTGGTATTATTATTATTTCTTGTTGTATGAACAGTGATAGTATTGATGTCTTAGTTGTTATAGTTCACGTGACGTCCTTTCTTGTCGAGATTCGTATGTGGGCGGCAGCACGGTCTCGGTTATATTAGCCAGACCGTGGGCGGCAGAGGGTTCCTCTGATTCTGGAAACGCGAAGCAGAGTCTGTCTGTGCGACTTTAGGAGCACCAGGGCCGTTGCTAGGAATTGCGGGGCCCGATTAGAGAATTGAAGAAATGAAGACTTATTTTTGTATGTCTTGATATAAGAATGATTTTCCATGTGAAGATTTCGCGGCCCAATTAGAAAATGATAGAAATTATGACGAATTTATTCTGATATAAAATGATTTTCCATGTGAAGATTTCGCGGCCCAATTAGAAAATGATAGAAAACTACGACGAATTTTTTTAGGTCAATATAAAATGATTTTCCATGTGAAGATTTCGCGGCCCAATTAGAAAATGATAGAAACTTATGACGAATGTTTTTGTCTGATATAAAAAATGATTTTCCATGTGAAAATTTTTTTGTTGCCCAATTAGAAAATGATAGAAATTACGACGAATTTTTTTGTTTTTTGTCTGATATAAAAATGATTTTCCATGTGAAAATTTTGTTGCCCCATTAGAAAATGATAGAAATTATGACGAAGTTTTTTTTTGTCTGATATAAAAAATTTTGTTGCCCAATTAGAAAATTATAGAAAATACGACGATTTTTTTAGGTCTAATATAAAATGATTTTCCATGTAACAGTTTCGTGGCCCAGTTGCAAAATGATAGAAATTAAGAAGATTTTTTTATATCTGATATAAAAATAATTTTGCATGTGAAAATTTTGTTGTTGGCCCAGTTAGAAAATTACAGAAATTTGAGACGATTTTTTTGTTTTATATAGAATGATTTTCCGTGTGAAAATTTTTTGGCCCAATTAGAAGATTATAGAAATTACGACGAATTTTTTTTAGGTCTAATATAAAATTATTTTCCATGTAACAATTTTGTGGCCCAGTCAGAAAATTATAGAAATCACAATGATTTTTTATATCTGGTATAAAAATAATTTTGGCTTGTGAAAATTTTGTCGGCCTAGTTATAAAATGATAGAAATTAGGTTTTTTTTTTTATGTCTGATGTAAAATGATTTTCGATGTAAAAGTTTCGTGGCCCCAGTCAGAAAATGATAGAAATTAAGATTTTTGTTTTTCTGATATAAAAATAATTTTCCATGCGAAAATTTCTTGGCCCAATTAGAAAATTATAGAAATTCAGACGATTTTTTTTGAGTGATATAAAATGATTTTCCCTGTGCAAATTTTGTTGCCCGATTAGAAAATTATAGTTATATAAAGACGATTTTTTTATATCTAGCAGCAACCCCCCCCCCCAACTCCCCCTCACCCCCCCCACCCCCCTTAAGACGCAGGGTCCAATTTGATCAAATTGATCAAACCGGCTTAAAACCGGCTCTGATGAGAACAAGTTGTCATTTGTTTCTTCGTCATGGTAACACATAGCATCACGGTAATGTTTCGAAATACGAGGTGTATCGTTTCTGCTTTATATATATGGTAACGTTTGATTTATTGTTTATACATTTAATCCATTTTTCATGTCATCGTTATAAAGTTCATGTTTGGCCATTTGAGCTTTATTATCATTTGAGTAAAGTCTTCCCTTGGTAATCGCTAGAAACAGTTTGGAAGAGTTCAAAAGAAAGCTAGACAAACTCATTAGGAAACTGTAAATGAACAGTAAAACCTGCTCCTAGAGATAAGTGAGCACACGATGTCTCCTCTTAGGATGGACTAACAAGTCTTTGAGACATCCCTAATTCTTGTAATTCCTTTTAACTGTTTGCTCGTCGTTCAACAGAAACTAGGCAAGTTTAACGATTGACATTTTGTTTCTGCCAGAAAGAACATAATCTAATATATATATATTATATATTATATATAGTAATATTAATATAATATATATATATATAATCATATATATATATATATAGATATAATTATATTATATATAATATACTATATATTATAATATATATATATAATTATGTATGCTCAAGTTGCAAAAGTCCTTTGATATCCATTTTGCTCTACCTCGGAATTAGTATATTTTCATATATATTAACCGAAGGGAAATTTTTTAATTGATATTAATTTCGTCCCCTTGTGGGTTCCAACCAGCGCTCAGCGGACAGAGGAGAAATTGAAACTTCAGTGACTTTATCGACTCGGCCAACAAGTGAGGCATAAGTTGATACCGATGCCGACCTACAAATCACTGTCGAACTCAGGTATTTGCAATTAGAATCGATATCCAACTCCCTCTGCCATGTTAACCAAGTCGAACGTTTGCCGCACGTAGCCATATTATGAATTTTTATCATATCACCGTGATTCATATACAAATGTCCTTTGATATCCAATTATTATGAAGTAAAAAAATTCCCCTTTGTTTAACATATATGAAAATGTATTAATTCCGAAGTAGAGCGAATGAGATATTAAAGGACATGTATATGAATCACGGTGATGTGATAAAAATCCATTATATATATATATATATATATATATATATATATATATATATATATATATATATATATGTGTGTGTGTGTGTGTGTGTGTGTGTGTGTGTGTGTGTGTGTTTTACTAGATACATATGTAATTGTAACTGTCCCACAATGCCCTGTTAACTTCTCAAATTCTTTGCTCTTTTTTGGAGACGCTTGTCACTACAAAGCCTTGAGCTCCAACCTTCAAAGAAATATGAAGAAATCATGATATCCGGTAGCGGGAAACAAACCCGCGATACCATAATCACAACGAGGTCACCTTGCCGACCTAACCACGAGAAAGTGACCTCGCCGTGATTATGGTATCACGGGGTTGTTTCCCGCTACCGGACATCATGGTTTCTTCATATTTCTTCGAAAGGTGGATCTCAAGGCTTCGTAATGACAAGCTTATCCATCCAAAAAAGAGCAAAGAATTCGAGAAGTGAAGAGGGCATTGGGGCTATTACAATTATATATATATTATATATATATATACCTATATATTATATAGATATATATATATATATATATATATATTATAAATATATTTTACAAAATTATATCTAATGTCTTCTGTGCTGAAGGAAATGGCCCAATAGTTTGGCTCGGTTTTTGGGGTTTTTCTTAGAAAGTGACCCCCAAGGAGTTTTCGGAGGTCGCTTTCTACGACAAATGTTTCTTGTGGGTCGTATCATCTTTATGATATTAACACAGTCTTTTGTTCCTGTTCTCGTGACAATCCATAACTGGCTTGTACTAATCTAGGAAAGATTCGATCTTTGCGTACAAATGGAAAGTGAAAAACGAGAATATTGACATAAATAGATAAGCAAGAAGCTGGTCTTGTTAGGTCAGGGCAAAAGGGTATTCCTTGAATTTGAATGAGTGCGTTGGACGGGACATTTCCGACATTTCCATTTTTCAAAGGAGAGACAAGATGGTGAAAAAGAGAAGAGTGTGAGGCTGATTTGCTGTCTCTTCAGGCTATGAGGAATGTTGTCCAGACCTCCCAGTCTGCGGCTATCCTCTTCTTTTGAAGTGTTTTTGTTTGCTTGTATGGTGTTTTCACGTTGCTTGGAACGCAGTGGTTACTCAGCAACGGGACCAACGGCTTGACGCGACTTCCGAACCACGTCGAGAGTGAACTTCTATCACCAGAAATACGCGTCTCTCACACCTCAATGTAATGCCCGAGAATCGAACTCGCGACCATCGACGTTGTTCGCCAACACCATACCGGCGACGCCACTGAGGGGCTCTTTGAAGTGTTCGTCGTGAGTAATTTTGCTGTTAGTAATGGCTGTACCTCCCCTTACGAATATTCGTCAGGTGTTGCCGTTTCTTCTGTAACGATGATCAGTTTCAAATCGACGTTTCCTCCTGAAGATAATTAGTCAGTGTCAGCCTAGGCCATTTCTTTTTCCTCTAGTTTGGGATATCGGTGGAGGACATTTTTATCAGTTTTCTTAGGGGCCTATCCTTGTCTGGTGATGGCTGTTATTGGGATCGTTTCATATTTGCCCTTTTAAAAACAAATGCCGCCTGGTCTAGGTTCCACCTATATAGAAAATGGTTAATGTTAAACTAATAATGGCTGTCGTTTGATTCTTCCTTTTCGTTCTGAAGAGTACTACTGGCTTAGTACTGGTGTACCTGTGACGTCATTTATTCCTCCTTGATAGTGACCGTTGAAGTTCCAGACGTGAAGAAAATGACGATGGTTTTTGAAAATCCCGGTCCCTAACGTTCTTTTTGCCAAAGGAGCCTCAAATTGACTTGAATAGCCTCATTATTTCTGACCCAAAATAATGAGGCTCCGTTTATAAATATATGTTTGATCTCAGGCCCTCGGCGGAATGAATAGAGAGCCCTTTCGTTTCTGTGGAGAAAATAACGAAGGAATAAAGGAAAACCAGATGTAGATTGACTGAGGGTATGTGGTAAAAGTAGAGATGGCTCAGATGATATAAGAATACCCTTATTTTGAAAGTAAAAATAAAAAATTGCAATGTAATATAAGTCTGCGAGGTGAAATGAAAACAGTCCCCCTAAAGAAGAAATGGATTGAATTGAATATAGAGTTTAGGCCAGATGCCAGCAGCTGGGACCTATGAGGTCATTCAGTGCTGAAGCGAAAATAGACAGCAAAAGGTTTGAAAGGTGTGACAGGAGGAAGACCTCAAAGCAGTTACACTAGAATCAATTGTTAGGAGAGAGAATACGGAAAGTAAGTACAGTAAAAAATGAACGCAAAGTGGCTGCAGCTAGGGGCAGAAGGGACACTGCAAAGAACTGTAAGTAATTTGCCTACAGTGCACTAAATGAGGTGCACTGACGGCACTACCCTCCTACGGGGAAATTTAAAGAAGTAAGCCAAGTGGGAATAGGGTTCGGAAAGAATAGGAATGATAGAGATGTACATAATAAAGACTGGTGAAATAGCTGGGACAGAAAAATGAGATAAAATATAAAGTAAATAACTTAGCTATGAGAGATACGAAATGGAATTGAGGATTCAGAAATGAGTGAAATCAGAAATTTAAGCTGATTTCATTTGAGTTGAACCAGACCACTGAGCTGATGAACAGCTCTCCTAGGGCTGCTGGCCCGAAGCATTAGATTTTTATTAACGTTGCTTGGAACCATTTGGTTACTTAAAGGGACCTACAGCTTATTGTTGGATCCGAACCACAGCACATCGGTAGCTGGGAGCGAACTCTGGCTACCAGAAAGATAGGCGAGTGCGTAACTCACTCGTCCTATGAGGCACTGAAGTGAAGTCAGAAGAAGTTAGACATATTGGAGATTAATTCATCAGATTCACCAGAAACGAACAAAGACTCGTTCAAGAGTTCGTTAAAAATATCTTCATACATATGAGAGAATATTGAATCAATGAGGACTTATTGAGAGATGCCATGGGCAATAAATACGCCAGTTTGGGGCATATTGTAAAGAACTTTAAAAACAACTAATAAACCAGACAAAAAAAGTACAAAAAATGCGCCGAGGTTTGTTCGGCGCAATAGAGTTTTATGTACACCCTATAATGCTGTGTGAAACTATCAGCCACTGCTCTTGAAACTCTCAACCGCAGCCCACGAAACTATCAGCCACAGCCCATGAAACTTTCAGCCCCAGAGGTTTTGAAGGTGTTCCTTTCACAGAAAACTAAAAGTTCATTACTTAGCAAATGTGTGAATATTAGAGAAGAAGTGGAAAAGAGCAATGGCCTAAAAAAGTGACTGACAAAATGAAGAGTCGCTCTTCGTTGCGATCGAGGAAGGAGAGCGGAGGTCAAGTTCGCTCTGACCGATTTCGGTGAATAGATGAGGACGTTCTCTCGCCCTCCCCTGGATAATTGAGCGCGTAAAGAGGAGCGTTCGTCTTGAAATGGTGGGTTGCCAGCGGTCGCCAGAATAGGCTGGTGGCACCTGCGATACATATAAGTGATTATTAATATGTCTCAACTTCCGTGAAGTTAAAGTGGGGGTTGCATCCTGAAGTTCATTAATGTCAGCTTTCGCGCATTATTGTAATGTTCTTGCTTTTGGAACATTTTGTTCCTCAAGTGACTGGATAAAAAATGTCCATCACGGTCTATTCCTCACGGTAAACTTATTATGCGGTGTACGACGAATTAAACTCATTTGAATTATCTGAAGCTCTTCCCCACCAGCTATATATATATATACTAATATATATATATATATATATATATATAATATAATTATATACTAGATATTATATAATATATAGATATATATTATATATATATATATATATCTATATATATATATATATATATATATATATATACATACGTCATGCACGTTAATATTCCATAGAAATCCTCCCGGTTAGCTGGGCGGTAAGGGCTTCAGTAGACGGTTCAAATTAGCCTAATTCCATGAACGTTGCACAATCAGGTTCGTTGATGGTGGATAATAGACCGTACTGATTATTTATCATCTTCCATCGCTGGATCAACATTCCATGCTCTCTTCTCATAGTTTTCTCATCCAAGTAGGTCTATAGCCCCCTCTCTTTCATCACCCTGTATTCTCATCCAAGTAGGTCTATAGCCCTCTCTCTTTCATCACCCTGTATTCTCATCCAAGTAGGTCTATAGCCCCCTCTCTTTCATCACCCTGTATTCTCATCCAAGTAGGTCTATAGCCCCTCTCTTTCATCACCCTGTATTCTCATCCAAGTAGGTCTATATCCCCCTCTCTTTCATCCCCCTCCCGTATTCTCATCCAAGTAGGTCTATAGCCCTCTCTCTCTCTTTCATCACCCTGTAATCTTTATATATACATATGAATGATATTCATAGTCTGAAAAGCTTTCTTTGACAATGATGTTTCTCTCCAATCCATTATTAGAATAACATGTATAGCAAATTCCACTGTTCACTTGTGCATATGTTACACATTTTTAGTTGTCTGAAGAGGAAAGTATTGTGCCGGATTTGTCTGTCCGCCCTCAGATCTTAAAAACTACTGAGGTTAGAGGGCTGCAAATTGGTATGTTGATCACCCACCCTCACATCATCAAACATACCAAATTGCATCAAAACATACCAAATTGCAGCCATCTAACCTCAGCAGTTTATATTTTATTTAAGGTTAAAGTTAATCGTAATTGTGCGCCGGGCAACGATATAGGCCAGGCCACCACCCCGCATGTGGTTAAAGTTTCATGGGCCACTGCTCATACATCATTATACAGAGACCAGAGAAAGATAGATTTATTTTCGTGGCCTTCATTGTCCCAAGTACAGAAATCTCGATTTCTTCGGCGCATTTTTTACTTATTTTATGAAGTTCTCGCAAGAATGACGTAGCCTATGGTATACCTAAACTTTATTATTGTCAGAAGAGTTATTTGTAGGTACTACACGTTTCGTTGTCATGTTATCCTTAAACCCTACATTAAATTGAAATTCTCAAGTATAGATGAGGGATATTTTTCAAATGATTATTTTATATATATATATATATATATATATATATATATATATATTATATATATATATATATATATATATATATAATATATATATATATATATATATATATATATTAGCTTTCATTCTAAGTCTGTATAAAGATTGACTAAGTCTACGACTTAATGGCCGTTCTTCCTACGATCATACACAGCCCTTGCCACAGGTTTGGTCTTCTCCCGAGTTCGTTGAATTGTTCAGGTAAAGTGTCACCTGTGTTTGACGTTTTTTAGTGCAATGCCAAGTAAACAGTCTTTCGGTGGTACACGTCGACCTTGTGACGAATTGATCTGGGGTAGAAGCAAGACCACCGAGAGGGAAGGCTTATATATGACGTCACGCGGAAGGTTGTTGTATATGACGTCACACGGGAAGGCTTGTTGTATATTGACGTCACGCGGTGATGACGTAATCAACTGTGGGGGTTTTTTTACCCTGGGAAAGCGTAGTATAGGTCAGTAGAGGTTACAGATCAGTGTTGCCAATTTGTATATGTTTACCCTCCAAACTCGGTATAAGACTTACACAAAACCGGGGAAGGGCAAGAAAGTGAAATTAGCGAATCTATTTGTAGTATATATATACATATTAGAGCAATTTTATCATTATTGCATTACTATGACAACTAGAATTCATGGAAACAGTTTTGTAAATGCATGGGCGTATGGTGTGAAACTCCACTAAATTGGCAACGATGTTGATATATCGCTGTGTATTTTGAACTGCATTTTTATACGTATAACTATAAATTCAGTTTTAAAGAATCCTGAAAGACCAGTTCTGTGTGCGCTATCGAAATGCCCGCATTGCTGTGGGTAGCATGAGTCGGCCTGAGTACGTATGGGCATTGCAGTGCAAATAAATTCCGTTGAATTGTTCTCATAAAGCTGCCAATAAACAATATCCAAAAATATATATAAATTTTCGATGCGATTCTAAAAATGTCTATAGAAAATAGCGAGTAAAATTTTAAAAGAGAGAGTAAAAAAAAAAAAAAAAAAAAAAAAAAAAAAAATACGAGCGAAGTGCGTTTTAACCTTCACCCATTTTTTCATTGCTTGATTCGATTCGTCCGGTGTTGAATAACCGAGGGAGGGGGGGGGGGGGCGGGGGTGGGGGGGCGAGGCCTGGGGTATGGTAGCCTGGGGAAGGGGGGACTCTAGCCTGATCCGATTTCATCCAGGAGAGAGAAAAATACGACGACGGGAGTTTTTTTGGGGTAATAATATATTTAAGGAAGTAGAAAAAACGTTAGGATAATATCGTGGGTAAATATGCAGTTAAAATTAAAGAAATGTCAAGTCGAATGCGTCATCGAATGTACTACTACATTGGCCAGGCAGTAATTATAAGGGAATTACTGAACTCTAGAAGTTTGGCGGCTAGTGATAGCTTCTTCAAGAAGTGCATAATTTCAACCTTATATAGAATGTTAGAAAGGGGACTCATACTGAGGGGAAAATGACATGAAAAAACAGTAGTGCAGTTAATATTCATTTGTACTTGGAAGTGGTTATCGTGGTAGGGAAACAAAACTATACATTTTTCGTGCCGTCTTTCCTCTTTTAAGAAAAAATAATAATAATAATGATTCTACCCAAAGCAGTACCTTTACTCCAAATAAGAGTGGAAGGGCTGACATAAGGCCATAGTAGATTCACATCAACCGTGCATTTGATGACTAGGCCAGCCCTTACGACGCTCCTGATTGGCTGTTGATAAGCCTAACATGGGAGGGCTGGAGAGAGAGAGTTCACACGGGTAGGATCTATGTTCCACTTCTCCTGAAATACGTCTTTCAAAATTATCCCTCAGGAGAGGTGGAGCATGCATCCTGCCCATGTAAACTCTCGAGAGAGACTGAGAGTTTCCAGCCCTGTGATTGGCTGATCAACAGCCAATCAGGAGAGTCGTAAGGGACTGGCCTAGACATCAAATGCACGGTTGATGTGAATCTACTATAGTACCCACAATGCAAGAGAGAGAGTGGCACGGATTTGCAAGAACAGACACACCAATTGTTTTGGATTGAGGCCATACTCTTTTGTGGTCACATTTTGTACCCACCGTTCTCATTGTTGAAGGTATAGGCGAAGGCGTGAAATTACCACATCCAGCAGCAGTGTGTGCAAGAAATGTGTCACGGTTACGTAACTGGTGGCTGCTTTTCTTCGACGAATACTGTAGAAGTACAGTAGTAGCCACATTAAGGGGGAGATAGGAGCATCTTCCATGAAAAGTAGAATTATGAGTGGAAGATAAGCTATGTAAAATGTAGTTTAAATGGACGGAAAGAGATACTGAAGAAAATAATTACAGATATGCAAGAAAAGGAAAGAAAATGGTGGAAAACAGTGGAAAAGTACATGCATGAAGTTAAAATCAATTTAAGAAAATTGGAAGGAATGTCCAAAACAGAAATAAAGGACAAAGCCAGAATCTAGGACACAGCGAGGTGGAAAGAAGACTTGGAAAATAAAGTGACTGTGAATATATATAAAATGTGGAAAAGAGAAAATAAAATAAAAGATAAAGAAATTTATGATAATTCTACTGGTTCAATACTTCTCTTCAAAGCCAGAACCAACTCTCATAATTTAAATATAGCAAAAAGGCACCAGAATGAGACCTGTTGTCCTTTTTGCCATAATACAGTAGAAGACATATTTTCATTTCCTCTTATATTGTTGTACTTATAGAGAAGAACGTGCTAAAGCAATTGGGCTACAGCAACCCTATGAAGAGAAGGAAAGTGACATAGTTGGAAAATATCTATTTACAGGAAACAACGAAATAAGAAAAGAAACCATATACTTGGATGTGGAACAAAAGAGAAAAAAAAGAAAGAGCTCAACAAATAAACAAAAAACGAAAAACTCAAGATTAAGAGGCGCCGTTGCAAAGGCATTGGCTCGACCCATAACTACTACTACTACATATTGTTTTCACGGCTCCGTCAAGACAACAGTTCCATCAGTGACCATTATCTAGCAATTTCAGAGGCGGGTTTGCGATGCGATCCACTCATTCGTGTATACATGATGGAAAAGGAAGTTGAATGGAATAGAGCCAGTCTCCCGATATAATAAAAGAGACCATAGTAATGAGAGAGCAAAATCAGCCAGTTCTAACAAAGTTACTTTCATCCGCTTCGAGGCCACAGTACAAGCATTAGCTTTCAATAGTAATTTAACGAGATATAAGATTGCCTCAAGGGGATTGTTATGCCAATTCTCGTTTATGAGAAATGGTACTAAACAGTTCTTTTTCACGAAAGACTGGTCAAGGAACGAATGATAATTTTTACACTAAAATATGATTCTTCAAATAACTTGAAAATAGAAATTGCAAACTTTTTGAATGATTTAAATTGACTGAAAAAGACAAACAACGCGTAGATGGCATTGTCTATCCACAGGCCACAACAACAAGACCTAAATTTCATAATCGGTCAATGAACTTACCGGCTGCTCTAGGAACAAGAGCGCGTGCTGGCATAAGGCCAGCTAAATCTAAAACAACAATAATCAATAAAGCACCGTGTCTCAGTAATCGTGCTGGAAGCTGAAGAAAACAAAGGATTAGTGATACAAACCTTGCTGAGAAATTCAGATGTATTCGATGACTGAACATAAATAATTTTTACTTTCAAAGAAATAAGAACTAAAATTTTTTAACTATTTTATTTCAAAGAAATAATGAAATAAAATTGTTCAACTTTTTTATTTCAAATAAATGAAAAATAAAATTGTTTCGCTTTCTTAATTTCAAAGAAATAAAAAATACAATTGTTTACCTTTTTTTATATCAAAGAAATAGAAAACAGAATTGTATAACTTTTTTATTTCAAAGAAATAACAAATGAAATTGTTTAACTTTTTTATTTGAAAGAAATAAAAAAATAAACTTGTGTAACTTTTATTTCAAGGAATAAGAAATAAAATTGTTCAATGTTTTCATTGCAAAGAGTAAAAAAATTTTTTTTACTTTTTATTTCAAAGAAATGAAAAATAAAATTGTGTAATTTTTTTATTTCAAAGAAATAAAAACTAAAATTGTTTAACTTTTTTATTTCAAAGAAATACAAAATAAAATTGTTTTAACATTTTCTTTCAATGTAATAAAAATTTTTTTTACGTTTTTTATTTCAAAGAAATAGAAATAAATCGTTTACAGCGCTAACTTTTAAAACAAAAAAAATAATTGAGACCAATCATAGAGAAAATGAGGAAAATATGTTTTACTTTCTCAAAATATAGTCTCTTATCCCCAGGTCTAAGGCTTCCTATCCGTTGGGGGTACAGGAACCCCAGGTTAAGAACCAGTGGGGTAGAAGAAATGGGACCTAACCACACAGGACTTGAGAGGCCTGCTTCTTCAAACAGGGAAGGGCTAAGACATTTGAACTCTTTTGATGTTGGTGAAAATTTGAGATGATAGCTTTCCAGCTGTTTGAGATGAAGTCTGGTTGCTCGCGACAGTAGATCCGATGAAGACTTCACTATTTTCATCCCCGCAGGATGGTAGCCTGCCTTCGGAATTCGTCTTCGTTTTCTCCTGACGTTGTGGAGCAAAACTCGGGTATATGTTGCGTCGTAAGCCGAATATCGTCGGAACCGAAACGTTGAAAATTGTCGAAAATCCTAATAAAACATTACTTTGATTGTTTTATGTGTGTTGAAAAACTATGTAGACTGCATTTTTGCATTTTTCATTAAAAATTAAATATTGATTACTTTGCTTTTTGGGGTCGCATCTCTTCCATTGGATCGCCATCGTAAGCGTCTTAACTCCTGGACATACATTTTAAACTGGGAAATAATTTCTGATGAATATTATGAACAGTTCTGATGTTTACAGATGACCATCTTCAATATTACTCTTTGAAATTGATTCATATTCCAACGTACCCCTAAAATCATTGCTTATTTCTACGTCATTCATTAATAATTCCGCTTTCTTTAAATGCAAGTAGCGTCACTTCAGTGCAGTGGTTCCCAACGTGGGGCCTAGACCCTCCTGGGGGTCATTTGATTTTTAAGGGGGCCAACTCGAGAATGTTTAAACCAAGTTAATGACCTTTTAGGCTTCCTCCACGTGAATGTAAGTATTATAGTATATCACCAAAGGGGCCCCTCAGGATTTTAGAGGAGATTAGGTGAGACATAAAAAAAAGAGGTTGGAACCTTCTTTAGAGTCGTATGAATCCTTACATCGATTCCAGATGTACTTTCAGGGACCGTCTCCTAATTGGAAGGCTATTTTGATTTACGACTCCTATACGAAGCAGGGCCGGTTTTGAGCCCTGTGTGACCAATTTGATCAGATTCGGCCCACGCCATAATTAGAGGGACCCCGCACCAGAGCTACCGTTTAAAGCCATTTCTGTATTCTAAGAGAAATAAACCGCTACATAAAATGAAGGAGGAGGAAGTGATATTCCTCACATTATTATGGAAAATCATTTTTCCATTAGGCATACAAAAATTAATAATATTAATAATAATAATAATAATAATAATGACAAATATACCATAGCAGCTTATCTCTGGGACCGGGTTCGATTCCCCACTCTGCCAACACGGAATCAGAGGAATTTATTTCTGGTAATAGAAATTCATTTCTCGATGTGGTTCGGGTCCCACTATAATAAGCTGTAGGTCCCGTGCTAAGGTAACCAATTGGTTCCTGTCCACGTAAAAATATCTAATCCTTTCGGGCCAGCCCTTGGAGAGCTGTTAAACAGTTCAGTGGTCGGGTTAAACTAAGATAGACTTAACTTTTTTTTTTTTTTTTTTTGGTTTTTTTTTTTTTAGCTTATCTCTGAGTACAAGGTGTTGCCATCTCAGGTTAAGGAGAACTGAGAGAGAGAGAGAGAGACGAGAGATAGAGAGAGAAGACGAGAGAGAGAGAGAGAGAGAGAGAGAGGAGAGAGCTTCAATGTTATTTAGTTTGAATTTTCTAATTGGGCCCCGCAATTCCTAGCACGGGCCCTTTTCCAAAGTTGATGCTCCCTGTTCAGCTCAGTAGTTTGCTCGCCAAAAAACAGCTTTGGGACTAACATACGATGTACTTCAGGTCCACATCGATTCTTAGAGAGGTGTCAGCTGTTGCGCAGGTTTGTCTTTGTGCAGTAAATAAAGAATTACTAGGAGACCTCGGTGGTGAATCCTCGCGACGTCGTGTAGCACACAGGGATGTTGTCTTTCGCTTGTAAAAGCGCTCCATATAAAGCAGCTACCACCCTCACTTAACAGTCAAATTAACCTGGTTTTACGGTGCAGAGAGTAGCTTAATAAGGCTTGATCTGACCTCCATCTTACTTGGGACGGCGTGCAAGATTTTACTCTCGTGCAGAGGTTGTAAACATTATATTCCTAACTTTTTAACGTAAATTAAAACGTGATAAACTCTACGGTCAAATAGAGCCATGTTTCACCAACGAAAATTGAACACCTATCTTATTAGAAATAGTTATTGTGTACTGTTTAACATGCACAGACGCTCGTGTGCTCGACATTGCTTATCAACAATGGAAACCTATGGAAAGCCACATCCCCGACGCCACTCTGGAACCACAGAATGGCCTCTTGTAACCTTATGTACCTTAAGGTACAAATTGGGGGAATTGTCTTTTTCAAGTAGTTTGTAATAAAATATTACATGCCATAACTTATTTTTTTTCAGAAAGGCAGTTGATGATATATTGGTTTTCTACAGAACAGTACGTGTATTACTGAGAATTTCAAATTCACTTTAATTACATAACTGATAGCTTTTATGATCTTAGTTCCTCACAAATACCCTAAGTGATATAGCATCGGTATTAAGCAAGGTGAAGGGGAAATGGCAGTGCTAAAGGTTAAGGGATAATAGCACGGGTCAAATTTAAGTGAAAAAGTCAGGTGAAAACGCTACGGCTAATGTTTACGATAAAAAGGAGAGATGAAGGTCAGGAGTTTGTAAGACATTTCACGTTCAGAGGTCAGGGATGAGGAGACCAAAGCCCCGTCCACATGTTCGAGCTTTGCCCGACGAACTCTGCTCGATGTGACGTCAGAAGCGGGAAAAGTCAGTACCTCGTTCGCTGTTTCTCCGCTTCTGACGTCACATCGAGTAGAGCTCGTGCTCGACCGTGTGGAGGGGCCTTCTTAACGTGCAAAATGAACTGGAAAGAGCTCGGGTAAACATCAGGAAATGTCTCAAGGCTAAGTGATCACTGATCTCTCTCCTAACTCCGTAGATGTTTTATTTGTACAGACCTTTCTCATCAATCATTAATATCATGAGGCTAGATTCTGAACCCCGTGCGTTTGGTAAGATTTCAATATCGCATCTTCTCTGGATTATTAGTTTTTTTGTAAAAGAAAACTATTGAGATGGTCTGTCTGTCAGTCCGTCCGCACTTTTCTGTCCGTCCCTCAGATCTTGAAAACATCTGAGGTTACAGGCTGCAGATTGGTATGGTAATCATCACCCTCCAATCATCAAAACATACGAAATTGCAGCCCTCTAGCCTAAGTAGATTTTATTTTATTTAAGAGTGAAAGTTAGACATGATTTCTTGTGTCTGGCTATAGTGCCAACAACGCAGGTTGCTACCGGAACGTGGCAGAGAGTTTTTTTACAGCATTATATGCTGTACAGAAAACTCGATTGAGCTGGCAAGGTGGGTTTATAATTGTTTTAGTGATTCAGTTTTTGGCGGCAGCTTGAGATAAATTCTTCTCGGTGGTCTTCTTCTTCTGACAACGATGATGACTTGAACCATCCCCTGACACATGTCCTTAATATCATCATAGTTTGTTAGTTTAAAAAAAAAATTAAGAACGACTGTAATTCCTGTATAAGCATTTAAAAAAAAATCACTCTTGAGGTATGAATTTTGTAAAATGGTCAATAGTTTCCAAAGTTTTTTTTTTTTTTAACAAATCGGACAAACTCATTTTCCCTAAACTTCCTCGAATCTGGTATACATTAAAAGCCTCGTATAGTCAAATAATATATAATTTTTTTTCGAAATGAACACGATGTATGATTCAACAAAACTTTGATATATTCATTTAATGCATTCCTTAAAACCCATATTTTATTCAGCACTTGCCATCAATATCAATGTTTCCCTTAAATCCCTTATTTTCATTCAGCACTTGCCATCAGTATCAATGTATCCCTTAAATCCCTTATTTCATTCAGCAATTGCCATCAATATCAATGTATCCCTGAACACCCTGATTTTATTCAGCAATTGCCATCAATATCAATGTATCCCTTATGAACCCGTTATTTTTATTTCAGCACTTGGCCTGATCAAAGCTCGGACAACATATTTACATTTTCTCACGTCCTGGAAAAGAAAAGTAGTTTTACTGGGAATGGGCGAATATTAATGAGCATGGATAACACGGTGCAAAGGCACGGGAGTGTTCTGGGGTAAAAAAAATTACGTTTTATATCTTTTCCCATCCATTTGCCTTATAGCCCTCCTCTTTATGATGCAAATCAGGCTGCCCAAATCGGATCACCGGATTTG